>NC_056741.1:1823027998-1823337998 GCF_019279795.1 Protopterus annectens
TTCCCGGTTAGGGGTCGCCACAGGGGAACTCCAGTCCGCTAATGATTGGCAGTAGATTTTTACGTGCCGAGTTGCCAGCCCTGGCGCACAACCTTCAACGAAGGTATGCCCATTCACGCATGTCTCCACACGGAAGATGCTAGCTGAGAATTGAACAGGACAACGTCTTACTGTGAGGCGACAACGCTACCGCAGCACCACCACCGCAGTTAAATAATCTGTCTAATATTATCATCTAGTAAATATCCATCCATGTGTATATTAGTGTGCATAAAAAAGTAAGTAATTAACAGCTCAGAAAAAATATCAGTGCTTTACAAAAAAAAACTGTCATGCCAGTTTTCTTGTTGACAGCCCCAACAAAGTTATACAATGAAAACTAGTAGAAAAAAACATAAAAAAATTACAGAAAACAGTGGATGAAGTAAACTAGCAATGTATAAAACTGTGCAAGTGTGTGCATGACTGTCCACCAGTATGGTAAATGGGGGAATTATGCCAATAGTACATTGTAACACCAGCTTGAAAAAAATGCGTGTTTTGAATTTACCATTTTAATCCCTGGTGTGACGCAATAAATTTAATCAAAGCAGAACTGAGGTTAAAGGTGTAATGCCCATACCCTGGCCCAGCAATCAAGAAGCCTCAATCCTCACCACTAACACCAGTCTCATATATGAGGAAAGGATAACAAATATACACAATAAAGTGCAATTTCCCTTAAGAGCACACAGAGATCACAGTCAGTCCGGGGCTGGTCGCTCCCTTCTTCTCCAGGTCCCCAATAAAGACTCCCCACTGGCACAGCTATAGGGTCCAGATCTCAGCCTAGTGGGCAAGCTAATACCTCTAGCACCCTCTCTGTCCAACCAGTGCTTTGTGTCCCTGCCCAAGTAGCTGACACACACCCACACATGCACTTTGAGAAGAGTTTATACAACTACACAGACACTCCTGGGGAAGGCTGGCACAGTTTCTCCAGCTGTGCCCCTTTCTCCCAGACTATACAGTAGTTCAACTTGCCACCACCCACAAATAGTTATCAGCTACTCAAAGGCCCTTAAAAAGAGTGCCCAGTTATTACTGTGCAATATTATTATCCAATTGGTAAGTGTGACTAAACAGTCAAGGCTTATTTGGAGTGACTTGGACAGTAAACTCTATAAATATGCAATGTACTATAGAGCTTAAATTATCTCTGCACAAAACAGCCACAGTTGAAAGGTTTTAAAATATTTAATAGTAAATAATAAAAACACAAGACAATACTTCTTACTACACAGTGCTAGTCAAGAGTTCAGAGATCACACAGAAATACTTAAAATAATTCAGTAGTACAGTTCTGACATCACAGAAAAACACTTAGTCTAATCTTTCTAGTTCCTAGCTATTTCTAAAAGAAAACACAAGTCTAAGACAACTTACATATGAGCAAGACAGTGCTGTGAGTTGGATGGTCAAGACAAAAATGCTTAATAATCTCTGGTTCTCTATGTTTAAATTGCTATTGCAGTCCTTGTTCCCATTACAACATTTCACTCTTTCCTGGTGTTCCCAGGCTAACAGAAACTACATAATTGTTATCTTGCACCTGCAGGGAACTACAGCCATAAACTACATTCCACATGTAAAGTCTAGTAATTATTCCTTAAGTTAAAACAATAGGCAGGATGCTTCACTCCAGACTCATCGACTCCAAATTCTAACTTCAAAGGGACAGACATGAAATAATTTTAATTTCAAAGGACAGACAAGAAATGCTTGACTTAGCTTTCTTTACAGCAGAGGGCAATGTTGCTACATTGTTTTAAGTTCAACATTTCACAGCATATTCTTTTATTTAAGAAAACAAGCTTGTATTTCAGCATTTCACAGTATTTTCTTTCAATTAAGAAAACAAGTCTGTAATTCAACATTCCTATTTACAAATGACAGAATTATCTGCACAGTTCTATCTGGCTAGGCTGGCAGCCTTCACAAAAGGAACTAAACATATATACATTTATACACATTTTACACATAATTGTTATTATTTACAACATTTTTAGTACTAAAAATATTTCCTTAAAAAAACAATCCATAAAAAACAGTGGCAGCTTACATAAACTCAATACACTCTTAACAGAGCAATAATAGTTAAATCCTGGTTTTCTTAATGTATTTAATTTCAACTGCCAGCATAATTCTTTTTTCTCCAACACACCACTGATGTCCCCTTCAAGCTCATCTGTCTCCACACAGTCCAGAATGATAAATTTTAAACTAGAATGTCTGGGGTGTTCTAATAAGAGTTTGATTAAGGCTTTCCTCTGGCATTTACGTCTGAAATCCTTCATAGTCTGATGTCAGAAAGATGACCTGAAATCCTTCTTTTCAGTTTATTCATAATCTTACACACACAAAATACAGGGTGGTCTTTACAATTGGCCTTATATACACCTTTTTCAGTATTACAGTTACCACCTGCTGAAGATTTCACCATCTTTTTAAGATACGGGCACTCAAATAAGTCACACTCCATAAGTATTCACAGAAACTGCAGTTAGGTGGCCAACAGATTTTAGTGCTCATGTCATCCTGGTGTTCCTTATTTTTCTTTTCCAAATAGCTACATATGCTTCTGCTCTTTTTATACACAAAAGTAGGGTTATCTCCTAAAACCCTTACAAGCTACTGATTGTCAGTGAAGATGGCCCAGTTCTTTTTAATAATGACTTTAATTGTTCTGAAATCCCAGGTGTAAGAATGCAGCTGTCCCTACTTTTCTCTTCTTTTGGGTTAGGGTGCTCTCATTGCATGATTCTACCAAAAGGACTATTCCACATAGGGTCATTGTTAGTTTGAGGATCTCTAATGAGATCCACGATCATATGTAACATATTTAATTCATATCCTCTGGTTAAGAAATAATTTTCAAGATCATTCATAATTTTGAGAAAATGGGGCAAATCTGTGGTAATGCGTGCTGATCTGTAGCCTTGTGATTTTACTACATTGTGCTTAGTTTTTACTGGATGCATACTGTCTCTTAAAAATGGAGAACATCGATATCTGTGCAGTAACTGAGACATGGTTCAAGGCTCTAGAGAGCACCCCTGCAATACCAGGCTACAACTCTTACCACACTTTTCGGCCTTCAAACCAGGACCAAAACACTAAAGGTGGAGGAGTGTCAATATTCACCAAAGATATTCACACCCCCAGGCTAGTTGCCCAACACAATGTGTCTGAAATTCTCCAGGTGCAACTAACACTAAATAAGACTGCAATCCAAATTGTAGCTTGCTACAGATCCCCCACCATACCCCAAGATTCTCACTACACCTTTCTAAACATACTGGAAAATATTAAGATAGAACCAAACACCCTAATACTGGGTGATTTTAACTACCCTGCCATTAACTGGGAAAACTACTCATGTACCAACACCTTTGCCCAACAGTTCTTGGAATTCATAAATTCCAACGCCCTGGATCAACCAATCCATAGTCCCACCAGGGGCTCCAATATCCTAGACCTGGTCATTACCAACATGGGACATTGATGCTACACACCTATGGTCACCCCCTCGTTAGTCAGGTCTGACCATAAGCTAATCACCCTTAACATCCACATCCCACCCCCACCCCCCAGTAAGGAAACCTCCATAAAAAACTTTTCCAAAGCCAACTTCATGCTACTCAAGTCAGAAGCGACAAACTTCATGACACCCATGCAGATGGGAACTGAAAGTTCAACTGCTGAATCCTACACTAAGGCACTGTACGAGCACATCCACTCATCCATGAATCACGCCATCCCAAATAGAACCAAGATGCTCTCATTGAAAAAAAGGAAGCCAATCTGGTGGTCCCCTACCATAAACAAACTTTACAACAAAAGTAAGAAACTGTTGCAGAAAAGAGGAAAATCCCAGGATGCAAAAAACTCCCTTACCAGCCTGAGTAAGAAACTGAGATCCCTCATAAAATCCTCCAAAGCTAGTTATGAAAATAAAATTGCCAAACATTCCAAAGACAACCACAAGGCATTCTATAACTATCTCAAGAATCTAAACGGCAATGCTCAGATCTGCTCTGAGCGAAAACAGAATGGCATTAAATATACTGATCCCAAGGATATTGCCAATATCCTGGCAGATCAATTCAGTGCCAACTTCACCCCCTCTCACCCCCTCAATGGCCCATCTCAATACCGGAAGACTGCCAAATTCCGGTAATAACGGCCACACAGGTAAAAAAACGCACTCTCCAAAGCTAAGATTACAGCATCCATGGGACCAGATGACATCCCGGGCTGTGTACTACATGAACTGTAATATGAACTGGCACCTCACCTAAGTGTCATGTTTAATCATAGCCTCACCTCAGGTTTCGTGCCCACTGAGTGGTGCCGAGCTACAATTATCCCGCTCCACAAGGGGGGATTCACCTTGGATCCTGGAAACTACCGTCCCATCAGTCTGACAAGCCTTATCTACAAGGCCATGGAGCGTATTACCATGGAACTTATAAACAAAGACATTGGCAACCTTCAAACACTGGACCCCACCCAGTTTGGGTTCATGAAGGGCCGGTCTTGTCTCCTGAACCTGATTGACTTCTTCGAATCAGTCTCCAGAGCCATGGACAAGGGTAAGGTGGTCCACACAGCCTATCTAGACCTTGCCAAGGCCTTTGACACCATCCCCCACTCTGGAATCATAGATAAACTTACTAAGCTGGGCATTAATCCCTACGTCACCCAATGGGTTGCTAACTGGCTTAATGATAGAACCCACACTGTAAAAGTAGCCGACTCCAAATCCAGCTCCAGACAAGTGACAAGTGGAGTACTTCAGTGTTCAGTCCTGGGACCGCTCTTGCTTGGCATCTACTTCTGTGAAGTACAGGCCAACACTAAGGGACTCTGGCTAACAGAGTTCGCAGATGACTGCAAACTGGGAGCCATTATTGAATCCCCAAATGATGTGGATACTCTACAAAAGGGCCTTACAGAAACAGATGCTTGGTGCCAGAGCCATGGGCTCAAGCTCAGTGCCAAGAAATGTATAGTTATCTCCTTTGGGAAAAAACATGTATCAGTGAATTACCATATAGGTGGCAATACACTAAACACCGAAAGTGTGATAAGAGACTTAGGGACACAGGTGGACAGTGGTCTCACCTTCGATAACCACATCGCCACAACAGTCAGGAAATCCTTCCATGTGGTACACCTCATCACTAAGGGCTTTTCATCCAGAAAAAAGGAGGTCATTGTCCCACTGTACTCATCCCTCATTAGACCCATTATTGAATACAACGCCCTGTTTGGTATGTACCTCTCAAGACATCTGCAACAACTGGAAAGGCCGCAGAAATACCTCACTAAAAGAATCACAGGCCTAAAGCAGATGACCTATGCTGACCGCCTTAAAAACTCCAACTATACTCTGTCGCATATCGTCTACTCAGAGGCGATCCCTGCTTAACATACAAGGCCATGCCTAACCCAGAGCTATTGGACATGCTACACTTAAAGAAATCCCAATCCCTCAGAGCCACACGCTCCAGGGATCTAAACCTTGTCATTACAATAAACAAAACAAGCTGGAGGGATAGGTTTCTGACCCAGAGACTCCCCAGACTTTGGAATAAATTGCCCATACATGTCAAGCAGAGTGCCACTTTGGCCCTCTTCAAAAGGAACCTTGATGATTGGATGGGAGAAAAAATATTCACCCCGGGGATCACATCAGTCACCCTGCTAGACAGGGGTCTAGGGAAGTTAATAGTGTGGGAAGAAATAGCCAGGGAATTGTTATGGCTAGGCTTGTATAGGCCCTAGGGCTGATAGCCTAGTACCAACCTATGAACCTATAAGTAAGTATTTCACTCTTGTTGGTTTTCTGTATAAGTTACTTATTAATTTTCCTCTGTTCTTTTCAATATTGACAGTGATATCAAGGAACTGCACTGACTCTGAGCTAATGGAAGTGGTAAATTTCAGGAAGGAGATGGAGTTATTGATGTAATGGATAAACTCAGTGAGGTTAGATTTCTCACCTTGCCAGACTATGAATACATCATCAATAAAGCGAAGGTAGCTGGTCATAAAACTCCAGTATTCACTTTCTAGTACAAATTCCTCCTCCCATTTGCCTAAGGCTACATTGGCCTGGCTGGGGAGCAGAGCTGCACCCATGATTATCCCCTTCGTCTGTTTGTAAGCTTGGCCATTAACACTGAAAAAACTGTAACTCAACACCAAGTTTAATAGCTGTTACTTATTAAAAGTTTATTACACCAAGCTGGTATTACAATGTAGTATTGGTATAATCCCCCCATTTACCATACTGGTGGATGTTCATATACACTCATGCACACACATGCACACTTTTATACATTACTAGTTTACTTCATCCACTGTTTTCTGTATTTTTTGTATGTTTTTTTTCTACTAGTTTTCCTTGTATAAACATGTTTGGGGACTGTAAACAGGAAAACTGTCATGACAGGTTTTTTTTTGCAAAGCACTGACATTTTTTTCTGAGCTGTTAATTACTTAGCTTTTTATGCACACTAATAAACATGGATGGATAATTACTAGATGATATTATTAGACAGATGTATTTTATATTTACAGTCTTATAGTTAGATTATGTTTATGATTAGATAGCTATGTTTTTTTTCTTTACTTTAGTTCTTGTCACAGACCTAATGAAGGCTTTATTGCATTAGATAGCCAAAAGCGATTTTAGTTAAAAGTTTTTTTACGTGCATATTATGCTTTTCCTAATACCTGATTTTGGAATGTGGGTTGCAAAAAGGTAGTGTTTTCCTTAACTAGGATTTAGTTTGATCTAATCAGTAGTAGTGTGTGGGGTGTACTTGTTCTATAATGCACTTTTATGGCCTCGTTTATACTGTTTGCCTTGAATAGGCTGGTTTAAAATTAAGCAATGTGTACATTTTCCACACCTATTTTAAGTATATAAAAGCTGACATGTTTAACATTATTAAAATATTTTCTGATTTTTTTTTTGTTTCTGAGGATCACTTGTCTGTGACAAATAAAGGCTAGTTGCTTTGGAACACTACCTGGGTTTCATGATTTTTGGAAATTATTGTGACTCAGCTCATCAACGAAGTTTTAAGACCATTAGTTTCTTTGTTTTTTACACACACACACACACACACACACACACACACACACACACACACACACACACACACACACACACACACACACACACAGCTAATGGTATTTAAATGTAGATATTTTTGTAACATCAGAACTATCATGGTTTCTGCCATATACAGTTAGTTAATATGCCCTGCTAGTTAATCAATTATATGTTTTCTTTTTATTCCTATCAATTTGGAGGTATCTCACTGGTTTGCATTATAGTTTTATGGTGCAAAATGGTATAACATATGGCAGCTAACTTAGTCTTCATTCTCGTGTCACCACCAATAATGCATGCTAAAACCAATCATAAGGAACAGAGTAGCTGCAAAATTCTCTTCCCTGTGTCATCACAGTATCTACCACATCATGGTAGGTGCAAGATTAAAAAATCAGTCATAACCCAGATGTAAGGTAATTAGCTGCGCCAGACATTCTTCCTTATAGCAACATCAGAATAGTCAATTGGTTAGGGCAACAAACTATGAATGAGCTATTATCATGCAGTCATATTTACCTCATTCTCTTTACTGTACTTTCTTAAACAGATAATCATGAAACAGACCCACTACAATCAGGCTAGCACACACACACACACACACACACACACACACACACACACACACACACACACATATATGTGTGTGTGTGTGTGTGTGTGTGTGTGTGTGTGTGTGTGTGTGTGTGTGCGTGCACATACATATACATATGGTAGCACTCAAAAAAGTCAAATGTCTGTAATGCCGGTTTACATCATGGAAAGTTGCAGAAGAGTGCTGAGTGGGAGTTGGCCCTTTCCCTGCTGCTGTGAGAGCTCAGAATTGGTATATATAATTAGCAAGAGATGGGAGGGGGCATTCTGCAAAATATGTGATGTTTGCTTTTTTTTCCCCCTCTCTTTTCTGGGTTTTGATACTTTGGGATCAATGCTTTGATGACTGAGCTTGTGTTACTTTGACATTTCAAAGTATACTTTCATAGGATCATAGAAGGTTACTAGACTAATGACCCGGGGGCCCTTACAAGTCTAGCCAAGGGTTTATCCTCAAAAAAGAAACCTCAGTCAGCACCTATCGCCCCTGTCAATGAGGGACAAAGGTGGAACCCCTGGGACAAATTTGTGGTTTCCCATCCACTCATCAAGGTTGCACTTGAAGAGGGTCAGCGAGGTACTCTGTTTGACATGTATGGGAAGTCTGTTCCCGAGATGGGTTAGCCTCTGGGAGACAAACTTGTCTCTCCAGCAGGTTTTGTTGATGTCGCATATTAGATTTAGGCCTATCGCGCAGGTAGTGTGCGAGGAGTTAGATTTACGGATATGGAGCATCTCTAATAGGGCAGGGTCCAATACTGCCTTGTAGGTGAGACACTAATCACCTCTGAGAAATCTGTATGATACAGAGTAAAGTGATAGTGATTAGAGCCAGTCCACATAAAACAAGTGCTGGAGGCCATGGATTTTCTTTGTGAGGTATTTCTGTGGCCTTTCCAGTTGGTGCAGGTGTTTGGAGAGGTACATACCAAATGGAGCGTTATACTCAATTATAGGTCTAATGAGGGAGGAGTACAGAGAGGTAATAACCTCCTTTTTTTCTGGATGCAATCCCTTTACTTATCAGATGAGCCAAGTACAAGGCTTTTTTGACCACTGCTGCCACAGGATGGTCGAATGTGAGATTGTTGTCAACCTGAGTACCCAGGTCTCTCACCATGGGTTGTGTGCTTAGGAGGTTGCCGATTATGTGGAAATCAGTAGGGGCCATGTTTGTCCCGAATGGTATGATAATACATTTTTTTTGCTTTTAACTTAAGGCCATGACTTTGGCACCAGTTATTTTTAGCTGTGAGACCCTCTTGCATTATGTTAACGTCATTTGGGGAGTCAATGACAGCACCCAACTTGCAGTCATCCGCAAACATGGTCAGCCACAGGCCCTTTGTCTTTGCCTGGACCTCTGAGAAGTAGATGCCAAACAGTGGGGGTCCCAGGACAGATCCCTGGGGAACATCACTAGTGACAGGTCTGCTGTTGGAGGTGGTGGTGCCTATTTTGACCTTGTGGGTCCTATCTGTGAGCCAGCTGGCCAACCATCTGATGAGATAGGGATTAACACAAAGTTGTGTTAGCTTTTTGATGATGCCCGAGTGGGGGATTCTGTCAAAGGCCTTGGCCAGGTCAATGAGTATTTTCATCAATGGGGAGAAATTCATTGCAGCTGCTGCTTGTCCCCCTACAAAAAAACAACTGTTTTATGTGTTTTTTGATCCTTTATGGACTGATGTGTTCCAGGTTCAATGAATAGCAGGCAATGATGCCAGGACTGGCAATTTCTGCTGTCGAAGAAAAGTTAGGCTCCCATCAACACACATACAGTGGATATAAAAAGTTTAAACACCCTTAAGCTAATACTTTGCAGTGTCTGCGCACCCTTAAACTAATACTTTGTTGAAGCACCATTTGATTTAATTACAACATTCAGTCTTCTTGGGTAGGAGTCTATCAGCATGGCACATCTTGACTTGGCAGTTTTTTCCCACTCTTCCTTGCATAAGCACTCCAAATCTGTCCGATTGCGAGGGCATCTCTTGTGCACAGCCCGCTTCAGGTCACCCCACAGATTTTCTATTGGATTTAGCTCTGGGAACTGGCTGTGCCATTCCAAAACTTTAATTTTTCTTCTGGTGAAGCCATTCTTTTGTTGATTTGGATGTACGCTTGGGGTCATTGCCATGCTGAAGGGTGAAATTCCTCTTCATCTTCAGCTTTCTAGCAGACGCCTGAAGGTTTTGGGCCAAAAGTGACTGGTATTTAGAACTGTTCATTATTCCCTCCACCTTGATTAAAGCCCCAGTTTCAGCTGAAGAAAAGCAATCCCAAAACATGATACTGCCACCGTCATGCCTCAGCGTGGGGATGGTATTCTTTGGTGATGCAAAATGTTATTTCTGCGCCAAACGTACCTTTTGGAATTGTGGCCAAAAAGTTCAACCTTGGTCTCATCAGACCATAACACATTTTCCCACTTGCTTTTGGGAAACTTGATGTATTGTTCTGTAAATTTTACCTGGGACTGGATGTTTTTCTGTGTAAGAAAAGGCTTTCGTCTTGCAACCCTAACCCCATAGTCCAGACAAATGGAGAATATAGGAGATTGTTGTCACATGTAGTACACAACCAGTACTTGCCAGACATTCCTACAGCTCCTTCAGTGTGGCTGTAGGTCTATTGGCAGCCTCCCTGACCAGTTTTTGTCTTGTCTTTTCATCAATCATGGAGGGACATCCAGTTCTTTGCAACGTCACTGTTGTCCCAAATTTTTCCACTTTTTGATGACTGTCTTCACTGTGTTCCATGGAATATCCAATGCTGTGGAAATTTTTTTTGTACCCTTCTCCTGACTGATAACTTTCAACATTGATGTCCCTTTGATGCTTTGTAAGTTCTCTATAAACCATGGGTTTTGCTGTAGCAGGCAACTGAGAACTGTCAGGAAAATCCTACTAGGACAGCTAAACTTTATTTGGGGTTAATCAGAGTCTCTTTAATTGATGGCATGTGTGTACCCAAGAAGACTGAATGCTGTAATTAAATCAAAAGGTGCTTCAACAAAGTATTAGTTTAAGGGTGTGCACATACAACAAAGTATTAGTTTAAGGGTGTGCACACTTATGCAACCAGAGTATTGTACGTTTTTATATTTTTGTTTGTTTTTCAATTGAATTGTACAGGTTATAGGTCACATTAAAGGAGGGAAAATTTTTGAAATTATTTATTGTGGTCTCATTTTTTATATTACAAAAAACTGGTATTTTAACAGGGGTGTGTAAACTTTTTATATCCACTGTACATACACACACGTATATTTTTGGGAGCGCTACAAAATCCTGAAAGCCCAAAATCCTGAAGACCAAAATCCTGAGACCAAAATCCTGAAAGTTAAAAATACCAACGCTTATCTATATTACTGTTCTCCAAGTATAAGCAGGGAGGCAAGCCCCCCTGCACCCACCATGTGGGGTGCTGCACCCCCCCTACTTAAATATATCAACTCCAAGATTGCACTTAGTGTAGTTGAAGGGTAATATGCTTCTCTATGTACTTGTGCTGGAATATAGTATGTGTTGGTATCCTGTGTGTTTTCAGGATTTTGGGTTTTCAGTATTTTGAGTTTTCAGTATTTTGAACTTTTGGGACTTTGGTCTTCAGGATTTTGGGTTTTGAGGATTCTGTAGTTCTCCCATATTTTTATATCTATCTATATATATATATATATATATATATATATATATATATATATATATTATATATATATATATATATATATATATATATATATATATATATATATATATATATGGTACTTACGTATTATCGCAACCAGATTTTTAACGGCAATAGCGGTTGCTTCACAATCATTAAATATGATAGTTAATGTTGTAAAACTCTTGTAGAATGTCTATTTTTGTACCACAAAAGTGTGTTTTCTTTACTTATATCAACAAAATGTAAAAAACATAGTGTTCATGTTTCTTTCAGCACTTTACCGCAAGCATATTTATTATTTCAAGTCCGCCTTTGCTTGCCCATAAAAAAGACTGCTTCTCACCACATAGTAAAAGAAAACCACCGAAAGACCTATCAACATCATTATCTTAGTAATGAAATCAATGATCGCTGAAGTAGTATGTGCTTTTGTCAGAACATGCCACCTTCACAAATCTAAAACATCAGTCCTACCAAGTTTTTCATAGAAAAATGACCACGTAATCAGCTGTCAACATCATCCACCCTCACGATTTAAAAGCATTAATAATTCAATGGTTCTTTTCAAGACCGATTAAAACATTGTTAAAATAAAAAGTTTACGAAAGCCACATTTTCTGTCTCTGTGTTTTCCTTATCTGAACTTATTCTTACCTAAACTAGCTGCAGTGTTTTGAACATCTGATAGGAAGCAAAAACAATCGAGGGGATTTTCAAGTAGAAAAAATGGCAGTACTGCAAAATCATTTTGACATTCTTCATTCGAGTTCTTTTTTTTTTTTTGGATTACCCTCTCTATTGTAATTGATCCCCAAAGTGAGACTATCATTAGGGGAATGAAAGGAAGTTAGCAGATTCAAAAGATTTTGCAGTACTGCCATTGTTTCTACTTGAAAATCCTCTCGATTGTCTTTGCTTCCTACCAAATGTTCTGATGTAGGTAAAAGGGCAGAGACACTGCAGCTAGTTTCTCCAGTCAAGCAACCGCAGTCGGTGAAGAAGCAGCAGCGGAAGAAAATGGTGACTACTTTCCCAAGCCCTCTGTTTACAGCCCAGCCTTCCATTAAAACTTAAAAATGTCTGACCTTACTTGTAAAACACAAATTAGACAGTCCTTACAGGGCAAACCCTAACATCCATTCTTCAATTTTATGTCAGTTATCGCAGCATGAAAATCTGGTTGCGATAATACGTAAGTACCATATATATATATATATATATATATATATATATATATATATATATATATATATAGAGAGAGAGAGAGAGAGAGAGAGACATCTAGCTCTGTACAAAATACAGATCTGGCAGTTACTATGTTGTACTCAGTTTGATCATAGTGAACAGGTTTTCTAGGGTCATACTTGTATACTTTTCTTTTCTTCACCATGCTTCTAGAAGTCTTTTCCCCTTGGAAAATGTTTAACTATCCAGTATAATGTCAGGATATAACCTCAATCTGAGCTACGGTGCTTATCAAGTTCTTCAACTCGCCCCTGCAATGACAATGGTTGCATATCCCCCAAGCAGGGGAGATGTTAGGCCATAAACAGAAAACCCTGATGGCTGCCTGGGTGATAACCCTAAGTTATGTACTTGCTATAATGCTAGAGCTGTGTCTTCTTCCGTCCATCTCTACTAATGATATACTGGATCCGAGATTATCCAATGCCAGCAACTGTCAGACTTTTGGATCCAAGGCTTAGGCTCCTCCCCTTAGCCATAATTTCCCTCTGCCTTAACAGCTCCTCAGATCGAGTCTGCCTGCTTGTACAGAGTACTCAACTTATGCTACACAGACAAAAAGGAAGGGAATAATACTGCTAAGGACAGGGCTCCTGACAGGTCCAGTATGGTCAACCAAGAGCCCAAGATGATGACAACTTGGATGTGGGACAGAGTGAGGGAATGCTGAGATGGATAGAAGATGACAACACAGATGTAGCATTATGGTAAGTGCATAATTTTTGCATCTGATGTTGCCTTTTCTGTCCATGTCAACGAATGGGAGAGTGGCTCCGACTACCACAAACCATGGGAGGACTTATGGACAGATGTTCTGGAGGATGGTGGAGCCAAACAAAGCCCTGAACCTAGACTGCAGGTTCAGCTTGTAATGAGAGACAAATGTGTGCACTGGAAACCAGGTAGCCACAACACAGATTTCATCAATAGAGATGCTAACATAGGAAGCAGTAGAAGTCGCTACCAATCTAGCTGAATGTGGCTTGGGTTTGTTAAGCAGTGACATCCCCTTGGCTCTCTACATATGTAAACAAGATGCAGTCAAACAACTACCTGGATGATGTCATCTTGGGGACATTGGTTCCTAGTTTAGCTTCAGAAAAGGAGACAAAATATTGGTCACATTTCTGGAGGTCCTTACTATTATGTAAACAGAAATGTATAGTAGAGTACAGTATAGTAATATTCTAGGGTGGAATAGAATAACTTAGAGGAGGACACAGGAGAAAAGTATACCTCAAAAAGGTCTTAGAATGCTTCAAAGATGCAACAGATGTCTGCTCTCTGCCTATATGAAAATTTGAAATAGCTGTCAGTTGGACTTTAATCCTGGAGTAGCTAGCTCTTGCATGAAAAAGATCTGTGAAAAAATCTATAATTGATGGTAAAGGAGCAGAAAAAGGGTCTACACCTTTGGCTGAAACCCTAATAAAAAAATCTCAACTTACTTTTGTAAGCTTTCCTGATGGAAGGCTTCTGAGATTGATAGGATGTAAAGGATGCTGGACAAAAGTCTGGAACTTCTGGCTATCATTGGAGATGAAGAAACCAAGTGATCAGATTCAGGGATTTGATGTCTGGGTGAAGCTTGACAGATGGGTGAGGGACCATATCTGGAATGGGATCCACATCAGATGAAGCCACAGGAAGGGGAACCATATTTGTCAAGGCCAAAAGGGGACAATGAAATTTACCTTCTCCTTGCATACGCCACTTTCTGCAAGAATTTGGTTAAGAGTGGAGTCAGAGGGTAAGCGTAAAGGACACTAGGGGCCAAGTGTGGACCAAAGCATTCTGCAGTCCCTCAGGGACTGCCCCTCTTGGGGAATTCGGACAAAGTTGCTGCTGCATTTGGTATTGGAAGGAGTTGCAAATAGACTGCAGCAAGGCTGGCCCCAGCAACTGAATATTATGGAAGCCACTGTCTGATTGAGGGCTCATTTGTGTGGTAGAAGAATCGATCTGCTCAACCTATCCGCTGATACACTGTATTTCTTCAGGATATGCATTGCAGTTAGAAATCACTGGGAAGACACTGTTCACTGCTTGACTCAGTATAGGAAACCACTTGCCCTGGACAGTCTTCCCTTCAAAATGCCCTTCCCCACTCCGGAAGGGCTGCATCAATGGTCACCATGGTTCTTGGACGGAGTAAGAAAGAAAGGATGACCTAAAGAAATCAGAGGAGAATTTAGCCACCGCTAAACATGTTGCCTGCAAATCCTCTTGAGTTTGACAGAAAAGTGCATGGGATGATAAACAATGGACTACTGCCTGTGAGAGTCCACTGTAACCCCCTCATTGTAGAATATGGCATGAAGGACAAGAGTGATGTATGCTGCCATGCAGCCCATTAGACACAATGGGGGATTTTGGTGAGACAGGACCTGTAAAGCTTGTTGGCACAGAGTGACTAACCTTGTCACTGAAGTTTGGCTATCTGTGAGCTGATGTGCAAGACGCATCCTATGAAGTTTGTGGTTTGGACTGGCATTAGCATGGTCTTCCCCAGAGTGATCATGATTCCTAGGTTTAATTACAACTAGGACAAGGAGTCCCTGGCTTGGATTAACAGATTCCTTGTGGCAGCAATTATATGCCATTCATCTAAGTAAGGGACATCTTTAATAACCAAGTGCATGAGAGCAGAAGAAGTACAGAGGTTCCGCTCAGTGTACACTACATGCTTATGTAACATATAATGTATAACATGTAGAAGTGTACTACAGGATGAAGGAAATCCTCCGGTATGCGGTTTAGGTGATGTTCCCTAGACACTATGAGGTACCGATGTACACACACACACACACACACACACACACACACACACACACACACACACACACACACACACACACACACACACACACACACACACACACACACACATGTACATGCACACACACGCATGCGCGCACACACACACACACACACACACACACACATGCGCACACACACATGCGCACACACACGCGCGCACACGCACACACACACACACATGCACGCGCACACACGCACACACACACACACACACACACACACACACACACACACACACACACACACACACACACAATAAAGGCACTGCCTATTGTGCAAAGCATTTTTACTGACACTTATTTTCTTCCTGTGCACATGGTTATTAAAACTGTGGGCATGGCAGTGTGTGTGCTTCTCTTTGGCCGGAACAGCTGTACTTCTCTGCAGCTGAATGTCACTTCAGCCATGTGTCCCTAACCAAATGTACCACAGGGAAATGCTTCACTGCCTAGGTCCCTGAAACCACATAGTGCATACATGTTACATTACATTATGCACTGTATACAGTATACCTCATGCACTGTATACAGTATACCTATCTAGTCTTGTTACAGTTTTCATTGTAATCAGCCATCCTCTGTAAAATGACTTATACATATTCTCATATTACTGTTATCTGTTATACTCTACACCTGGATCATGACTGAAAAGGATCAGTAGACCACTGACTTACTCAGTAACCAAATTGAAAAATAAATAAATAAATAAATACTGACCTATAGCTTCTTACACACATGAGGACTTTCTTATTTTGGTACCGCTATTTATAGGCATATTTCCGAGATGGAAAGAGGTTCTTCAAAGCCTGATGCTGCTTGAAAAGTTTCAAAAGGGAACTTATGACAATTTCGGGGAGCTGCCTGTATACTTCAGCTAGCAGACTGTAGGACCCTAATGCTTTATAAGGTGTCAGACCTTCTATAGTTGATATTTTGCTAGGGGATTATCATACTGTGAGCAGCACTAGTCCCTCAAAAGTGATTGCATTTCCTTCTGCGGCTCATAGATGTTTCTCATAACTTCAGGTAGGGATTTTTGAAACACATGAGGGAGGTATGTAGAAAAAAATACAGTGTCTCAGTGGTAGAGAGTCTACCAACCTTTTCCCCTCCTTCACAGGGGTTTCATTCTCATGTCTAATACCTGCAGTCTCTCACTTACCCTCCCCCTCTCCCTACACCCAAATGAAAGCACCATTCATTCTTCCTTACCTCATCTTCTCCCTTATGACCCAGGTTTATAAGTGATGTAACGCAGTGCTAAGTTTTGGGGTAAGTCCACTTCACTATCTATGCCAGTGACATTATGTTACATCTGCATGAGACAAAATACAAAAAGCCATTACAGTCTGCCTCTTATAGTGCATCTAACATTCTACCTTTCCTCCATCTCTAACTTCCCTGTTACCCTTTCTCTACTCCCTCGTGAATGCCTCTGTGGGTTTCCACTTAATCACCCACCCTGGAAATATATCCCATGAGTCTACAATCCTCTCTGTGAAAAAGTACCTTTGGAAATCCAGGAAGTTGCTAGTCCCTACAATCTGCTTCCTCTGTGCTCTCTTCTTCCCTGTCAGTCCTTCCCCTTCAGGATGACCCTTTCGTTTCTTCCTTATGTCGTCGTGTGCATTAGTATGTCCACCCTGCCTCTTCTGATCCCAGTGGAGAACAGCTCTAGATCTGGTCATATTCCTTCCCCTCCATCGCATAGCTCTTTCTGCTAGCTATTTTTTCTGGATTCCTTCCAGTTTGCTGATGTCCCTTTCCTTTCCACATACTGACTCTTGAATTGTACACAATAATGTGGTCTGAATGAGGCCCTGCACAGCTGCATCACTACCTCAGCACTTCTTCTGGAAGCTATTCCTCCTACGGGATTCCCCAGCATTCTGTTTACTACTGTCACTGACATTTCTCTTTTTTAATATAATATCTGATGGCGTAACCCGACTGGGTGAAAATGTCCCTTCTTCATGAGCAACCAGGAAACACTATCTGGTTAACCAACTTGCTCAGACCACAGAGTAGGCAAATGAAGGTGGAAAGACTCAAACCCTATACTCTGGACTACAGGAAGCAGCTATTTAACAGCTCAGAGCCTTAATTCTCAACACTAAATGCCAGACTATTTCTGTTCCTGTTGGTCCAATCCAAATGTGACTTAACAGTACCATGTCATTTTTCCTGCTCTGTTGCCCTCACGGGATAATGCATTCATGGATAAGTACTAGATAATCAGTCTGTAGACCGTTACAAGCCTAGCCAAAACCCACATTCAAAAGTTCCCCACAGACCCAAGAAAGACAAGACAAGATAAACATGAGGAAAATCTGACTCTACCCATCCAATTATCTAGGTTTACCTTGAAAATGACAAGTGTGTTTCTCTGCTTGACATGTAGTAGACATAGTAGAAGTTTGTCCCAAAGTTGGAGATGAAGTGGGACAGGAATCTATTAGACTAGCATGTTATTTATTTGCTGATGAAAATGTTATTTCTTTAACTGAGTATTACTCCTATTTTGTTTAGGAAAAGAAGGTCAAAGAGAGTTGGATCTTTCATGGTACGAAAACCTAGACACAGATCTCCTAGAGTCAACAAATGACTGAAAATAGAGAGGGCTACTAGTCTATCTTGATAAGTAATATTTTCTAGGCTACTGATCTTTTCAGTTATAAATCTCTGAGGTCACATTTAGATAAATACATGCCAAAAGGTACAGTATATTCAATAATGGAACTGATTTACTACACATAAAGAGGAATTAAGATCTCGCAAACTATCTCTTATGAAACTATCACACTAGGCAATGTCAACAACGATTGGAACGCCATTTCCTCTAACTCCCCAAATGCCTGTATTAACCTCTATGGCTTCACCCAACTAATCACTACCCTCAGTCACCTAAATAAGCACTCGAATACTAGCAGTACACTTGACTGGATCCTCACTTCCTACCCCCACATTTACCACAACCCCACCACTCTCTCTGATTCCCTAAGTAACCACCTCCCCACCTCTATCCACAGACACTCCCCTCTACTCTCCAAATCCCAACAATACAAAGACTGTTGGATACTCACAAATTTTAACCTGATAACCTTAACAATATACTCTCTTCAATTAACTGGTCCTTCCTTCATGACCTCAGAACTCAGAAGCTGTTCTAAAATTCAATAGCATCTTTCTTAACATACTAAATCTCTGGCCCCAGTATGGAAAATAAGAATTAAATCCAATTATGCTCCTTGGCTTACTCAAAATACTTGAACCTTCATGCATAATAGAAATATCGCCTGGAAATACAGTCAAAAAAACAAATCCCCATCCATCCTTCAAAACTATAGAGAACTACGTAATCTAGCTAAAAAGCATGTCAGCCTATACAAAAAAAAATATTATCTTAAACCACAAGAATCCCCCCACTCTATCCGACAAAAATTCTGGAACACTGTCAACAACCTGCTACACCTGGGCAAGCCCGCTACTCGCAACCCTTCCACTAATACCTCAGCCTTAGACACTGCTATACTTCTTAACTCCTTCTTCATTGACTCCATACAAAAATTAATTAAAAGCGATACTACCTACCCCTCTACTTCTCCCCCTCATCCTCTCCTAAACTCTCCTTCACTCTTAAACTTTTCCCCACTGCTTATATTCGAACTCTTCTTAGTAAACTCAAAACACGGTCCTCTTCAGTCGATAACTTGCCTCCTCTATTCCTTAAGCTAGCTGCTAAAAGCATTACTCATCCCATCTCCATACTGATCAACAGATCCATCCAAAAAACACAGTTCCTGATATCTGAAAACAATTTATGTTATTCCTCTTCATAAAGGAGGAAACTCTGATGACTCCTCTAACTAGAGACCTATTGCTATCCTATCTCCTCTATCAAAGATTCCAGAAAAATGCATTCATAAACAGCTCCTCACTCATCTATTACAGGAAAATCTTCTCACACAAACCCAACACGGCTTCTGCCCAAACCGCAATACATCTACTGCACTAATATATTTTACACAAACTATCTCAAGATCTAGAGACAACAATAAACTAGTATCATGTCTCTTCCTTGACCTCTCAAAGGCCTTTGATACCGTCTCCTACAGCCTACTTCTGTCCAAACTCTCTAGTCTTACTTTCTCCAATTCTGCTCTCTTCTGGTTCTCTAGCTATCTCTCCAATAGATTTCAGTCTGTAAGATGGCTCTTGGCAACCTCCACCTTCCTCCAAGTCCAAACAGGGGTTCCCCAAGGCTCTATCCTTGGACCCCTCTTATTTAAATTTTCACTAACAACCTCTATCTCTCCTGTCCTAACTCAGCCTTAATTCAATATGCCAACGACTCCACAATCATTTCTACCTCTTACAATCTCCCCCATTTACTTTCCCTTACCCAGAAATCTCTGTACTCAGTTGAAAAATGGCTGACAGCCAACTAGCTCCTACTCAACCCAAACAAAACTAAACTACTTCTTTTCCTCCCTAAGTCTCTTCAACAACACAATATCTCCTTTACTGTCTCCTCCCTCAACAACACAACTATCAAAGTTGAACCTCACACCAAACTTCTAGGGTTCATTAATGATGACCGACTAAAATTTGATCTTCACATCCAAAACTGTTTTAAGAAAGCCCATCAGAAACTAGCCCTTCCCTACAGAAACAAAAGCTTCCTCACAAATGAATCCAAACTTACTCTAGCACAAGCCTATCAACTACCCACACTGTTATATGCTGCCCCAATCCTCACAAATCTTCAAGTAAATCTGATAAAAAAAACTTGAACTCACCAATAACAAGATTGCTAGATTTGCAGCTAATCAATCCTACAGCTCACACCACTGTATATTCCTAAAAAAACTACAGTGGCTAGAAATTTGCCATCAACTGCTATTGCCTCAACTACATTTGACTCACTCCGTCTAAAACCAACCTCACTCGTGTCCTTCTCTATCAGCCCTAATCTCTCATTACACTCCTAATCGTATACACCACAGCTCAGAGCAACACCTTCTGCAGGTCTACAAACCCAATAAAATCATTGGCAAACTCCTCTATAATCACTCTGTGGCCGCTGCTTGGAATAAACTGCCCCCCACATTTAAGATAAATTCCAATACTAACTGTTTCAAAAAAACTTTAAAAGACATTCTCTAGGACTAGTCCCTGCACTGAACCTACTTAATAGTCTTTTTTACTCTAAATTTTAATAATGTTCCTACATCTGTAAGAAGTAGTACTGTGACTATGCATAGGATGAAACTGTACTGTGATTTCTGTTTATATTTGTATTTTTATTCTAATGACTATTTAAGCAGAAAACCATAATGTGACTGTTGTATTTACCTTTACCACCCTTTACCAATTATGTTGTTTACTCTTTTAATGTGGTTTTTTTTTGGAGCTTTTCTCCTTGGGTCTCTGCTGAAAAGGGGTATCTACCCAGTCGGATGAACCCAGTCAACAAATGTCAAATAAATAAATAAAATAAATCTGAATCCAGAAGAGATGTCCTTTTCTGAACTACTGAGGAAAAAAGATGGTGAATGATCAGGAATTAGCAAAAAGTGTGCCTAGATCCCATACGACAGTGACTGACTGCAGGAGTGTGTCACTTGTATGGTATGTAAAAATTATTTGTTTTCCAGAATGAACTATACTACATTTTTTCACATTTAATTGTCCTTATGCTCAGTGTCAACATGGTGATTCACTGTAATGCTAGAATAACACCACCAGATTTGCCATGGTCTACAAACTTTGATAACCCTAGATCAGGAGTATTGCCCTGATAATGTAAGAAACAGATGTCAAATAGGACAGGGCCCAATACTGGGTTCTGTGGTATACTACTGGTAACATTTTTGCTTTCAGTAGTGGCACCTGCAATTCTAACCACATGGGTTCTGTCAAACAACCAGCTAGCTATCAACTGCATAACATAAAGATTTATATTAAGATTTACAAGTCTCTCAATAATGCCTGCATGACCAACAGTGTCAACGGCTTTGGCCGGGCCCAAACGTGCTGTATGTACTGCACAACCACCATCCACTGCTTTGGTTATTTTTTCTAAGAAATTAATGAGGTTAAAGAGGCAAGACCTTATTTTGGTAAAGCCAAATTCAGGAATGTAACCAGTAAAGAGGTTTAGACTGAAGAGGTTGAGTAAGGGTTCAAACAGGTGGTCCTGATAATCAGGCAAACAGATACTGTACACTACCAGATCTCATGGATGAGGGGTTCTTAACTTTTGAGAGGGCTGAGAGAACTTGTTTCATAGTAATTAAAAAGCATGGCTAGGAATGTGACATCTGTAGAAAAGCTACACCTGTGAGTGGGATAAACTCTGAACTAAATTTGTCAGCTAGGATATTAGCTATTTTCTTTATGTCAGTGTGTGTGCAGTATTATTGTGGGCTAACTTGGAACATTGTTGGATGTTAGCTCTTAACTTCCTGTCAAAGTTAAAAAACGATTTTTAGTTATTTTTGGCTTATAATGGTTACCTTAAGCTATTAACTAGTTTGCTTAAGTATGCTCTTAACAGAGCATACTTAACAGAGTTGTACCTGGCTAATCTATTGCAAGGTGGCATTGCCAGAAATGGCACACCAACTGAGGAAAAAAAAAGTTACAAACTGGTGCTCCTGCAAGTCATATCTGTTTCTGTACCCCTCAACTCTTGGATGAGGAGCAAAAAAAAAAAAAAAAGTATTGCAAAGTATGAAACTGAAATAAATGCCTGTAATACACTATCAACTGAATGGCATCTGCTGATTGTTCCCCCTGCACCTTCTGTCCCAGGCTGCCCCCTTCTCCCCACCCTAACTACACTGCCGCATCTTAACCTGGGTAGAATGAGACCTCTTATATGCAATACACAATTTCTTTCTTGTGTTACCCAATTTATTTATGAAGGTATTCCACCACAGCAGTTTGTTTTAAAACTTCTCATTATACTTGGTGTGACTAGGGACTACCTTATCAATACAAGTATTTAATCAGGAGCAGATGTCTGAAGCATGGGCAGCAGCTTTAAGTGCAGGATCCATTGGATGAAGATTAACACAGAATTTATTTAGGTCATCAAGTTAAACGAAGAATTTTTGTTTTGGGAAGTCCCTAAATACAGCAGTACTTAGAGGAGAAGTACAACCAGTTTTAAAGGAAAAGTTCACTGATTTATGGTCCAGTTTAACAAAGCAGGATGATACATATGGAGATCTGCAAGAAGTGGCCATATTTGTGAGCACTAGATCAAGGATACTGGGGCTGCGTGGAACATCCAAGATGGCTGAACTGATCAACAGCTTAACTTCAGCTCTCCCAGTGTGAAAACAAAAACTGACAAACAACATCCAGTGATGTTGTCAACTTGTGTAAAATTCAGTTAGTGGCTAGTAAGTACACTGTAAAACACCAGCAAAGAAGAAACTAAGACAGCCTCATAGAAAATCAAAAAGAAACAGTGAAGAGAACACACTGACTGAGGAGAATCCTGAAGTCATTCCATAAAGAGCAGTTCAAGCTCCAGCTTTGTTGCAAGATACTGCTTCCAGTAATCCGGAGGGAAAAAAGTCAGATGTGCTCAGAGCTTTCTAAAATAAATGAAACACTGAAGGAGTATATCAACTTAAATAAAATGCTGAAAAAATGGAAGCAGCTTTAAACAGCTATTCAGATGAGTTGGTAAAACTGCAAAAATCAGAGGATGAAATGAAGAAAAGGCTGGCTGAGTATGAAACTGTTCAAAAAGAAACAAAATTGTAGAATTAGTGGACACAACACAACAAAATGAGATTTTCTGCTGTACCAGAGAAACTGGAAGGAACAGACTATATTTATTTTATGAAAGCACAAATAACTGGACTGGTATTCCACAGCAGAATTTGTTAACTGAAATGACACATTGTGAGCATGCTCCAAACCTGGCCATGAGAAAACAGCAAAGACGTATTAGTACAGATACAAACCTACCAGTAGAAAGAGCTGATCCTGACAAAACTGTGGTAATAGGGCAAAGTATTAAAAAGTTGGACACAGTAGAGTGCCTGCTGAAAATTATTATTCACTGTACGCCAGGAAGAATAGAAACAAATTTTTTCCAGTAATCATGGAATGTTGTCAGGCAGGTGTGAGATTCAGGCTGCTGTTTCCAGCTGTCTTCAGAATATTTTCTTTCCTGGAGGATCAAAGTAATTTTTTATGCAGGATAGGCTAATGAGGGGGAATGCAAAAGTTTGTCTAACAAAAAGTGAGCCATCAATCAGAAGGAGCTCTGCTTCTCATTCTTCTGATAATAAAGCACACAGACGGACTTTGCCAGTGAAACCTTTTAAACTGCTAAAAAGGAAAATGCCTGAGAGACAGAGAAAAGCACAAGAAGAATCAGGGGTGCCTTGGAATTTTACCAGAATCTGATGTTGGGAGATAGGGATGAAAAGGAAAAATACCAGCAACACGAAATTTAGTGAATAAATGCGAGACTGAAAACATCAATCACATTTGTGAAATACGGCTGCAGAAGAACAATTGGAAAGAGTGGACTTTTGTTGACTTATTCTTGCATGCGATGAAGTTTCCACAGTAAAGAGATGCCATTTTTATTCTTCTCTTCTCTTTCTCTCTTCTTTTTTGGTATTAAGAAATACAAGTATTACAGCACAAAAAGAGAAGAAAACCTAGACAAAAGCATGTTTAAGTTAAAAAGCTGTAAATCTTGAAATGTTAAAGTGGAGGATGGTGTGTAAAAGTACACACATCACATAATATAGTTCGAGCAACGTTTTCTCTTACTTTTGCATAGGTGAATATCTGGATTAAGACCATTGGCTTAATCTAATAACATATTTAAGTGGAAACAAGTAAATCTGAGAACACTGAATATAATGAAAAGTTTGTCTTTAGCAATAAATGTTTCAACTCGTCTTTCAGGCTGCAGCAGTAGACTACGTTTTTCTTTCTTCTCTTATGTTTCCTTGAGGACAAGCTAATAACAAGGCAATAAAAGGCAGAACACTGATTTCTATAAGGCTAAATGTAATGATTTCTGAAAGCATGCAAGCTGTTTTCACATGGGGGATAAAGAGCAGACACTAATTAGTGTAAGTAGGATTACAGGTAATAACATGGATCTTAGCATGGATAACCTCAATTTCAGGTTAATTAAGGCCTGTGTTAGCAGCTGTCTATTTGGAACATATGTTCTTATTTGGAGGATTAAACTTTAACACTTGAAGACGTACATAGTTATGTGTGTTTGTATTAAGTTTGCGTGTTTGTATTAAGTTAACAGGTTCAATGGGTGTTCTAGGGATGTATTTGCTTTTTTGTTGTTTGTTTGAGGGTTTCATTAATGCAAGAATTCTTGTAAAATGTGACACAGGTTCCTATGCTAATGATAAGAAAAACTGTATAAAGGATTATCCTACTAAACATTAATGGGTGTATCACAAAAGCTGGAAATAGACATTTTTAAAAAGCTGCCATATATAATAGGTGGGAATAATGACTTCTTACCATAATGGTGAAGCTTTGTATGTTATCTTGAATGTGAGTGGTCTCACAAGAACAGGCAAAGAGGAAATAATAATTAATTATATTAAGAAATGCAGAATGCAAATAGAAATGCTACAGGAAATGCATTTGGAAAGAACTGAGCATATGAATTTGCTAAATGAAAGATTTTAGTATGGATATTCTGAAGACTATCTTGGACAAAGGAAAATAGAAGTACTTATATTAATTGCTAGAGGAGCTCCAGTAATGATAGAAGAGAAAAAAAAGATAATGGTAGACTTGTATTACTAAGGGCTAATGGCAAGGGATGAGGAATATGCTGGCATGTTTTAACATTCCAACTAAAACTGCTATTACAGTGATTAAAAAATGTTCTGAGAAATTATCATCTTTCAGCAGGGAATATTACTTATAGGTAGGGATTGGAATTTGATTTGCTACAATCTTACTACCTACTTACTACCATAAGAACTACTTACTCTTATACTCTCTACGATTACCCTGTCCTCTATTGATCTGTCTTAAATTCAGTTTCTCTGTTACTCTAGCATGTCCAAAGGTCAGTCAATGGTTTCCTCTCCAGTCCAGCTGGTGAATCTGGGAATTTTGAGGCAATGTTACAACTGTCTCATGTACACGGACAACCCTCTCCTCCTCCAAACAGGTTCAAATATATGTGAGAGATGCAACTATTTAGCCAAACTGGAGGCTGAGCTCTCTCATCTCAAAACTGGTGTAACCAGTCAGGAGGAGAAGGTAACCTCACACAACACAATTCCAGTATCACATAGTCCCACCACATCAGCGAACCAAACACATAAATACACAAAACATACTGAGGCTCTAAATAAAAATCTACCTAAGCAACAGAGACCTCCAAAGCAGACATCCAAGCAAACGCTACCTCAAAACAAAATACACACAACACATAACCCACAAAGTCAGTGTGCCAAGCAGCCACAGCCCTTAAGGCTGAATAACACACCTGATACTCTTGTTATAGGTGACTCTATTGTCAGACACACTGACGTCCAGCTCACCAGGCTGAATAAAGAGAAGGTCACAGTGAGCTGCCTGTCAGGTGCTAGGATCCTACACATAACGCAAGCACTTAGGTCACTCCAAAGCAAATACAAATATGACTCAGTCATTGTACATGCTGGTGTGAATGACCTGAGATGTATCACCCTGGACTACATGAAAAGAGACATAGAGGAGCTCTCTGATCATGTAGCCCAGGCTGGTATGACCCTGACCTTGAGCAGCATCTTACCCTCATCTAGAATGATGCCACAGTACAAAGACAAAATGATCGATTTTAACAATTGGCTAAAATTTTGGTGTCATTCAAAGGGGATCCAATGTCTGTCAGCCTGGGATGACATGCTCGACAAGCCACATTGCTTCACTAGGGATGGCTTGCACCTGTCACCACTGGGCTTTCGGATATTGGCAAAGGCTCTTGCCACCCCCATAGTGCCTTTTTTAGGCAAGGCTCAAAAGTCAAACCCACCCCCACAGACAGCACAAGGAACAAGAAACTAAGGGTAATGCTGCTAAATGCCAGAAGTCTTAACCTCAAGATGCACGCACTCGAAGCTCTCCTCAGTATGGAGAACATCGATATCTGTGCAGTGAGAGAAACCTGGTTCAAGGCTCCAGAGAGCACCCCAGCACTACCAGGCTATACCTCATATCATG
Organism: Protopterus annectens; assembly: GCF_019279795.1. Lineage (NCBI taxonomy): Eukaryota > Metazoa > Chordata > Ceratodontiformes > Protopteridae > Protopterus > Protopterus annectens. The sequence continues at coordinate 1,823,054,729 of NC_056741.1, forward strand.
CTTTTCGGCCCCAAAACCTGGACCGAACCACAAAAGGAGGGGGAGTTTCCATATTTATCAAGGATATCCACACCTCCAGGTTAGTGGCATTGCACGGCATCGGAGACCATCCATGTGCAACTAACAGTGGGCAAGACTGCTTTTCAGTTTATAGCATCCTACAGACCACCCTCTCAAAGTCAGGAATCCCATTCGGCCTTCCTGAAAACATTGGAGAACATGAAGATCTCTCCGAACACCATTATATTGGGTGACTTCAACTACCCAAACATTGACTGGGAGCACTACTCAAGCCCCAGCACCTTAGCCCAAAGATTCCTGGAAATTATAAACTCAAATGCTATGGAACAACTAGTCACCACTCCCACAAGAGGGGTCAACATACTAGACCTGATCTTTACCAACATGGGGACTCTATGCTCCACACCAGAAGTATATCCCTCATTGGTAAGATCAGACCATAAATTAATTTCACTGGATGTCCACATCCCGACCCCACCCTCAGCCCAGAAAACCACAGTGAAAAACTTATCAAAATCGAACTTCTCACTTCTCAAAACCGAAGTGGAATCCTTCAAGGCCCCAGGGCCAATGGAAACTACAACCCAAACTGCAGAATCCTATAGAAATGCATTCTACGGACATCTCCAGGAATGAATGGATCATGCTATCCCAAACAAAACCAAGACCCAATCATCCAAAGGCAGGCATCCAGTCTGGTGGACCCCTGCCATAAATAAACTGTACAACAGAAGGAGGAAGCTACTACATGATAGAGCAAAATCCCTAATAGGGAAGGCATCTCTGATCAGTACTAGCAAAAAATTACGATCCCTCATAAAATCCTCCAAGGCCAGCTTCGAGAGAAAAATTGCACAGGACACCAAAGACAATCATAAGGCTTTTTTCAGTTATGTTAGAAACCTGGGATGCAACTCCCAGACTTGTTCTGAGTTGATTCTAAACGACAAAAAATACACTGAACCCACAGACATCGCCAATATCCTGGCAGACAGGTTAAGTGCAAACTTCTCCACCCTCTCCCCCCCAAAAGAGCAAGTATCTATCCCTGCAGAGGGCTGCCTCCCAAACATCTCAGATGCTCAGGTGAAGGCTGTCCTCTCCAAAGCAAAAAACACTGCTTCCATGGGACCAGATGGTGTCCCAGGTTGCGTCCTGCATGAACTACAAGAGGAACTAATCCCTCAAATAAAACAGCTATACAATCTCAGCCTCACTACAGGATATGTGCCCACAGAATGGCATACAGCAACAGTGGTCCCACTCCACAAAGGTGGAGCCTCTACAGACCCTGGAAACTATCGCCCCATAAGCCTGACTAGCTTAGTCTGCAAGGCTATGGAGAGGATCATCATGGAGCTCATAAACAAAGACATTGGGGACCTACAGACACTAGATCCTACCCAGTTCGGCTTTGTCATGGGCAGATCCTGCCTTTTGAACCTGATTGACTTCTTTAAAACAGTCACCAAAGCCATAGATGAAGGGAAGGTAGTCCACACAGCCTATCTGGACCTTGCAAAGGCATATGACACAATACCCCACTCGGGCATCATAGATAAGCTATCCAGCTTAAATATAAACCCCTATGTCACAAGATGGGTAGCAAACTGGCTCAAAGACAGAACCCACAGAGTGAGAGTAGCTGGAGCCATGTCAGACTCGAAACCGGTCACAAGTGGCATCCCACAGGGTTCTGTGCTGGGACCACTCTTGTTCGGTATATACTTTTCCGAGGTACAGGCAAATGTGGGAGGACTATGGCTCACCAAGTTCGCAGACGACTGCAAACTGGGCGCCATAATCAACTCTCCTGCTGACACAAACATCCTTCAAAAAGGTCTCACAGAGACAGATAACTGGTGCCAGCGCCATGCCAAAAAATGTATAGTCATACCCTTTGGCAAAAACAATGTGCCCACAAATTACCACATAGGCGGAAACCCATTAAGTACAGAGAAAGTTATTAGGGACCTGGGGACCCAAGTTGATAGCAATCTCTCCTTTGAAAACCACATTGCCAAAGTGGTTAGAAAGACCTTCTACATAGCCCACCTCATCACGAAGGGTTTCACATCTAGATCAAGAGAGGTAATCGTGCCCCTTTATTCATCCCTCATCAGGCCCATCATAGAATACAATGCCCCTTTTGGGATGTACCTTACCCGACACCTGCAGCAATTAGAAAGACCCCAAAAGTATCTCACCAAGAGGATCAAGGGTCTCAAACAGATGCCATATGCTGCTTGGTTAAAAACTCCAGCTCTACTCAGTTGCATACCGCCTACTTGAGGCGATCTATGCCTGACATACAAAGCTATGTCAAATCCAGAATTAATGGACATGCTCCACCTCAGTAAATCTAAATCCCTTAGAGCCACACGCTGAGGGACTTGAACCTCAGCACAGAAATAAATAGAACTTGCTGGAGGGACAGGTTCATAACCCAGAGGCTCCCTTCGCTCTGGAATAGAATTCCAGTTCATGTGAGGCAGAGCACCTCACTGAATCTCTTCAAGAAGAATCTTGATAAGTGGATGGGGGATCATAGGTTTGTCCCAGGGATTACTCCCGTGTCACTATTAGACAGAGGCACAGTAAACTAAACCTTAAAAAGGGCACAGTATATTCAAATCAAGGGGTGGCGTAAGCCATACAGAATCGGGCTAGGCTTATAATTGCCCCAGGGCAGATAGCCTAGTATGAACCTATGAACCTATGAACCTACAATGAGGATGTATCTCAGGGGACCTAGAAGGAAAAATATAACACAAGAGGGTAGATTTCTGAAAAAAATTATGATAATATTTGGTATGAAATATGTGACTTCAGTAGTAGGAACTTGGAGAGAATTTGCATTTTACTCACCAAGGCGGGCTAGACAGAACTTATACTTCACAGGAGCATGTGCATTTAACTGAAAGTTTTGATACGCATCCAATAACTATTTCAGATCATGCACCAATAATAATCAAGATAAAAATGCAGAGTAATGAAGTAAAGATGAGACACTAGCACTTCCCTACCTGTGTGTTAAAAAAAAGAGGAATTTAAGGAATGGGTAGTGGAAATTATTTGGGAGTTATTAGGGAAGACAGAAAGTACTCCAGAAGTTATAGCTATTGAGTGGGAAAAATGAAAGTGGAGTTTAAAAATAGGGTAGCAATAAAAGAAAACAAAATATGGTCAGAAGTAATAAGAACAATTGACAGGGATTGACAAAGGTTAAAGTATTACAAAATACAGGGAATCTCACAGAACAAGAAGAAACACAAATGCTGATTGCTAAAAAGAAAATAAGGGAGTACCTGGATAACATACGTGAGTTTAGAAAGATTGCTGTTAAGCAACTGTTAACTCCAGTTCACAAAAAAATGTTGGCACAGTGACGTAGGCAACAGAAAGTAGAAACTGTTGCTCCCAGACTTGCGTAGCTTACAGCAAGAAAAATAACCACAGGCACTTTAGAAGTTGTTGTTGTTAAGTATTAGAGATATTTTGTAAATTTTATGAACTTTTGTACAAGTTGGGGAAATCAAGAAGAAGCACAAATGGAAATATTATGGAAGACTTAGGTATGCCTAAGGTTAGAGGTAGAGAAGGCTCAACAACTAACAGTAAAGACAGAAGGAGGGGTTGAGATAAAAATGGTGATGTATAACCAAACTGCTGGAAAATATCCAGGAATAGATGGTAGTCCAGTGGAAATCTGGAAGCCAGGGGGAGAAAGTATAAAGATCTAGAAGGTTATGTTTAACAGTATTTTAAAAGGAGGGATGGCACCACCTTCCTGGAAAAAATATTTTTGGTGGCTCTAATACCTAAACATGGTAAAGACCCATTAGATACAGATTCATATAGGCCCATTTCTATTTTAAATCATGACTATAAAGTGTTTATATCTATAATGCATAAAAGATTGGCAAAGGTGATACCAAAATTGATAGATATGGACCAGTGGGGTTTTGTGGAGGGGAGGCAAACATATGACAACATTAACAGAACAATGATAATCCAGAGAGAAGCAGAATGTAAGAAAATACCCCTGTTATTGGAAGGTCTTGATGTAGACAAAGCATTTGACAGAATAAGCTGGGATTTTATGAGTACGGCAATGAAAGCATTTGTATTTCCTGATACAATAATAAGGTTAATTAGAAGGATATATGACAGGTTAGAAGCAAAAATCAAAGTGGGAGGGTGCTCTCATAAGCTGTGTATGAACAGAGCAACCAGGCGGGGGTGACCTCTTCCCATTTATTTGTGTTATATTTGGAACCACTGGCAAAGAAAATAAGGGAATCAGAAATTAGAAATTCAATGATGTAAGTGGTATAGTGTTCAAGAAAAGTTGGCTTTATTTGCAAATATTATTTTGTACCTGATGAACCAAACAAGGACATCTCTCTCAGTGTTGTGGAACAGTTTTGGGTTTTCCAGGATATAAAAATTAATGAAGATAAAACAAAGTCTATAGCTATAAACTATGTACCCACACATAAATTGGTTCAGCAATAGCCATATTTATGGGAACATGATAAAATGAAGTATTTAGGAGTAAGGATTAAATAGGATTCTATTATGGCAACTAAGAATATGTGGGAAGAGACTAAACAAAAGAAAATACAAAAATCAAGAAACTGGAATTTCTTGCTTATGGATATAGATGGCAAAATATAAGCAGTAAAAATGTTTTTAGTCCCTCTAGTTTTATACAAAGGTCAGCAGATTTTTAGCAACCAGAGAAGTTGTGTATAGTAATTAATAAAGAGTTGAAGTATTTTATTTGGGAGAAGAAGAGGGCAAATGTCAAGAGGGTAAGTTGATCCTCCCATTAGAACAAGGAGGTTTAGGGTTAACCTGATTTGAAGGGGCAGTTAAGGCTCATATAAATAATGCAAGCAGAAAATTCAAAGTGGAAAGGGATGAAGATGAAGGGGGGGGGGTTAATAAACAATGAAAGAACTGGATTTTGAATGCAGATCCATAAGAAGAAGAATGGTCATACAGAATATTGCATTTATAAAGTAGCAGAACGTATACTAAGAACTAAGCCAACATGGAAATGGAGAAAGGAGTTTTTGCAGATAGGGATGACTAAAATTAGGGGTACACAGAATAGGCAAGAGGCAGCTGGAATTTACTGTAGGAAGCTGGCAAAGGAGCTAAGGTATTGGGAACAAACAGAGAGGGAAAGGTAACAGAATGGGAAAAGCCCAAGAATAAATTTGGATTGCAGGCTAGTGATTCCCTTCCCTATGAGGGGGATATATCAGAGTACAGACAAAGAGAAAGGAGCAGGGGGACACTAAATGAATGACCTGCACTGGGTGAGTTTTTAACTACATCTGGAACAGAAGCTGTGGTTAAAAATGATAATTAGTAGGGCATATAAATACTGCATGACAACTACAGCAGTCAATCAGAAAAAGTCAGAAAAGATTGGGAAGAGAAATTCGATATGCAGTTCACAATGAAACAACAAAAGGACATATTTATGGCTGCCAAATATACAACAAAATCTAGAAGATTTATGATTTTTGCCTTGGAATGCTTGCATAGATACTTTGATGCCCCAATAAGACTCCAAACTATTTTTTCTGAGGTAGATGGCAAATGTTAGCATACGTTCTTGGAGTATAATGAGTTGGCAGACTTTAAAAATTCCATACACAGTATTCTGTCAATAATATTGGGCAAGAAAATGAGTGTAACTAAAGAAATGTTTTTTGAGCTGGGATAGGGGATCTTAATTGCTTAGACAATGTAAGGCCTTGTTAAGTTTAATTCTGATGGCTGCCAAAAAAGCAATTACTAGAAAATAGAAATCAAAATCTAAATGAACTATACTTGACATAGTGAATATTGTAACCGAAATAAAAGAACAGGAAGTGAGATTTTTGGAAAAGGGGTATGAATAAATTACAGAGAAAAAAATGAAAATTGTGAGAACAATATGTGCAGAAGAACATTTTGGAGGAGGAATGAGGTTTAACAGAAGGCACAAAGTGAAAAATATATGTAATGTTGCTTTGATTATATTAGCTATAACAATATATGCAATGTATAACATTTGTAAATGTGAACTTAATATGGCTTGATTACTTTCATATAAATGTACATTTGCCTATGTTTAAAGTGACAGTTCAAGAAAGGTGTTTTAAAAAGGGATACTGGTGCCTCAAGAAGCAACGATAGTTAACTATTTGTAAAAGAGAGTTGGCATTTATGACTTCAAGAAACCCTAGGCATGCCGGTTATTGGTAGTGTAAGTGAGCTAGTTTACTAATGGAAAGCTGAAGTCCCCAGTAGAAAGGTATTTGTCTTAACTGGGATTCCAGTTAAGGTGTAAGATTACAATTATGCTCAGATGAGAGGGTGTTCTACAGTTAGCTATAAACTGGAAATTATTCTTGTTTATGGAGAACTCGACATTTAGGAGTTCAAATTGGTGTCCTGAGGACTCTGCCGTGAAAATGCTAATATCCTTGACAAATAAAGATACCCCCCTCCCCACAACTGTCAACAGGTCAGAAGACATGATAGGTACTACAGCTAAGAACACAGAGAGTGCTTTCATTGCTTAAAAACCATGTCTCTGTAACTACACATATATAAATGCATTCAAGTTGTGGGAGAGCTAATACTTCTCACCCAGGCTGTTGTAGTCCAAGTGCAGTACTGTAAATCTGTTTGCACTGAACCTAACACAGCACCTTTCTACTCTCTTGTTCTGCCTTGCCAAACCCTTTGTTAGACTCCTTCCCCATCCAACACCACTACACTAGTTTCTGTGTAAAAGGCTAATTATGTTCGCTATTCCCTTCAGATATGTCTGAGACAAGCACAATAAAGACTGTTAAATCCAGGACAGATACTTGCAGTATTCCACTCATCATCTCCCTAATTCCTGACATCGTCACTTGCACCACACCCCTTTGTGTTCTGTCATCATTCAACCATGCAGCTATCCAGTTCCTCTGTCTTGTTTCTGCCTCCAAGCCCTCTATTTATTTTTTTCTAATCAGTACCCTGCGTGAGAATGAGTCAAAGTCCTTGGTGAAGTCAAAGTAGACCACATCTACTAGAAGTCATTTGTCAGGTTCAGCTGCAAACCATATATAAAACTGGATCGAGTTTGAATGACAGTTCTTTCTATCCATGAAATCATGTTGATTATTGTTCTGCATAGTGTACAAATCCCACCACTGGCTAATTCTTACAGCACCAAACACTGTCTGGTAGACTCTCTGCTAAGCCTAATGATTCCTCATCCTTACCACTGGATTCTTGCAAGAAGAACAGAGATCTGTGGTAGTCATCCTTTTGCACAAGGAGCGATCCAGTACTGATCGACTACTGATCAAGGAAACTATAAACCCATAAGCCAGAGCAGTCTTATCTGCAAAGCAATTGAACTCATCATCATTACAGAACTTATTACTAAAGACATAAGTGTTATACAAGCCTGGGACCCAAGCCAGTCTGGGTTTATGAAAGCCATATCCTGACTCTTGAGCCTAGTGGGCTTTTTTGAACAAGTCCCGTCCTTGATGCATAAGACTCAGGCAAATCAGTTTGCACATTGCCTACCTGGACCTGAACAAGGCCTTTGACACAATCCCACATTCTAGCATCATCAACAAGCTAAGCAAATTAAATGTAAACCCTTATGTTATCCACTGGATAGCAAACTGGGTAGGAGGCATTCTGTCTTCAAAAAGAGTATTTGCAGTGGTATTCCTCAAGGATTGATTCTAGAACGATTTCTCTTTGGTATTTACTTCTCTGATAAAAAATAAAACATGACGTTCATCCACAGAACTCGCACAGTGAATCAATCCTTTAATAAGTGCTTTTGTTCTGTAATTCCAGGACTTCTTCAGAAAATTACACCCATTTTAAAAGCCCATTAAACACATTAGGAAAAATATCATGTAATAAAAACATCCAATGAAAAAATCAAGTTTAGTAAACCAAACCTAATAAAATTAATAGATAGTAAAGAACTAATCCGTTTAAATGTAAACAATGGTAAATTTATTAAAAAAAATATATATATGTGTGTATATATATATATATATATATATATATATATATATATATATATATATTTCAGAGTACAACAATAAATAATGTATATGTGTATGTGTGTGTGTGTGTGTGTGTGTATATATATATATATATATATATATATATATACACACACACACACACACACACACACACACATATACATACACACATACATATATATATATATATATATATATATATATATATATATATATATATATATATATATATATATATATATATATATATATTATACACATAGGTTTACTATCAAAAGTTCGGACAGCATTCACTCAAACTGGCATAGTTGAAAAGCTATTTTCCAGTTCATGGAATGCAAACATAAAATGATCTACTCCACAACAGTGAATGCTAGTGTGCATTCGCTGTTGTGAGGTTGACGTTTTGTTTGGAGATCGCAGTACTGTGGGGATCGGGAAATGTACCCATTTCTTCACTATAGTGCGATCTCAGAATTTGTATATATAATTAGCAGGTGGTATGGAGGATGCAGCCCCCTTGCAATACGTTAGTTGGAAATGGCTGGTTGGCGGGGTACAATGGGTAATGTCGAGAACTTCGAATGATGACCGACATTACCGGTTTCATTAACTTATAAGAATCTCAACAGGAAGTCCCAAATATGATAGTAAACCATTTATTTTATATATATATATATATATATATATATATATATATATATATATATATATATATATATATATATATATATATATATACTATATATATATATATATAAATATACACACACACACACACACACACACACACACACACACACGTAAATATATATATGTATCTCTATATACAAATTATATGACACCAACACTAAAACCCAATTTATATAGTATCTGTGACGACCCACCACTGGACCACTAATCAAGGAGCCTCAATCCTCACAGTGGGGGATGTACACAGGGAGGATAACAAGTACACGCACAGTATTCCCAAATGCAAGCTCACTGCATCAAATGCAATTTCCCTTAAGAGCACACAGAGGCCATAGTCAGTCCGGGACTGGTTTCTTCCTCTTTCTCCAGATCCCCAATAATGCTCTCCACTGCACAGCTATAGAGTTGAGATCTCAGCTGAGTGGCTAAGCCAGAACCTCCAGCAACCTCTCTGTCCAACCAAGAAGGTGATGCACACACTCTTTGAGATTTGATTTACACACACGTACACACCTCGGAAAGGCTGGCACAGGTTTACTAGTTATGCCCCCTTTTACCCAGACTATAAGGTAGTAATCACTGCCACCAGCCAGCTCCTTATCAGCTAGTTTAAGGCCCTTAACAAAGGGTGTCCAACCTTGCTGTGTAATATTAATATTAATAGAAATGGCAGTTTGACCAAGAGCAAGGCTATTAGGAGTTTCCCACACAGTGTCACCAAATAAATATGGAAGTACTCTCGAAACTTAAACATCTCTACAAAGATCAGAAAGATAAAATGTTTAAATATATTTAATAATAAATAATAAAAGAACAAGACAATATTAAATATATATTCACAGCGGCATCAGAGATCAAAATCACTGGAAATATTTAAAACAACATTGCAGGACAGTTTCAAATAAAGAAAGAAAAATATCTAAACTAAGCTTTGCTATATTCCTGACTATATCTAAGAGAATGATACTACTCCCTAGTAACTTACTTCATCAGAGCAAGGCAGATGTGGTGAATGGTTCTGGTCAGGTCCAAGACAGAATACAGAATGCACTCTCTCTCTAAGAGACTTTTCAAATTAATATATCAAATATTACTGCTGGGATCGCTTGTAGAATGACATTATTTCTTGTCATCTGACTCTACCCAAGTGAAACCCCCACTGCTGGAATCTGGCAGTATTTAGCATCTAGCTGTGAAAATATATAGATCTCAACTCTTTGGCAGATGCTTTAAGTCATAAAACAATTGCATTCTTTCACATTTCAAAACTAGTAATTAGTTCACTCCGAAGACAATACAGGAAGCTACTCAGCACAGACTCTGTGTCTTGCTGCACTGAAAACTGAAAGCTACCGTCTTTTACTGCATAGCAATAAAGTAGTTTAACTTCAGCTATTTTGCTGAAGTTAACCTCCTGTATTCAAGTTTCCACTATTAAAATATATACATTTAAACAGTTACTATAGTGCATGTACATTTCTGTTCTATTCTAGTAGGGCACACCGTGGCTACATTTCAAACAGCACTTTGCAAAAACCTTTTTAATACACATTTCTGTACCAGCAGTTTGATATACACGTCATACAGTTCTAATACATTTTTAACACAAACATCTTATATGGATCATGTTGATATTCACAAATGACATATAATTATTTACAAAATTCCAGCTAGCTGGACTGGCAGTATCTCCTTTTGTCAAAATATCCATGGATATTAATGATATCAATCCACAAAGTGATATCTTGTCATTAAGTCCTGGGGAGGATGTGGCATTTAACTTTATTTGCCATTGCAGTTCCTTGGTTTCAGTGATCATCCCACAAACATCCTCCACAGATGGGCATAGGTATCCTTTCTAGAGCATAAAAATTTTTTTTAATTCCTGCAAACTGAGGTATGTTTATAAAGTGTGTTTCATACATCCCTTTTCTTAATTGGGTAATAATGCTCATAAATCTTAGTTATTAATTGCCTATCAGTCTTGCCCACATAAAAACACACAGGATGCACACATAGCAATAGATATTAATCTCACAGTCTTACAGTTACATTTATAATTGTTACTTACAGTTCTAGGGTAAGTTGTTATGGTAATAGTCACACTATTATAAATATATCTGCATTGTGAGCAAAATCTTTGGTTTGTACTTTTTTAAGCATATGGCCCAAAATGAGAGACAGCAGCCTCACTGAACAATCAAGGTTATGTCTTCCGTGAGCTACCAGACCACCTTAAAGTGCTCTGCCTTCTTTCTGTTTACTACAGAATCTAGACAGTTGTTATCTGTCTAGTCTTTAAGCCTCCATTCCTATGAGACCTACTGCATATCAACAAACCTAAAAGCAACCTAGGTTTACAACCTATCAAAATGTGGAAAATCAAAATAATTTTCCACTTTTTGATCGTATTCATTATCTGACTGTAGTAATACAGAATTACCAAAATGTCAGAAATGGAAACCATGGAACTGACATTCAAACACCGGAAGTGCGAATATCGACTTTCCGTGTTACCTGTAAAGTTTCTGCAGGGGCAAGCTCCTTTGCACTCTCCTGCAACTCCCACACCCCCTGCAAAGTATATATTCCAACTCTGAGATTGCACTACAGTGAGGAAAAGGGTAAATTTCCCAATCCCCACTGTAGTGCAATGTGATATCAGAACGTCGATCCCACATTAGGAAATGCACACAACCATTCACTAATGAGGATACAAACATTTACAGACTGCCATTACGGAAACTGGAAAACATGCATTTGGCCAACACAGTTTTGAGTAAGTGCCGTTCTACATTTTGATAGTAAAACACCTGCTCAAGATATCCTAATTTCCACTGAAACATAAAAAGGACCTGCTGGCGAGAACCTTCTATTATGGAGTAAACTTTCTTAGGACATAAAGGAAAGTAGCTTCCTGATGCTCTATAAGTGTATCCTGGATGAACAGCTGGGCAATTGTAAATACACCCTGGGTCTGGCTCCTCAAGCCCTCATCGAAAAGGGTCGAAACTAGATATAAATTAGTCATGTCAGTGGGTACCTACAATTTGGGGTACTGTGGATAGGCTACTAATGGTCCCCTGGATGAATAGCCTAGCATTAACCTATAAACTTATTCTGAACTATATCAAAAAGTTTCAATAAAACAATTACATTGTGTGCCTCTATATCACATAATATTGCACCCAGCTTTTCTGTTTTAATTTAAGCAACAGTCTGTGAAACTGTTTTCATTGTAATTTACTGTATTTGTACTATTTTACCCCAGGAAGTTATGTAATGTATTATAATGTACTGTAGTGAAAACATTTATATACTGTACTCTGTGGTGCTGCAGTAGCGTTGTCGCCTCATAGCAAGACGTTATCCCGTTCGATTCTCAGCTAGAGCGTCTTCTGTGTGGAGGCATATGTGAATGGGGCGTGCCTTCGTTGAAGGTTGTGCGTCAGGGCTGGTAACCCGGTACGTAAAAATCCACTACCAATCATTAGTGGATCGGAGTTCCACTGTGGCGACCCCTAACCGGGAAAAGCCGGAAGACAAACAAACTCTCTGCTGAAACAAACATATTTCATTGTGCTATATTACATTGTACCGTGCTGCAGTTTTACTCCAGTGTGTTGTACTTTACTGTACATTGATCATGATATACTGCAGTTACTGATACATGTTGCTTTGGTTCAGCATATTCCCTCAGCTTTAGTCGCAATTTTAAGAAGTACAATTTGAGTTGCTATGGAGGTAATGAACTTCTAATTCAAGAGTGATTACAGATCAATATTAGCAGTTTTTTTCGACATCTGCACAAGAAATAGATATAGGGCATTTACTGAAGTAAAATCTAAAAGGCAGAGCTTAGTGGAGGCAAGAATCCTCAGATTAGACATAGATAGATGGAACTACACAAATCTTATCTCACCCAGCAGTCATCACTCCAAGTATAACTAAACCAAACAGTTTTTACTGATTTCACTCATAAAAAAAAGTAACACAGCCAGTCACCTAGGAAACATACGGCCTGGTCACAGGTACTGACTGAAATAATTTTGATTGTCTCTCTGTTAACATCCTCCTTCCATCAAACACTTAAGATCATTAAGAAGCGTTACAAGAGTGGATATAACAGTCCCCTGAATGCAAGTTGTACACTTTGAAATAAGAGCTTGTGTATAAAAGGATGAAGTGTGTTTGCATTCAGAAGGTCCTTCTTGCATTTCACTCGTGTATACATCTGATCAATGAGTTTCTGACTGAGAGACTGACAGAAGGCTTTGTACAACAGAATCAGTCAACCCCCCCCCCCAACCAGCACTGCAATCTAATTTACTATTGATCTGTGCCCTTCCATCTTAATGTAATCACTACTTCTGAATGGAATTTTATTCCCATAAATCAGTCAGAGCTCCGAACATAGAACAAGTCTATATTCCCAGACTAACTGCTGTGGGATGAATGAAGTGCCATAGTTCCTTTCTTATCGAGCCAACACCGCAGATACTAAGTACCACAAGTCTGATTACAAGATAATAGCTCTTTGCATCTTATAACAACTCACTTACCATTTTATTTAATGCCTGTCTTTATGACAATGGACACCCTTTCCCTTAAGCAATGAAAGATAATGTCAAGAAATCTTAATAAAATCACATGAACAGGAAAGAGGGAATATTTTTTACACACCTGGGTTTCAAACAAGATCTCAGTATACAAGCACAGAGTCTCAGAGTCTGTCAGGGCTGTGGGCCTCATTACTCTAAAACATGAATAGCACCATAGTTTGTGAAATGGACTTGCTACCTGGTTTTGTCTGTGTAATACTGATGGACCCCAGCTATTCTTTTAAACAGGTATCTCCTTGGCTGATCCGATGGCACAGAACACTGCACTGACAGTTCTTTATCCACAGCACTGTCCGCATTCCAAGACTGAGCGAATGATCATGTACAGCTAGAGAAAGAGACACATTATAGAGAAATGCATGTCTTAAGACAGCTCACCTTACTCAAGGATACACATATGCACATCTGCTAGCAAATGTAAGACCACCATATGTCAGAATACATGATAGCATAGAAGGCATATGCAGGCATGCAAGTATGTATGAGTATACCAATGGCAAACTTCCCGGGAACGAAGCGTAGGAGCTGGCACCATTCATCCGTATGAGGTTCAATCATCTCCCCACAATGGCGTCATGCTGCTAAACATACATCTTACTCATGCATCCATAACAGTATCACAGAAGTCTTATGTGGCTCTTTTTTTCTGTATAAAGGCATCATGCATTGCTCGTTCATTACTTACCCTTCTAAACTGATACTACTCAGTCTTATACAGCTCACTTCTTTCCACAGTGGTACCAAAGAAATCTCAGATTGATTACTTGTTCCTCCTCGAGTGTGTCTTACAACCCTGAATAGCATATTCTTCTTTCGCAACAGCACTGTGAAATTCCACATGACCTAGCCAATCCCTCCTCAACAAGGAACATGCAACTTTGCATGGCTTACTCCTTCTCTCCAAAGAGGCATCATGCAGCTCAAAATGACTTATCTATCACCTCCACATCCACATGGTGCAATACTACATGGTTTAATCTCTCCATCCAAGAGGGCACCATACAAACCTACATGCTTTAACTGCCCCTCCACATAGGCACCATGTAACCTTACAAGGTTTATTCAACCCCAGTATGCACCATTTTATTATTTACATTCTTATTTACTTAATTAAAGGGAGTAGACTGGACATAAGATCTCTTTTACTACCTAGGTCTTTTGTAATAATGTAAACATGCATTTGAATTGTTTCATATAAACAACAGTAATTAAACATAACAGTTAGCTTTTTAAACATATTTAGCACACAGAAAAATACATGACTTATCATTTATGATCTATAACACACCATTGTCCCAACACTTCAATTATCTTGGAGGCACATATAATTCAATTAAGCAATACATGGCAATGTAAAAGTTACACATGGATTAATTAAGACAAAAACTGTAAAGTTTGCTACAAAATGGAAAAAAATGGGTGTGCTTCTAACTGTAAATGGAAGTATGCCCATACATAGGAAGCCACATAGGAAAAGCCTTGGTAAAACACTATAGTAAATAATGGGGCTGGACTAATGTAAATGAGTCTAGGACAAAAGTTCAAACAGTGTGTGAATGTGTGAATGCCTTAGACTTTAACAGGGAGATAACTGTTAGACATTGCTTCAGATGTAGCAATTTATGTACAATTGCGGCTCTTTAGACATTTAGGAGCATACTGCTTTGCGCTGTGTAGCACAAGTTAATTCAGTACTGGTACATTTGCTATGAACCTGGACAGATCATATTCATTGCCACTTGCAATTTTTCACAAATGCTAGTGGGTCCATCTGGCTAGAGCGCTTTTTGCATTAGGATTTAATAAGTGGAACTTATGCAACAATTTCTCAGGTGAGCACCTAGTGTGCACAGAAAGGGTCTAAAAAAAACAGAGATCCTTAAACTGTTTCATGAAATAAAGGACCTTACCCTCCAAGAATGGAAGCAGTGGCCCAAGAACTATGTATACTGGTAAGCCATCAAGGCAAACCAAATAATATGATTTATCTTTCTTCTCCTTTGGGGTCTGTAGGATTGGCACAATCACTTACCTTCCTGCATCCAAGTGGCCCATTCCTTCCTCTGTGGGGATAGCCATCTGGCCAATAAGATTCCTGACCAGGGAGCCCTATCAGCTCATTTGTACCCCCCCAAGCAAAAATCAGGAGTTCAGTAGAAGCCAGACTTCTGATACTGCAGCCTGTACTAATTCCTCCCAGGTGGCTTGTATGTTATACTGTGTACTGTTATTAGGGAGCATATGCATGCTATGACGTGTGCTACACTACTTGCTATTATCAGAAAGTATATGTGTACACTACCTTACATGATATACTATGTGCTGCTATCAGAAAGCATATGCACACTACCATGCATTCGACTCTATGTGCTGCTATGAAAGAGCGCATGCTATACTATGTTCTGCTAACAGACATCCCAAGCACACTACCAAGCAAACAACAGTATGTGTTGCTATCAGAGAACATAAGCAAACTACCATGCATTCTACACTACTATATGCTGCTTTCGGATGGAACATAAACACAACTGTGCATGCTATATTATATGCTACTATCAAACTCCATGTGCACACAACCATGCATGCTGCACTATGTGCTGCTATCAGGGAACACATGCATGCTGCACTATGTGCTGCTATCAGGGCGCACACATGCATGCTACCGTGCATGCTGCATTATGTGCTGCTATCAGGGAGCACACATGCATGCTACCATGCATGCTGCACTATGTGTTGCCATCAGGGAGCACATGCATACTGCACTATGTACTTCTATCAGGGAGCACACATGCATGCTACTATGCATGCTGCACTATGTGCTACTATTACGGAGCATCTGCATGCTATACTATGTGCTGCTATCAGGAAGCACATGCATGCTTACACTATGCATTACTACCAGCAAGCACATGCATGATACCATGCATACCTCATCCCCAGGCTGACACTGTACCACACTTCAGCATGGGCATGCTGGGCTCCTTGCTGTGGTGACATGTCTGCATTTCTGTAGGTGACACCAATGCAATGATTCAAGTCACCATCCTGCCCCCTAGGATAGTGGTCATGCTGGAACCAGCTGGTTATTTCCATCCTCCTCTCTCTGGTGCCCCCTACAACTGAGCCTCTAATCGAACATGGGTCATCATGGAGCTGAGCTTGGCTTCTATTTTCTTAAAATTCAGGCTGAGCCACAGTGTACTACACAGCTCACTGAAATATGTGTGCTAGATCAAAGGACATTATTTCACTAACTGAATCAGATGATCTGTCACCTGATAACTATAACGTCATCCGCCTGTGCAGCCCTACTCATTTCACTCATCCATCCAAAGTGACTTCACACAGCCTGAAATGGTTCACCGCTTTATTCACAACAGTCTCTTGCAATCCTGTATCAGACACTTATCCAGCCAAATAGGGATCATGTGACCCTGAGTGACTAGACACTGGCTTAGCAAGGTGGATTAATGACAGAACTAGAGAACAAATAATAAATAAATAAGCATTACAAACAGATTAAATGGGTTCTGTTTTGGTGCCTGTTAATGTACTGTAAGAAATACTGACTTCCACATTGCAAGGGAACAATATGTAGCATGAACACAATTTTTGTACTTCTTTTGTTTTGTAAGTCATTGAGCAGCTACATATCTAAACCTTTCAATTCTTGGAGTATTAGTACTGAAGCATGACCCTATGACCCTGGTCTTCATTGTTGTAGGTATTCTGTTACCAAATTTTTAAATACTTTCTAGAAAACAAAACGGTAGATGTCAGTGTGAAAAAAATGTATGCCCAACCGCCTTTAGTGTAGCTGCTACATGAAATACTCTGAAGCTGTGTATGTGGGTGATAACATCATGCAACCTTTGGGACACATCTGCATGCCCCTTATGACATTTGTTACCCTGTAGGGCCAAAAGCATTCCAGACTGATTTAATAGTGTTACTGAGTAGTGTAGCACACATGGCAAATAGCCCAACCTACATATTAATTAACCCGCATTTAATACTTCCCATCTTCCAGTGATAGAATATGTGCAGCCACAAGCAATAAAAAAAATAACTGAACTCGAGCCAAATTTTCTCCCACTAAAATCATTTACAACCAAACAGGTTTGTTCATCTGTATTTCAGAAATTTCTACAGCTGAAAGTAACCACTGTTCTCTAACCTTTTACTCAGTATTGACATACGTGTTTTAAGTTCCATGATAATAATGTAGATAACAGGAATCCAAGGTTACGAGTTCAGCAAAAGATCATATAGTAATACATCAGGTGGACTATAAAAGTGAAAATCCCGACTTCAAGAAGAATGAACATACACCTATGTAAATAGTTTTATTTTCTTTTTAATTTACTGTTATGAAGTTTTTTCATTAGTGTATTTATATTTGTTCTAAAATATTTTTTTTCTGTTATGAATTGTTATATTCTTTAAATCTTAATAAAGCTATTTGAGTTAAGTAAAATTAACATACCAGTATAGTCTAAAAAGGACAATGAAAAGCCACTTCTTAAACTGGCCAGCTATGGTAAGGGGGTGCAGGAGGACCTTAGGAAATATTTACAGGTACAGTGGTGAAGAAACAGAATGCGCTATTAGCAAATGAGGTGGGTACACTGATCATACCTCTCAACCTCACAGAGTAAAATATCTGGACAAAGCCATGAAAAAGTGGTACAAATAGGGACAAATTTTAAATATTGCTCTTACAAACTTAGATAGTTGATAGAATAACAGGTTTTGCATTAGCATGAATTTTCTGAAGGGTATGAAGTCTAAAACTCAAATGACTGTCATTATTTTCTAACTTCAGTCTTTAATGATTTGCCACTGATTTGCCACTAATTTGCCAGAAAGCCACAATTTTATGAAAAACAAACCAAAAATATAAGGCAAAAATCTGGACATTCTGAGAAAATCTGTACAGTTGAGAGGTATAACTGATTCTCAGTGATTTTACACATAACTGCATATGTGGAATTGTTAAAGTTGGGAGAAGCATGTTATTGCAAAAACAGATCCAGTTAAAATCAGAGAAGACAAGGACTTGTGAGTTTCTGAGCCTATTTTTATGTATCAGTGATATAAAACGTTAACACAAAAATGTACCATACAAGCCTAACATTGTTATAGCCTGACAGAATGAGGAAGATCATGTTCTATATGATAATCAATGCAGTCTCTTTTGGACTACAGACACAGTGATCATCTTTTACTGACACTTATCCTTGATATATTTTATGCTTTCCAGAGTATGCAGAAATGGCAAACTTTAATACAAAATCTCAACTAGGTTAGGGAGATTACTCTGTGGGTGTGGCTTGATCTTGTGACACTGCACACTCAAACTGATTCAACAATGGTTCTACAATATGGATCACTTACGTGACAGCCGTAGATGTTCTCTTAGTGCTGACCCCTACAGGTTATTCAGGATATTGTTAGGTCTATCTACATGTAGGGTGCAAAACAGGCCTGAACCTATGAATAATAGTCTGTGGCTGGATAACAGGATAGCTTTGTGAAACTCTGTCTACCAGCTACATACCAAGACACAGAAAAAGCAAGCGAGAGAGTAAACAAAAATTATTTCATTATTTCCTCTAGTAGCTGTGTGGATAGATTCTTTACAAAAGACACTTTTCAGGTGTACCTAAACTATCAGAATCAAAAATAAAAACAAGTAGACCAGAGAGAGAAATAACAGCAAGCTAATATTGAACTACTAATTAATGATATGTTACAGAAAACATCATAACATAAGCAGATGACAACATATTAATGTGGGATTAGGCTCTTGGTGTCAAGCTGCTAAAGTTATCTTTGTAATGATAATGTTTTGTGCAGTATATGACCTAATGTGCATCACTATATGCCTCAGCTGCAGAGTGACTTTAAAATTGTTCACAGACTGTAACCAGGCCATAAATTTTGATTCAATATTAATAATTAGGAGCAGTCATAGAATCCCCCATCAATACTAATGTTCTCCAAGAAGGGTTGACACAGATAAATAACTTGAGTCACAGCCATGGGCTAAAACTAAATGCCAAGAAAAGCATAACAGTATCCTTCAGGAAGTCAAAACACCCCTGGTAACTACCATATTGACAACAAACTCCTAACAGTCGACCCAATAATCAGGAACTTGGGGATGCACATAAACAGTAATTCAGCCTTTGACCATCACATGTCTATGGTACTGAGAAAATCATTCTATGTTGCGTAATTTATAAACAAAGTATGGTATCTAGGACCAAGGGAGTCATTGTTCCACTGTATTCAGCACTCATCAGATCTATCATTGAGTACAATGGCTGCTTTGATGTGTACCTAACCAAGAATTTTAACATCCATAGATGTTCCTCACTAAAACAATTCAGGGTGTAAATAACATGTACTATGATATATGTACGGCTTCTGAAAGTAACAGAGTAAGTGATATGGTTCTAATATGCAGTGCGTAATTTGGAAAATACATCTCTTTCATTAAAACACATATTACCATTTTGCTCATTCTGCAGCATGTAATGCCATATGTTAAAAACAGCAACAACCACAAGATAAGAAACTGGCAAACGCAACTTCAGGACAGGAAACTGGCAACCACAACTTCATCATGGATGTTGATAAAGGCAGAGAATGCATGCAAACCAAATCTAATTAAAAAGATACAAATGATTAAAGAACTTCAATTGCAAAGTGGCAGGTAAGTCTTTTATAGGTTCACAGCTTAGTACCAAACCTACACTCTAATGGCCACTGCATACAGCATGACAGAAAGATGATTAACTGGAGGACAGAGTACCGAAATAAATGGAAGATGGTAAAACTCATGGGGAATCTAAATCTGCCAGGAGAAGAAAGGGAAATTCCAGATTCAATGGTAGGGAGGGAGTGGGAGTTAACTGGTCTTTGCCTATGAGAGATTCAGTTAACTGAGGTAGGACTGTATCAGACAAGACAGAATTCTGGACATAGTCCTAAAAATTGCAGAAGGTGTCACAGATGTCCAGGTTAAAGCATTGTTAGCAAACAATGATCAATCCACTGTGTAATTTAGATCACGAAAAGAGAAAAAACAAAAAGTCAAAGAAAATGGAAGGCGTTTTAGAACAGCAAATTACATTGTGCTGGGGAAGTGGTCAAGAAAAGTCAAGTGATTGGCAGCAAAATAAGTATGTAAACAAGCAATGGAAATGGGTCAGGAATGGAGTACTCAGGCACTGAGCAATGGTGTAAGGAAGAGCCAAAACCATAAAAAAATGAAGACAAACTTGGACAACTGGGAATGTTGAGCTAGCAATCAGGGCCAAAGATAGGGCCTACAAAATGCTGAAAGAAAGAGGAGTGAAGTTAGAAAAGGCACAGAATGACAAACTAGGAAAAAATGGTAAACAATAGCAAAGTTAAAGTTGAACGGGAAGGTACAGAAATGACCAGGCTAGGCAAAGATGTGAGGGAAATCACAGAACACTTGGGAAAATCAGAGGTATTGAATAAATATTTTGCTTCAATGTTTGTAAAGGAAAGAAAGGGTGCCCTTCTGGCAGAAAGTAAAGACAGATGGACAGACATGAGAATAGAGAGGGATGAGGTTCAGAGGGAATTGGCTGTTCTTAGGGAGGAAAATGCAGAGGAAACAGCTGGTTTGCCTCAGAGAGTTCTCATAAATCTGGCCAGTGGGTTTGCAGACCCCCCCCCCGATGAAAATTGTATCAAATCAGATCACCCAAATCCAAGCCACACACAGGACTCACCTGCCAGCAACAACAAAAAAAATACACCTACATTCTCTACCCAAATGACTCAAGCAAGCTTACTAATCCTCAACGTAAACCCTAGAAGCATATGCAAACTATCACACATACACAAAGGCACTGCCCTATGCTCCCCAGTTATATTAGTTACTACAGAAACTTAGCTAAAACAAGATATAAAAGACAAAGAAATTCTCTCACTATGCTATACCATTCTAAGAATGGATAAAAAAAAGGCTGGAAGTCTAGCCATTTCTTTTTATAGAAATACCATTTAAATGACCCCCCCCCCCATCCCAACCAGATTCTCCAATTTAACAAGGCAAAAATGCTACTTGCTCAGCTACAGCTAAATGGTAAAGATATTATTTGCTTAACAGCCCTAATCATACCCCTGGCAACAAGTGTGTAGCCAGAAATTAACATTTGTACTCAAACCTAATGTTATTGCTCCCTTTACCCAGATATCGTTTAAAAAATCTACTCAACCCTCAATATGCTACCCTATAACATATAGGAAGGAGACACGTTATTTTCAACTGTTACCGTTTATATCCATAGAAAAGCTATTTGTTAGAAGTGTATTCCTTTCACGCAAGCATTCTTTGTATACCTCTACATTGTAAATATTCATTTACACAGTTCGAAACACTCTGTGCTTTTTGAGTGTTAAGTTTCCAAGAGAAAAAAAATGTACTCATTTGAGTACACTGAGTATGCTTAGCTAAACCTTTGCCTGGAAACAATATTAACTCATTCCCTCCAAAGAAGCTCAGGAAGTTTGCACTGTAACTCTCAATGGGTGGAGCCTATGCTTTTTGAAAGAATCAAATTATACACTCACATTTCAAACAAATGTTCACATCTCTGAAACTATAGGGGTTATTAACAAAGTGCAAATGGCTAAGTCTTCAATACAAAATATTTTTTGTAGTGGTAGTATTCTTCAGGTTTGAGACCTTAAACTGGATTGTATAAGTCACAGTCAACACACTAACTATTAAGTTTGTAATACTTTGTAAACAACTTACAAAATCTCAGCAACTACTCAAGCATACCTCTTAACGGTCCAGATTTTTGCAAATGTCCAGATTATTGCCTCATATTGTTGGTTTGTACCTCATAAAAGTTATGTTTTTCTGGAATTTTGTGGCAAATCAGTGAGGACTGACCACTAAATAATGAAAGGCATTTGAGTTTCAGACTTCATATCCTTCATAAAAAATGCATAGTAACACAAGATCTTTTATTCTTACAAATTTCTAACTTTATAAGAACAATACTTAAAATTTGTCCCATTTTTGAGTATTTGTCCCCCCATTTTTTGGTTCTGTCCAGATTATTTTGTGCTGAGAGGTTCAGAGCTATAAACTCAAGTTACACACATACTGTGAGGAGCACTTTATTCATCCAGCTGAGAGTTTTCATATGCAGGTACGAAATTCTGTCTGTGTTGCTTGGTTGTAGAGATACTTAGAAAAACATGAATCGTATGACAATATAAATAAATAGTATATGAAAAACAATTAATATCTCTTTACCTACAGTCAATTATCATTCTTCCCAATCACACCTCCAACATTTACCTGAAGAAAAATTATTTCGAGTCTGCTTGGAGTATATACATACCTATACAAACACTTCCAAGCAAAAATCCTAAACATTCTAAACTTTGATGCATATATGGGAGCCATACATATGTCTGCCCATTGTTTCTTTATGATTTGCTTAAGCAGTCTCTTCCCCATCTTTTTAATCCCCTCTGTCTGATTCCTATTTTATATGCCCTACTAAACATCCTTATTTAAAAGCAGCTTCTGTTCTGGATTCAACTAAAGACTCTACCAGTTTAGATCTTTCACTTATTATTCCCCTATTCCTTTCTCTTTGTCTATACTCTGATATTAATCCCTGACAGGGCTGGCGGTCTCTAGCCTGCAGTCCAAATGACTTCTTGGCCTCTCTCATTCTATTACACTTCTCTCTCTCTCTAATTAACTGTTCCAAATATGTTGGTTCCGTTGTCAGTTTCCTCCAGTAAATTCCAGCCTCCTCTTACCTATTTTCTACACCTCTAATTGCAGTCACCCCTACCAGCAGAATCTCCTTTCTACTTTCCTGTGTTAGCTTAGTTCTTAGAATACTTTCTGGTACTTTATTAGTATAATATTCTGTGTGACTGATGTTATTCTCTTTAAGGATCTGTATCCAAAATCCCACTCTCTCCTTATTTCTTCAAGCTCACAACCTCATTTCATCATCATCCATTTTGACTTTGAATTATTGCTTTCTGCTTGTGATACGTATAAGATCCTAAACTGTGTAGCTCCAAAATATCCCTTTATATCAGGTAATTTTAAACCACCATGATCTATTAGAAGGATCAACTTACCCCACTTGACTTTGGCCTTCATCCCCTCCTTGATAAAATATTTCAACACTTTAAATTACTATTCACAACTTCTTCTCTGGTTGATAAAAATATGCCTGACCTGTGACAAAACTAAAGAGACTAAAAATTAAAGTTATGTACTCACCATAACTATGCATCTGTGTTGTCCATTTTCATTCTTCCTCAACAATTGGGTATCTGATCTGACCTCAGATCCGACTCGGCTGCATACACCAGACTCTCAGATCCAACTCAAGACCTCCTCTCTCTACCCTTAATGCCCCATTCAACTAGCTGTATCACAGATCGAGTTTGCGGCTTTATACATCCTAAACACAGTCATAAAAATGAAAAAAGAGAACTGGGACTCAAACCTGGAACAAAGGGTTCCATAATATCCACCAGGTCACTTCAGAAGATAAAAGGAAGGGGGAAGGAGGGAGGAGAGTTGATAAAGAATGAAAATTGACAACACAGATGCACAGTTATGTTAAGTACCTAACTTGAGTATCTGATGTTGTCCTTTTCATTCGCTCTTCAATGATTGGGACAGAGTTGAGACTTCCAAGATGGCTGTACACTGAGTAACAGCTTGATTCTAGCTCTCATAGTGTGAAAACAGAAACTCAACAGAGAAGGCCAGAAGTCTTTTGGTGCTTATGGGTAAATTTCACTAAGTGGCTACTACATGTACTGCCAGGATGTCAGGGAAAAAAGAAATACAGCGCACCTAAGGAAAAAAATCAGCTGCAAAAAAAGTAAGAAACAAACACTGACTTGTGAAAGTTCTGCAGCTGTTCAGCAAAAGCAATGCAACCTCCAGACACGGCTTCCAGTAGCCTACAGGAAGATATAAGACAACTGTACACATGCCTGGATAAAATAAACTAAACACTGATGGAGTATATCAACACAAACAAGACTGAAAAAAATAGAAGAAACTTTAAACAGATATACAGATCAGGTGATAAAGCTGCAAAAGTCAGAAGTTGAAATGAAAAAAAGGCTGGCTGAATATGAGACTGCTGATGAAAGATGTTTCAAAAATATATTTAGGGGACAGAGCACAAAGAGAAAACTTGATATTTTCAGCTATATCAGATAAGCTGAAAAGAAAAGACTGCATTAATTTTATGAAAGGACAAATAAGCAACTGGACTGTTATTCACAGCAGGAGCTGTTAGTTGAAAGGGCATATTGTGTGTATGCAGCAAACCTGGCTAAGATAAAGCAGCCTAGATCTTTAATAGTAAAGATGCAATCCTACCAGCAGAAGGAGTTGATTATGACAAAACTGTGGCAGAAGGACAAAATACTAAAAGTGGGAAACAGCAGAGTATTTGTGGAGAATGATTACTCATTGTACACCAAGCAGAAGAGGAGCAAATTCATTCCACTATTCAGGGAGTGTTGAGACGCAGGTGTGAGATTCAAACTGCTGTACCCAGCTATCTTCAAGGTATTCTTTCCTGGAGGGATAAAATCATTTTTTTGATGAAGTGCATGCTAAAGAGGAAATACAAAGGTTTGTCTATCAAAAAGTAAGCTGT
Source organism: Protopterus annectens (assembly GCF_019279795.1). Classification (NCBI taxonomy): domain Eukaryota; kingdom Metazoa; phylum Chordata; order Ceratodontiformes; family Protopteridae; genus Protopterus; species Protopterus annectens. The sequence goes on from NC_056741.1 coordinate 1,823,079,854, forward strand.
GAAAGAGAAGGAGATTCTGCTTGTTGTTCTTCTGGTAATAAAGACTACAGAGAAACTGTATCTGTGAGACCTTTACCACTGTTTCAATGGAAAATGTTGGAGAGAAGAAATGGAGCATGAGAGCTGACTAGAAGAATCAAGAGTACGTTGGAAATGAAGCAGAGACAGGATATGGGAGATGGAGATGAATAGTAATAAAACCAGTAACTTAATGTGGGATTACAGTGCAATAATTATATTTGTGAAATATGACAGAACAAGAAAATCTGGAAACAGTGGATGTTTTCAGAATTTGTTGGACATGTGTGGGACTTTAAAGTATATACCCTAGTTCATGTCATTACTCTTCAGAAAAATGCTTTGGGGAGGGGAAGTGGGGGGAGGAAGTTAACTGTAAGTAAAGAAAACATTTTTTTGTTAATAGTACTATTTTTGTGGTATATGGTTTTCTTTGCATAAGTTCACAGTTGTTTACTAGGCTAACGACCACAGGGTCCTTTTTAAGCCTAGCCATGCATCCCAAATCTCTGACAAGTTCTGATACCCTTGATAAGTGTAAGCAGGGGTTTGGGAGATGAACATTTGCAGGTTACCTGTGTCCATTAGAGACATAGGTGGCAAACCAGGGATGAATTTCTGGTTTCCCATCCAGTTGTCCAAGTTGCACTTGAATTGGGTTAGGGAGGAACTGTGCTTTACATGGATGGGGCGCCTGTTCCATAGACACATCAGTCTCTGGGACACATACCTACCTCTCCAGCAGAACCTATTTACATCACAGGCAAGGTTTAAGTCTTTAGAACAGGTAATTCTGGTGCTGTTTGTTTTGTGGATATGGAGGACGTCCATCAGAGTGGGGTCTGACAATGCCCTGTATTCCAGGCATAGATCTCCCCTCAAAAGCCTGTAGGAGACAGAATACAGGGATAGGGTCTTGAGGCGGTCTGAATAGGACATTTTACTTATGCCCTGTATTCTTTTAGTGAGGAACCTCTGTGGACATTCCAATTGTTGGATATGCCTGATTAGGTACATACCAAAGGAGGCATTGTACTTAATGACAGGTCTGATGAATGCCAAACACAGTGGAACAATGACTTCCTTGGACTTAGATGCCATACCTTTGTTTATAAGTTGTATAATATAGAATGATTTCCTCATCATTGTAGACACATGATAGTCAAAGGCTAGATTACTATCTATGTATGTCCCTAAGCCCCCGATTACTGAGTCAACTCTAAGTGTTGTTAATATGATAGTTACCAGAGACTGACAACTTCCCAAAGGATGCTATTATGCATTTCTTGGCACTTAGTATTAGTCCATGGCTCTGACACCAGTTTTTTGACTGTGTCAGCCCCTCCTGGAGAACATTTGTGTCAGTGTGAGATTCAATGACAGCTCCTAATTTGCAACCATCTGCAAATTTAGTCAGCCAGAGACCAATGACATTGGCCTTGACTTCTGAGAAGTAAATGCCAAAAAGGAGCAGTCCAAGGAATGATTCTCTGAGGGATTCCGCTTGTGACTGGCCTCTTTGTAGAGGTAGACTCCCCACGTCTAATTTTCTGGGTACTGTCTGTCAGCTAGTTGACTATCCACCTGGTGACATACAGGTTTTTACCTAACCTCTTGAGTCTGTCAACAATGCCCGAATGGGGTATTTTGTCAAATGCCTTGGCCAGGTCAAGGTAGGCAGTGTGAGCAATTTTGCCCTCATCCATTGCTTTGGTGACCTTCTCAAAGAAGTCCACCAGGCTGAGTAGGCATGATCTGCATTTCATGAAACCAAACTGGGTTGAATCCAGTGTCTGGAGGTTTACTATATCTCTAATGATCATCTCCATGATATTTTTTCCATGGATTTACATATAAGACTAGTGAGACTTACAGGTCTGTAGATGTCCTACCTTTGTGCAGAGGGATGACTGTTGCCTTTCTCCATTCATGAGGCAGAAAACCTGTTTGGAGGCTACAGTTAAATATTAATTCCAGAAGCCCTGATAGGTCATGTTTCATGCTATTTAGAAGGCACCCTGGGATACTGCCTGCACCCATTGATGCAGTGTTCTTGGTGTTAGAGAAAGCATTAAGGACCTGTTTCCTAGTGATAGTACAGGAAGTTGTATTTGATGATATTTCCTGAGGGAAGGTTGAGGGGGAGAGAGGGGTAAAGTTGGAGGTGAATTTATCAGCCAGGACATCTGCTATGTCTTCTGGCTCAATATAGGTGGCTTTATATACAATGAGCTCTGCACACAATTGTGTATTGCCTTTGAGGTTGCGGACATAACTAAGAAATATTTTGTGGTTGTCCTTAGCCTGGGAGTGCGAACGTACCTTAAATTTGGCTTTGGTAGACTTTATTTGTCCTCTGAGTTATTTGTTTAGTATGATGAAAGGGCTTTTATCTTGTGAGGTGTTGCACCTCCTAATTTTTGCCATGATTTTCTCCCTCCTGTTATAAAGCCTATTGATTTTGTAATTCCACCAGGGTGGCTTGTTTTTTGAGCTAGTTCTGTACTTCTTCCTGGTGGGTACAGCTGCCTCTATGCAGCCATTAATGTGCTTGCACAGAGTTTCTTTGAACAGTTCTGCATAGGCAGCAGTATTCCCGGGGTTTATGGGGGCTTATAATTTTTCCAGGTTTCCACTTAATAGCAGGAGGTTAGCCTTAGCATAGTTCCTGAATATTCCAGGTTTAGCTGGGGCTCCAGGTTTTATTTTTACTTCGGTTCATTTTGGGGTCTGACCTTACCAGGGAAGGCATTAGAGTAGGGGCTCTGCAGCACTCTCCCATATTAGTGAGGAACAGATCCAGTATGGTTGCAGTGCTGGTTGGTGTATTGACTATCTGGTCCAGGGGGGTTGTGTTTACAAAATCCAGGAATCTCTGTGAATGTACGTTTGGTGTCGTATAGGATTCCAAGTTAATAGTTGGGTAATTCAAGTCACCCATGAATTTGTAATTGGGTTGGATGGTTAGTGTTTCTAATAAGTTTAAATACATGGTATGGGTCATAGAGGGGGACCTATAGCTTGCAAGGAAGTGGTATTGGATTTTGATTATGGTGATTTGAACATGGAGCAACTCAAGATGCATTGTCCTGTATGACCAGCCTTGAAGTATATTCATCTTTGATGTAAATAGAAACACATCCACCTTTAGTCCCTGCCTGTGAAGTAGTTAGCCTAAATGTGTGGAAGGCATTACAACCTAGCACAGTTGGTGTGCTCTCTGCTGCTTTAAACCATGTTTCAGTGACTGTGCAGACATCAGCATTCTCTATGGTAAAAAGAGCTTCTATGGAGTGGAATATTTTGCTTAGACTCCTAGCATTAAGCAGTAATACCTTTAGATGTTCTTGGTTTTGATTTGCTATGTCAAAAGTACTTTCAGTTTGTCATTGCCTAAAAAAGACACTATGGGGAAGACAATGTTTTAGTTAATATTCAAAAGCCTAGTGGGGAGAGGTGCAGACCACCCCTGGCAAAGCAGCATGGTCTGTTGACCATCTCCTTCCATGCTGACAAATACTGCACCCCCTTAGACAACAGAAACTAAGCCAGTTATTAAAGTCAATAATCTTTTGTTCATATTGTGGCATCATCTTTGGAGAAGGGAAAATGCTGCTCAATGCTAGGCTCATACCAGCCTGAGACACATATTCTGAGAGCTCCATGATGGCTCTCTCTCTCTCCATATAGTCTATGGAGGAACATCTCAGGTCATTTACTCCCCACATGGACTATGCCTGAGTCATATTGGTAATTGTGGTCCAATGACCGGAGTACTTGTGTAATGTGGCAGATCCCAGCACCTGATAAGCAACTGAACATGATTTTCTCCTTACTCAGCCTGGTGAGATGGACATCAGTGTGTCTCATGATGGAGTCTCCATTGACTAGAATGTTGGATTGTTTGGTGGCTTGCCTTATGAGCGTATAGGTAGAGGCTCCATGAAATGTAGCTCTATGTGTTGATGTGAGTGTTGTTTTGAAAGAGTGCATTTGGGGCTGCTGAGGGTATTTATGTGTACTTCATCTAGGAAATCTTTGTGGTTTAGAAAGGTTACAATTATGTGCCTCAGCATATGTGGGTTGATATGTCTGCTTTGAACTGTGCATGATGGGTGCAGTGTGTGTACTACTGACAACCTTATTGACATTAAGAGTACTTTTAAATGAGAGCTTTGCCTCCAGTGACATTGTGTAAATACATCTCTCACATACCATATCAGTTTGAGAATTAACTGGTTGTGAGTAAACATTAGGCAATTTCTACATTGCCTCAGGATGCCCATATCCACCAAGCCGGTAATGGAGACAGTAGGAAAGTTCATATCCATGGCAACAGACCCTTTTTATTGATTAGACAGATGGAGTGAGAATATCAATCACTGTCAAGAGTATCCATTTTGCAACTATGGGAACTTTGTCACTGCAAACTAGTTGTCCTGTGTGCAACTACGTACTGCAGAAATTTTACTTGCGCTTTTACAGGAAAAATGTGAGTCAGGGTGTCTGAGTCCATACAAAGCACTGCCAAACACTTGAGGGGAAACTAAAATGTAGACCCTGAAAATTTAAGGATGAAGTATTTAGATGGATATTCTGAAGTTAGAAATAAGTCAAGCAGTACTTACTGAAAACAAATAATTAGCTTGTCAAGAATGATGAAAACAGGGTTGTCGCACAAATGGCTACTACTAATGCTGGTCTCACCACAGTGTGCTATAAAGTAAAGTTTTCTCAGTTATTTTTATGTGTAAGGGGGATTGTAAATATGTGCTGCTGTTCTTTTCCCCCTTTCTTTCTCCCGTCTCTATTTCTTCTTGTTCAGTTGAAAGAAATGTAGTTGCTGCAATATAAACAAAAAAGCCTGGTTACAAGAATATGATAAAAGAAAAATTAATGTGCTTTTTCTCGTTTCTGCATGGGGGAATGACTGGATTGTGGAACTCAGGTTGATTTAATAACAAGTTTTAAGAGAAAGCAAGTAAATGAAAATTGAATATTATCAGATTTTTTTTCTAGCAAATGAATGCATGCTTAGTAGCCATTCTGATAAAGAGAAACTGACTGTCTGCTTCTCATGTCTCCATGGAGACAATCTGATAATGAGAAATTGGCTGTGTGGTTCTCACACCTCCATGGAGACAATCTGGTAAAGATATACTGGTTACAGTCTAATAGAGAGTAATTGGCTGGGGAAAAAAGAAAAAAGAGAAACTAGCTAGGAGATATGTTCTCTGAAAGCATTCAGGGGGGTTTCCCAGCTGGGAAAGCTATAAAGATAAGACAAAACCAGTTAGCACTTTGTAGAAGGACAGGCTGCACCATGCATCTTAGCATGGATAACCTTTATTTTAAGTTAACTCAAGTCTATGAGTGTGGCTGTCAGTTTGGGACATTTGTTCCTATAAGAGTACAACTTCAATATCTGAAGATGTACACAGTTTTGAGTGTTAGTTTTAAATTAATAGGTTTTAGGGGATAATTGGGGGTTTGTTTGTCTGTTTTTTTTGTTTGTTTGAGGGTTTTCAATAAAACAAAAATATTTGTAAGATATGACATAGGCTCAAATGGATATGACAAGAAACAATTATATAAAATTTCAACCTGCCAAACAGTGTATGCATGTAACACATAAGCTGGAACTAGACAATTAACAAAAAAGGTGTTATACATAAAAGGTAGAAATAATAACTTTTTAATACAATCATGCTTTTTGTAATGTCTTTTAAATGTTAGTGGTCTTACAGAAATATACAGAAAAGAAGTAATAGTGAAATATATTCAAAATTTAGAGTGGAATTGGAAAGAAATGAACATGTGAATTTGATAAAGAAAGGTTTTCAAGATGGTTATTCTGTGGAATATTTGTGACAAAGGAAAAAAAAGTGTACTTATATTAACTGCAAGAGGAGCTCCAATAGCGATAGAAGATGATAAAAAATAATAATAATGGAAGATTTGTAGTGCTTAGGGGCTACTGGCAAGGGAGGAGAATTACACTGTTGTGTATTTATATTCCACCGAAAACTGCTACAATGGAGTTTAAGAAAATTATGGGAGAAATAATCAGTTTTCAGCAAGGAATATTACGTGGGGACTAGAATTTTATTCGCAGCAGTGAAGATGTGTCTGGGAGGCCCAGAAGGGAAAGTATAACAGAGGAGGGTACATTTTTGAGGAAATTTAGGAAAATATTTGGTATGGAAGATGTGAATTCAGTAATAGGAGTTCAGAGTGAATTTACAAATTATTCACCAATGTATACAAACTGGGCTAGGCTAGATAGAATTTACATTTCACAGGAACATGTGCATTTAATTGAAGGTCTTGATATGTGCCCCAATAACTATTTCAGATCATGTGCCAATAATAAGTAAAACAAAAACACATGGTAATGAAATAAAAATGAGAAACTAGCACTTTTCCACCTATCTCTTGAAAAGAGAGGAATTTAAGGAATGGGTAGTGGAGATTATTCAGGAGCTATTCGATAGGATAGAAATTACTTCTGAAAATATTGCTAGGTTGTGGGATAATATTAATGTGGAGTTTAAAAACAGGGTGGCTAAGAAAGGGAGCTAGGGTTAAGAAGTAAGAATTATTTAGAGGGGCTGACAAATGTTAAAGTATTGCAGAATAGGGGGAATCTCACAGAACAAGAAGGTCAAATGCAGAATGATAAGCAGAAAATAAAGGATTACCTAGAAAATGTACACTAGTTTAGAAAGACTGCTGTTAAGCAACTATTTTTTGATAAAAACACTAGACCACAAAAACGTTTAGCACAACAACTCAGAGAACAGAAAGTAAAGAGGGATGTCACCAAGCATAGGGAGCCTATAACAAGGAAGGTAACAAGAAATCCTGCAGAGGATTAGAAATATTTTGGAAATTCTATGGAAGTCTGTATAAAGCTGACAAATATGGAAGTAAAGAAGATATAAATGGAAATGTTTATGGAAGAATTAAATATGCCAGGGCTAGAGGTAGATGAGGCTGAATTACTAACAGTTAGGATGGGATGAGATGAGATAAAAATTGTGATGTACAACCAATCTACAGGAAACCCCTCATGAATAAATAGTATTCCTGTGGAAATTTAGAGCTAGGAGGGAAAACTGATAAAGATTTGGAAGGTTTTGTTTAACATATTTTAAGAGGAGAAGTACCAACATCCTGGGAAAAAAAGCAGTGAAGGCTGTAATACCCAGAGAGGGTAAATATCCACCAGATCCAGCTTCATGCAGACCCATTTCAATACCAAACCATGATTATAAAGTGTTCATGCCTATAATGGCTAAAAGAATGACAAAAGTAATATCAAAATTGATATATATGGATCAATGTGGTTTTGTGGAGGGGGGCAAACATTTAACAACATTAACAGAGCACTGATGATCCAGAGGGAAGCAGAATGTAAGAAAATACCATTGTTGTTGGTGGGTCTTGATACAGAGAAAGCATTTGACAGAGTAAACTGGGACTTTATGAGCAGAGCAATGGAAGCATTTGCATTTCTTGAAAAAAATATAAGGTTGATTAGCAGGATATATGAGGGAACGGAGGTGAAAATTAAAGAGGGTGGGATCCTCTCTGATAGTTTCTGCTTGAGCAGAGAAACCAGGCAGGGGTGTGATCTTTCCCTTTATTATATGCATTACATTTAGAACCATTGGCAAAGAAAATAAGGGACTCAGAAATTCAAGGTATAATTGGTATGGTAGTCAAGAAAAGCTAGCTCTATTTACAGATGATATAATTTTATACCTGACAAAACCAGAAAGAGACATTACAGTGTTGTGGAACATTTTGAGACAGTTTCAAATCTTTTTGAGATACAAAAGTAATGAAGCTAAAACAAAGTCAACAGTGGTAAATTATGTACCCACATATGAACTGGTTCAGCAATATCCACATTTATGGGGACATGATAAATAAAGTATTTAGGAATATGGATTACAAAATGATTCTGGAGTGGCAGTTAAGGATATGTGGGAAGAGGCTAAAAAAAAGATAATATAAAAACTGAGAAAATGGAAACTTTGTCATATGATATGAATAGTAAGATACAAGCAGTTAAACTGATTTTAGTCACATTAGTCTTATACAAAGGTCAGGCATATTTTTATCAACCAGAAGAGAAGTTGTGGATAGCAATTAATAAACAGCTGAAGGACTTTATCTGGGAGTGGGATAAGCTGATTCTTCCAGTAAAACAGGGTGGATTGGGAATACCCAATTTGAAAGGGTATTTTAGAGCTACATAGTTAAGGTGTCTATACATAGCACAAACAGAAAACTACAATTCAAAGTGGAAAGGGGTGATGATGAAACAAGGGGAAGCTCAAGAAACAAGGAGAGACATGGATTTTGGATGCAGGCCTTTAAGGAGAATAACAGTAATCATACAGAATATTATATCTATAAAGTAGCAGAAAGTATCCTAAGAACTAAGCCAACACAGGAATGGAGAAAGGAGATTCTGCTGAGATGGATAAATGCAATTAGGGATATAGACAATAGGCAAGAGGGGGCTGGAATTTATTGGAGAAAACTGGCAAAAAAAAAAAAAAAAACAAGGTATTAGGAGGAAATAACCAGAGAGGGTAAGATGACAGGATGGGAAGACACCAATAGTTATTTGGACTGAAGGTTAGAGACTGCCTTCCATATCAAAGATTAATATCAGTGTATATGCAAAGAGAAATAAATGGGGGATCCTAAATGAAAGACCAGCACTGATAGAGTTTTTAGTCGAATCTAGAACATAAGCTGCCATTAAAAATGGAGTAATTAGTAGAGCATATAACATATTGCATGATAGCTATAAGAATCAATCAGAGGAAATTAGAAAGGATTGGGAAGAGAGACTGGACAAGCAATTCACAAATAAATAATCGGAGAAGATATGTATGTCTTCCAAATATGCAACAAAATCTAGATTTTAAGATTTTTTCTTGGAAATGTTTACATAGATATTTTTATACCCCAAGTAGACTCCAGAGAATTTATCAAATGCTCGAAAAAGCAAAAAGGAAGGAAACCAACACTAGGATGATTATAACTCCATTTAATAGCCCGTTCTGGTACCTCGGCAATTCGCCTTCAGGGGAACCCTAGGGGGGATGAATTTAGATGGTGGCATTGTCATTTGATAGTTTTTGTCTGCTTGTTTGTTTATTAGTTAGTTTATACATTTGCATTTTATACATTTCATGCATTTAAAGATATGCATCTATGTAAAGTTGTTGACAATTTTTTTTAAGTTATTCAGTTCAGCATACAGCATTTGATATGTGTGGGTATATTAGTACTGTTTATGCATTTGCACTTTAAGTAAATGTCATTACAGCCAATTAAGGTTGATGAGCTAATTTATGTGACTATTTATACAGGATGTTAGTATACCTTAAATTGTTCCACTGAAGGCGAATTGCCGAGGTACCAGAACGAGCTATTAAATGGAGTTATAATCATCCTAGTGTTGGTTTTCTTCCTTTTTGCTTTTTCGAGCATTTGGTGTTTTTTGGAGTTGATTCATTACTTGAATTGGTGTTTATGTTATTGCGAGTTCCTGCATGGAAGGAAACAATGTTGGTGAGAACTTTCTGTTTGCTGAACTGTTAAAAGAGAGAGAACGCAAACTAGCTATATCTGATTTATGGTCTACAGATATCAATGAACTGTACACGTAGGATTTTGTTCGTTTAGAACATGTTATGTCTAAAGAAGTGACTATATTTTATGATACTAAGTTACTTGAGAAATATGTGACTCTTAGTATCACCCCTAGACGGTTACGAATTGACAAATTACCGGCTGGTAGTTTTGGTGAAAATGAGAATGATCTGCTTCTTGAATGGAGGCAGGCAGCACAGGAGTGTTCGCTTAGTTGGCTCAAAATTCTGATAAAGAAAAACAACAGGACTATGGAAAATTTGCATAAAAAGATCATAGAGTTACAGCAAGAAATCATGAGCAAAACTTCCACTAATGTGTTCCAAAGCAATTTTAAAAACATAAATGAAAAAAATCACTAAATTAGAAAATGAAGTTATGGGGCAAAAAAACTCCAAACTCAATAGGGACATTAAAGATTATGAGAAGAATGAAGTGTACAACTGGCCATATAAAGGGTGCCGTTTTCGTCGGAATTTCAGAAGACGGACCACCGGAAGTGAAGATAGTTCATCTTGGTCATTGACTGAAGTGGGCGGAAGCCAAAAAAGTGTTTCATTTGAAGACATCGTTTTGGAGAGTTCCAGTGACGGTGCAGATAACCGCAAAGGTGACCAAAATGTTAAGAAGCCGAGTGTGAGTGCACAGACTAGATCGAAAAGGAATCAAGGGAAAATGGCTCCCTCAGCAGCTTCTTCTTCTTTTTCTTACAAAAATCAAAAGTAAGTTCAGTTTGTGTTTCAAAATCTTTGGCGCTTAACAAACTTGTTCATCATTCGGTTAGTGCCAACATAAATCCACCTGAGACATTTTCTGAAAATGTTGTGGACAATTTTTTGTGTGTTGATAATTTTGGCCGGGACAATTTGAACATCGTTCATAATGTTATGTATAATGTTGCTGCTGAAGGGTCTATTGGTGTGGGTAGCACCAACTGCGATAATTTGCCGGTACTTAATCTTTCAAAAATATGTATAAGCAATGAAATGTGTGGAGTTTTGCAAAAAGGTACAAAGTTTGTACCCTCTTGAATACCCACTTTAGCGGATGTGTTAACGGATGTTAAAAAATTTACCCGTTAGTTGTATTTAAGAGTATTTTTTTCAGATCCTCAATCCGTCTTAAACATACCAACAGTAGAAAATATTTCAGAGGATGATGAATTATTATTTAATAATGGTATTTCGAGTGAAAATATTTCTGTTGATGAAAACAGTTCAGAGCACATTTTTGGGGTGGGTTATGGGCACACTGAATTACCTAATTTTTCTAGTGACAGCACTTTCACTCCTCCTAAATGTTCTTTGATTATTAATTCATTTGAACATGTAGTAATCTCTTGTATAGAGAAGTCATATAAAAAATTTTGTAGACAGAACAGAGTGTTCAATCTTAGTAAAAATGAATGGATGGCTTTACAAGAGTTTAGAATGAAGTTAGATAGAGTGACTGTTAAACAAGCAGACAAAGGTGGTAATTGGGTAATAATGGACACCAATAAATATGAACACATTGTTGAGACTATTTTAGAACAAGATACTTGTGTTAAATTGAGTAGGAATCCTTTAAAGTCTTATACTGAAGAATTGAATGATTTGTTGGATAGAGGTGAAAGATTGGGATTTTTTAATAGTGGTGATGTTAAAAAATTGATAAATAAGGACCCTCGACATCCATATATATATATATATATATATATATATATATATATATATATATATATATATATATACACACACATCATTCCTAAAATTCATAAGAGCATTGTGAATCTGCCTGGAAGACCTATAATATCCGGTATTGGATACTTTATTGAAAAAGTGAATATATTTTTAGATTTTCACTTTAAAAAGTATCTAACTAAGGTAGTCTCACATGTAAGGAACACTGTAGAAGTTTGTAGAGAATTATGTAGAATGGAGTGGAAAGACAATTACTATTGGGCAATGGTTGATGTCTGTTCTTTATATACCAATATTGACAAAAGATGGGGTTTACAGGCCATGTATAAAATGATGGGTGAAGGACCGCGTACTGGGTTTTTGTTGTCCCTGTTGGAATACAGTTTAACACATAATTATTTTATGTGGAAGAAAGATTTTTTTCTTCACGTTAAAGGGACAGCCATGGGAGCAGCTTTTGCTCCCACTTACGTTATAATTTATATGGGTGAGTTTGAGAAAGTTTATGTTCCAAAATATTTTTTTTGTTAATAATGTTGTTTTTTATAAACGTTATATTGATGATTTGATTTTTATTTGTAAAGGTGATGTTTCTTTATTTAAAATTTTTATGGATGATTTGAATAATAATTCACATGGGTTGAAATTCACTTTTGAAATTTCAAAATGCAATATACCATTTTTGGATGTTGAATTTTACATAGGAAAGGATAATTTGGTTCAACATAAGCCTTTCAGAAAACCAACAGCGGTCAATAACTTTCTGCATGCAAGTAGCATGCAGCCCCCTCATTTGAAAAAGGCGTTACCTGAAGGTGAATTCAAGAGAATTCGTAGAAACACTTCTGACCCAATTTGAAATGTTGGGTGAAGTGTTCGATAGATTGCTATCTAAAGGTTATGATGAGAATACACTTTATAACATTTATAGCAGGTTAATACAAAGGAAGAAGTTCACAGGAGGTGAAAATAGAGACTGTTCATTTAACACTTTAGAACAAGAACCAATATTTTTTGTTTCCAAATATTCGGAATTCTCAGGGACTGTTGAAAAGATTCTTAAACAGTTGTGGCATGTAGTTTGTGATGATATTGCCATTGGGCATTTGTTCCCAAGGCGCATTACCTTCTCTTATAGCAGATATAAGAATTTGAAAGAGTTACTGAATAGTAAGTTGGAACACTCATCTGATATGAATGTAGGCATGTTTAGATGCAGACATTGTTCAGTTTGTGACAAGGTTAGCAATTTGCATGGGAAGAAAATAAATGGCAGAAAGTATGTAGCCTTTGAGAAATGTGATTGTATGTCATCAGGGGTCATATACATTTTGGGATGTGACTGTGTTGTACCCTTATGGTATATAGGACAAACCACAAGAAGGGTTAAGGTTCGTATTTTGGAACATTTAGGGGACATCAGGAGGAAGAATATGGATAGCCCTGTAGCTTCCCACTTTGTTACAGTACATAATGGAGATATTAATGGATTTAACTTCAGTGTCTTAGCTAGACCTCATCTCCTAACAGGGAATTTTAAAAATGAATTAAATAGGTTGGAAAGTAGAATGATTTTCAATTATCACACTTTACACCCTAGGGGGATGAATTTAGATGGTGGCATTGTCATTTGATAGTTTTTGTCTGCTTGTTTGTTTATTAGTTAGTTTAGACATTTGCATTTTATAAATTTCATACGTTTAAAGATATGCATCTATGTAAAGTTGTTGACAGTTTTTTTTAAGTTATTCAGTTCAGCATACAGCTTATTATTTAACATTTTGTAATATACATTTGATATGTGTGGGTATATTAGTACTGTTTATGCATTTGCACTTTAAGTAAATGTAATTACAGCCAATTAAGGCTGATGAGCTAATTTATGTGACTATTTATACAGGATGTTAGTATACCTTAAATTGTTCCACTGAAGGCGAATTGCCGAGGTACCAGAATGGGCTATTAAATGGAGTTATAATCATCCTAGTGTTGGTTTCCTTCCTTTTTGCTTTTTCGAGCATTTGGTGTTTTTTGGAGTTGATTCGTTACTTGAATTGGTGTTTATGTTAGCCAGAGAATTTATCCTCAGGTAGACAGCAAATGTTGGAGGTGTGATGGGGAAGAAAGAGGTAAATGGGAACATATCTTCAGGGAGTGAGTGAGATGGTGGACTTTAAGGATTCCCAGCGGGACACACTGTTGGAGATGCTGGGTGGGTAGATTGGTGTGATGAGGGAGATGATTTTTCTGAGCTATGATACAGAATCAGAATTCCCTAGACATGTTAAGACCTTGCTGTGTCTAATTACGATGTCTACCAAAAAAGCAATTACTAGAAAATGGAAATCTAAATCTAAACCAACTATACTAGAATACTGAACAGAGATAAAACAACTGGAATTGAGATCTTTAGAAAAGGGTAGGAGGAAACTTCATAGGAAAATGGGAATTGTGGGAACAATTCATACAGGGGCTGAATGAGGTTTAAAAGAAGGCAGAACTTAAATGTGTTATGTAATGTTTGACTGAAAATGATTGGATAGATTATAACTGATGTATAATGTTTGCAACTGGGAGTGTGTCACTATCACTTGTGATGTAAAATGCTTGCAATTAGGATTGTGTTGGTGTGGTTTGTTTTCATTTATATAATGGCTACCAAAAAGGCTGTTATCCAAGACAAAAACTTCAAATCACATTTAGCTGCTGGTGCAAACTGCTGTTAAATTAACCCTTACAGTACGACTGTTAAATCCAAAGGAGGTGACAGGTCTTTTCCTGGAGGTCTGAGTAAGATGATGTCTTTTAGAAAGGCCATGCACAACTTTGAAGAATTGGAAGAAGCTAATTATGAAGCATTTTCCCATGTGAAAATTAGATATAGCTGCTAATTTTACTTTGATTGTGAAAAAACTAGCACTTTCTTGAAAATTTGTTGTTAGAAATTCTAGAACTACAAATCTAGGAGCAGTGAAAGGATCAAGTTCCCTCTGGAGAGCCCAAAATGAGAATCTCTTCAATTTATTTTTCTAAATTTTTATTTTAGAAGATTTCTGGGAGGACAGAAGTATCTGTCTGATTGGGAAGGAAAGCCTGGGCTGTCTAGCTCTCAAAGGAATTGGAGAAACCATGTGATCAGTTTGAGGCCTGGAATATTGGGATGCACCATCCTGGAAGTATGTGAGAGAAGGTCTGGACTGGAGTGAAGTATCGATGGATGATATCAAAGATGAGATCATAGGAAGGGGAACCACACTTGATGAAGTCAAAAGGGAGTGATGAGGATCACTGAGTTCTATAACCAGAGTGCTTTCTGGAAAAATTTAGAATTAGAAGTAATAGGGGATAAGTGTAAAGGAAACTGGAGGGCCAAATGTGGACTACAGCATGTCTCAGAGACTCCCCCTGTGGGGGGATTAGGGCAAAGAACCTGCTGCACTTACAGCTGAGAGGGGAGGCAAAAAGGTCACGTAAGATTGGCTCCAATGATGGAAAATCCTCTCATCCACTGTTTGACTGAGAGATTACTCATGAGGCATCAATAGTGACCCACTGAGTCTGTCTGCTAAAACATTGAACTTCCCCAGTATGCGTATTCTACTACAAAGTGGGTGGAAGAGATTGCCCACTGCCACACCCTCATGGCCTCTCGATGGAGGGGGTAAGAATGGGTTTCCTCTGTTTGTTTATATACCATACCACAGTCATGTTGTCAGTTTGTATCACAATAGTCCCCAGAGGAAGAACATCATGGTAGTCTAGCAGCGCTAGTAAGACCGCTCTCATCTCTAAAACACTGATATGTGAATTGGTCTGTTTGGAGGTTCACATGCCTTGGACTAGATTAGAAGTGCCCTCCACCACAGCTGAAATGTGTTCTTGGTCACTGTGGCTACTGGAGGGGATAGAATAAAGGGACAACCTAGTGAAAATGCGTCCGACTGAATCTACCAACAAAGAAGTTGAGAGGGTGGCCTAATGGTTGAGGTGTTTGCTTACAAACACAAGGTGCAGGGTTTGAGTCTCACAAGGGATAATTGTCTAGGCTTAAAATGGCTCACAAGGGCAGTTAGCCTAGTATTAATCTATGAATCTTGTTCTGTGAATAAAGGAAATGAATGATCCTTGCAGACTCAAATGAGTTTGACTGAAAGGGATAGAGGATGATGCAGAAGTGACCATTGAACAACTGATGTCCATTGAAGAACATGCATATAAAAGCGGGACCTTGGGACTAAGGTTATGGCCACTGCCATTGACCCTAGAGCTTGAAGGAAAGTTTGGGTGGGGAGAAGGGTGAATAAGGATTCACTGCACCAGAAACCTGATCAAGTCTACATAATGTGAATAAAGAGAAGCTATCTGACTCTGTGTTCATGTGGGCACCTATGAACTCCAGGCTCTGAACAGGCTGTAGTTGAATTTTGCAGGGGTTGACTGAAATGCCTAGTGATTGACATAGTTGGAGCAAATAGTCCCTGGACTACTCCAGGAGATGCTTGGCTGGGCAGTAAGAAGCCAGTTGTCTAGATATGGAAACACTTGGAATCCTAGCAGTCTCAGGTGTGCTGCTACTATTGCCATACACTTGGTAAACACCCTGGGGGCTGTAATGAGACCAAAGGGTGGGGCTCTGAACTGATAGAGACTGAACCCTATCCAAAATCGCAGAAATCTTCGGGATAATCTGTTAATTTTGATGTAATAGTACATGTACTGAAGATCAACTGAGCACATCCAATCGTCCTTGTGTAAAAACAGCAGAATGGATTAAAATGTGACCATCTGGAACTTTACTTCTTCACAAATTGATTCAGTTTAGTTAGATTCAAAACTGGGTTTTGGTCCCCAGTCTTCTTTGCACTAAAAAGAATCTTGTGTAAGTTCTGCATCCTTTCTGGTCTGGAGGGACCTCCTGTGTGACTCTTTTGTCTAGAAGCTTTTGAATTTTCTGAGTTGCAGCTTTTCTCTGACTGGATGGAACGTTGGAAAGCTTTCTTGTTTTGTTTGGAGGTATCTGGGAAAATGTATGAAATAACCTCTGGATGATTTTTAGCAACCAAGAATCTTTTGATTTTGAGGTCCGGGCATCTGGGTACAAAGGCAAGCAACCACTACTGCCTCCAGAGATAAGCAGTCAGACAACCCTTCAGGAGCGGTGAAAGGGATTATCCAAAAAAGAAACCTGGAAACCCTGGTTTTGCAGGCGTCCTCTGCTGCAAGGATGGTGTCTTCCATTTGAACTCCCCTCACTCCCTCTGGAGAAATTATCCCCATGTGAATCCTAGAAAGGACTCTGGGACTTATGGAATCAGATTTTCTTGTCTTCTCTTTGATTCCAGGAAAAAGATTGTTGAGGGGTAGAAAAGCGTATCCTTTTGGTGGACAGGGTCTGTCCATTCTGTTCATTCCAGGAAAGTGTTTCCTTTACAGTAGGGCAAAACAAAGATCTTCCATCAAAATAAGCATTGATGAAAGAAGACTTAAAGGGCTCTGCAAAGTTAAGTAGACGCAGCCAGGCATGTCTCCTAATGGCTATGCTTGAACCAGCTGCCAGTGAGGTACCCTCTGTAATATGGGATAGCAACCTCATGGACACAATGAAGATACAGTGGCCAGTTGTGATAAGGACCTCTTGTACTCTTCCAGTGACACAGACTCAGACAGGGACTTGGAGAGTTCCTTACTCAAATCCCACTGTAGTCTTGTGAAGTGCACTAAGTAATTCAGGAACATGAAGGCAGATGTTGCTAAAGAAAAAAATGCACTTTCCAAGAAACTTGTCCAACACCCTGGACTCTCTGTTACAGGGATGTATAGGAGCTCCTTTGCTCCAATATAATCTGTCCTTTGGTGATGCCAAAAACGTATCTGGTCTACAGGGACAGGTTTTACAGTACCCGGTTCCTTCCATGCCCAGTGAGAGATAAAATCAATAAGCTTATCTGCCTAGGGATTCATCCAAGGCATACATGAGCCAATCCTAACAAATTCCAGAAAATCTGACCCCTCTATTGAGGGGGCATCTGAGAACTATCCACCTCTTTGCTTAAGAATCCCTGGGATGCCTCCAAAGGAGACATAATCTGGTATAGACCAGGGAACCCTTCCCCTCCATCAAGCTGTCCAATGACGAAGCTCCAAGGGGCAATGATGGCTCCAACATCATCGGAGTGGAACTTAGCCTCCCTAGATATGGTGCTGACTCTTCAGCTCAGAGACTCATCCCGATCCAATGGAATCAGAGCAGAACCAGTCAGGGAAGCCATCAAAGTAGAAGATCTAGTAGTCTTTGGATCTGACACCAACACACTCTCAGGACTCTTGGATCCAAGGGCTCCAAAATGGTGGGATGGATAAGAGAAGGAGAGATTACTACATGACAAGTGGAAAGGTGGCTCACAGATCCAAAGGAAGAAAGAACCAGGATATCCCCGTCTCAATCTGAGCTCTGAGGAACTTCCTCATCCTATCCACATCAGCTTCTGAAAGCTTCTGGAGGACATAATGGAGGAGGTGTTGGATTGGGGTCTAGACTCTCTCCTCAGGGTCCACTGGAAAAAAGGTGAATGGAGTTGAGGAGAAACAGATTCTATGGTGAATCCAGGTGAAAGGGTTCGAGGAGATTTAGCTTGAACAACAGTCAGATCCGAGGGTGTGGGATCTGAGTGCTTCCTCTTAGGAGCCAAAGTAGTCAGATCCAAAGTTTTTAGAATCTTCTGTGGAAACTACGAAGAAAAAGAAGTAGAGGCAAAAGACTTGGGAAAGCGGGTGAGGGACTGCTTGCATGAGTCTTTTAACTCTGAAGATGAGGTTTACTGGCAGTTTGAGCACCTGCCAAAGAAGAAGAAGAAGGTGGCAGCAACCCTTTAAACAGCAGCTTATTTCCTCTATCACAAAGTGCCCTGGTAATAAAAGCAGCACAAAAGGTGCTGTCAGTGTTAAGGTTTGACGCTCTGAGACAGTAGACACATTCCCTGTGGGCAATGGAGGTAGGAATCTTGTACCCACACAGTAAGTGGACTTTTTAAAGCCTGTCAGTTTGTTGACCATTTGTGAAGAAGAAAATAACAAAGGCCTAGATACAGATTAAAGAGAAGTAAGATGAAGATTTTTTTATAATTAACTACCACAAATTGTAGAAGAAAATGTCCTCTACAGAGTAGAAAAAAAGAAATTATAAAAAGTATAGGCAAATATCAAGAATGGTACCGAAAAGGCTACTACAGGGTAGAACAGAGGAGAAAAACAGGGAAAATAGGGCTATCAGTCAAGATACACAAAAAATAACAATCAGAAGAGGGAAGTGGGTACACTTAAATACAGATGAGAGAAAAAATTAAAGCAAAAAACTATTTACAAGTATAAAATACCCAAAATAGCTTTCACACTAGGATCCACGTCTGTAGCATTAGAGTGGCAAATTAAATAAGGGGTATAGATAGTTGACTGGGACATTATGGGCAAAGGGTAGAGAGCGCCAGTTGGATCCAAGCATGTAATGTATGGGGCTGAGTCAGACCCGATACCTATTCACTGAGGTACAAAATATCATCTACAAATAAAATCAACTTTTCTTGATTACCATACTGATTATATCCTTGAATTTCAGCCCCTTATTTCTTTATCAATGGTTCTATATATAACACAAATAACAAAAGGGAAAGAGAACACCCCTTCCTGGTTTCTCTGTTCTGACACAACTTATCAGAGGGGAACCCTCCAACTTTTATGTTTGCCTCTGATCCTTTATACAACTTCCTGATTAACCTTATTATTGTATCAGGAAATACAAGTGCTTAGATTGCCCTACTCATAAAATCACAGCTTACTCTGTTGAATGTTTTATCTCCATTAGATCCATCATCAACAACAGTATTTTCTTAAACTATCCTTCCCTCGGTATGAACATTCTTCTATTAATGTTGTCAAATGTTGCCACCCCTCCACAAGACCATACTGATCCATATCTATCAATATTGACAACACCTTTTAGCTATTATAGACAAACACTTTATAATCATGGTGTAAAACAGAAATGGGCCTAAAACAAATAAGGTCTATAGGAAGCTGGGTCTGATGGGCCTTTATCATCAGCTTTCTTATAGGATGTTGGTACGTCCCCTCCTTTTAAAATACTGTTAAAAAAAACTTCCAGATCTTATCACTTTTTCCCTCCTAGCTTTCAAACTTCCACGGGAGTATCCTGGAGACTTTCTGCAGTTTGGATATACATCACCGTTTTCACCCAATCTCTTCCCATCTTAAGTATCAATTGATGAGCCTCGTCTACTTTTATCTTTGGCATATTTAAGTCTTCCATAAATATTTCATTTTATGCTTTTTCTTGACTTCCCCTCTTCACTGCTTTATACAAAATTTCTGACATCTCTCTACATGATCTATGGTTATTTTTCTTATTATAGGCTCCCTATGTTGGGCAACAACCCTTTCTACTTTCTCTTGTCTAACAAGCTGTGAAGCAAGTTTTTGTGCTCTGGTGTTATTAGCAAAAAAACAGTTGCTTTGCAGCAATCTTTCTAAACTCATGTATTTTTTCCAGGGACTCCCTTATTTTCTCTGTAGCACTCATCAGTTGTACCGCTTGTCCATTAATCGTTATACTTTAACCATTGTCACTTCCTCTAAACAATTACTGTACTTCTTCACTATATCTCCTTTTCTATTATTTTTACCCTATATTTTTAATTTCTACTTATCCAACTTCATAGCTATAACTTCTGGACAACTTTGTATCTTCTCTAATAACTCCCAAATAATTTCCACTATCCATTCCATAAATTCCTCTCTTTTTAACAGGTAGTTGGGGAAGCACCAGTGTCTCATCTTTACTTTAAAGAAATTAAGCATATCCAAAACCAATGTTTTTGCAGCAGGACAAGCCCAGCTGCACCTTTCATATCCTCTGCTAATTATATATGGCAACTCCGAGGCTGCACATTAGTAGGGAAAGGGCTTATACCCTTCTCTGCTATAACATTAATTTTGTCGATGTTGTGCATTCTATATTTTTTGTTAATATTTTGACTGCTGTTATGCTGTTTAGATCATTTTGAGTACACCCATTTTTATACATACACACATAGGTTCATAGGTTCATAGGTAGGTACTAGGCAATCTGCCCTAAGGCATTTATAAGCCTAGCCAGAATGTGTTGGCTTTCACCACCCCCTTAGATTAGTTCCCTGTGCCTCTGTCCAGCAGAGCCACTGAAGTGATCCCCGGGGTAAACTTTCTGCTTCCATCCACTCGTCAAGGTTTCTTTGGAAGAGTGTTAGTGAGGAGCTCTGCCTAATGTAGATTGGAATTTTGTTCCAAAGCATGGGAAGTCTCTGGGACAGGAATCTATCTCTCCAGCACGTCCTATTTATTGTTGTGGTGAGGTTTAGATCCCTAGAGCGTGTGGCTCAAGGGGATAAGGTTTTCTTTAGGTGGAGCATGTCCATCAATTCTGGGTTGGACATGGCCTTTTATGTCAGGCAGAGATCACCTCTGAGTAGGTGGTATGCAAGAGTAGGTGGTATGCAACCGAGTACAGCTGGAGTTTCTTCAGTCGAGCTACATAGGGCATCTGTTTGAGGCCAGTGATCCTCTTGGTGACGTACTTCTGTGGTCTTTCCAGCTGTTGTAGGTGTCTTGTAAGGTACATCCCAAATGGGGTGTTGTACTCTATGATGGGTCTGATGAGTGATGAGTAGAGGGGCACAATGACCTCTTTTAATCTGGATGCGAACCCTTTTGTGATTAGGTGGGCCACGTAGAAGGATTTTCTAACCACTTTGGCAATGTGATTATCAAAGGTGAGATTACTATCTATTTGGGTCCCCAGATCCCTTATTACGTCTTCCGTATTTAGGGGACTACCACCTATGTGGTAGTTTGTGGGTACTTTGTTTTTTCCAAAGGGGATGACTATGCACTTTTTGGCATTTAGCCTGAGACCATGATTTTGACACCAGGTATCCGTCTCAGTGAGTCCCTTTTGGAGGATGTCTTTTTCAGCTGAAGAGTCAATTATAGCCCCTAGTTTGCAGTCGTTTGTGAACTTGGTCAGCCATAGTCCTCCTGTGCTTGCCTGTACCTCTGAGAAGTATATGCCGAACAGCAGGGGTCCTAGGACTGAGCCCTCCTAGGGAACGCCACTTGTAACCGGTTTAGAGTTGGACCTAGCTCCCACAACTCTCACCATGTGGGTTCTGTCTGTGAGCCGGCTGGCAACCCATCTTGTGATGTAGGAGTTTATGTTCAGGCTGGGGAATGGGGAACGGTGTCGAAGGCCTTTGTGAGGTCTAGGTAGGCTATGTGTACCACCTTTCCCTCATCTATAGCCTTGGTAACTGTCTCAAAGAAGTCCACCAGGTTTAGGAGGCATGATCAGTGCTCAACAAAGCCAAACTGGCTAGGATCCAGTGTTTGGAGGTTCCCAATGTCTCTGTTAATGAGTTCCATGATGATGCACTCCATAGCCTTGCAGACCAAGCTAGTCAGGCTTATAGGGTGATAGTTCCCGGGGTCTGTTGTGGCTCCACCTTTGTGGAGCGGAATAACCGTTGCTGTGCGCCACTCTATGGGTACGTAGCCTGTGGAGAGGCTGAGTTTGAACAGTGTGTTTAGGTGAGGGGTTAGTTTGTCTTTGAGCTTGTGTAGGACACAGCTTGGGACACTAACCAGTCCCATCGATGCTGTGTTTTTGGCTTTGGAGAGAGCTGTTTTAACCTGAGTGTCTGTGATTTCAGGGACTCTACATGTATGGTTCTGGGCCCTTTTGGGGGTGAGAGGGGGTTGAAGTTTGTGCTGCACCTGTCTGCCAGGATGTTGGCGATATCAGTCGGTTCAGTGTATTTTGTGCCATTCTGCACTAACTCTGAGCAGATCTGAGCATTGCCACTTAGATTCTTGACATAGCTACAGAATGCCTTGTGGTTATCTTTGGAGTCCTTGGCAATTTTTCTTTCGAAACTCGCCTTGGATGATTTTATGAGGGATTGTAGTTTCTTGCTGATACTGATCAGGGATGTCTTCTCTTCTTGGGATTTTACTCTTTTCTGAGAATAACATATACTATACAACTAAACACACGCATACACTTGTCATATTTTCATTGCACTGGAGATAGACATTTACAAACAAACATTTTTTCATGATTTGGTCATATCACAAAATAGATACTTTGTTGTAGCTCTGCAATACCACAGCATTACATGCTCAGTACTTTTCTATAAAAGTCCAAACAGGTTTCAAAGTCCTTCAAGGTATGTTAACAGATGGCCCTTCCAGATCTAAGATACATACACGGCTTTTAGCAATGACCCCTCAGGGCATCTTTTATCCAGCTCCAGATATCATCTCCTGAGGCAATCTCCATTTGAATTAAAACTATATTCCCAACAAAACTTTCCAGGTCAGGGACCATGATCATCAGCTACAGCCCTTCTTTAACTATGATCTTGGTTCTCACCATGAGGATCTAGTTCTCCCTTCAGGTTTCACAAAACATCCATTATAGCATTTGTTCAACCATGATCTTAATCCTGACCACTCGGCACTAGCTTCATGAATATGTGCATATAAAGGATAGACATACAACAAGTCCCTTTCAATAACAAACTCCATTAAACAACCAATTAAACAAAAATCTTAAAGTAACAGAGCCTAAATAATAGCTAATACACAAGGTGATCTATATGAACACAAATATTACATACACACACACACACACACATATATATATATATATATATATATATATATATATATATATATATATATGGATCTACTTGATTTGTGCGAATTCCGTTTCATCGAAACGGGAAATTCGCGAGTAGATTTACGCGAAAGTGTGTTTTATCGAAAACACACTTTCGTGTAAATCACTAGGTAAAAGAAAAAATAAAGTAGGCAAATAAAGAAAAACATGCGGTTTGCATGTTAACTTGGTTGTACATCAACGTTTAGCGTTGATGTACAACTAAGCGGACTGTTGTTGAGATAGTAGTACAGTCGGGATGAGGGAACATTCCCTTTTCCCCACTGTAGTGTGATCTCGGAGTGAGAATATTAAAGTAGGGGGGTGTGGGGGGCACAGCCACATGGGGGGTGCAGGGGGGCTTGCCCCCCTGCATAAAAATGTTTATCATCTGCATACTGTATTATAGAACCATGTGGAGTAGCTGTGTGTAGATTATTACTAAAGAGGGAGAAAAGGAGAGGGCCCAAGATAGATCCTTGGAGGACACCAATGGATAAATGAAGGCGTGGAGATAGGTCACCATGCCATAGAGCAGATTGTTGCTGGCAAGATATATCTTAAAGTATTTTTTCACATAATGATTTGCAGCAGTCTTCACACCTAAGAAAATTAAAACACAGAGGCAAGAGAAAAACCCCCTTCTGACATACACATTTAATAGATCATATGAGTAGTGTAAGCCTGCAATATAGTTCCTTAAATCTTGTGACTCGTGTGTTCGATTTTTTACTTCATTTTGGAAAAGTGGTTATTTTTGTGATTTATTCCACTGTAAATCTAAAATAACAGCTGGCAGTATAGATCGTATTTTGTGAACATCTTGCCTGTTCTTGTGTTACAGCCTTACCTATTATGCTTTAATAATGCATTTAACACTTGAGACACTTTCACAAGAGATGGGAATATGCTACAGAAACAGGAATTAAATACTAGAGAAAAATGAAGCTAGAGTCTCTGCGTCCCTTATAAATTTAACTCTTGACTAGATTTCTTTCTTGCATTGAAAGAATGTTGTTGCATCTTTTGGCTTTTCCCGGTTAGGGGTCGCCACAGTGGAACTCCGATCCACTAAATGATTGGCAGTAGATTTTTACGTACCGAGTTGCCAGTCCTGATGCACAACCTTCAACGAAGGTACGCCCAATCACGCATGTCTCCACACAGAAAACGCTTTAGCTGAGAATCAAACAGGACAACGTCTTACTGTGAGGTGACAACGCTACCACAGCAGCACCACAGAATGTACTACATGGTATATGAATCAGGGATACTGATTTACAGTTTTTTAAAAAAAAAGAAAGAAAGAATTCCATTTTTATGAGCCGAAATTAAGGTAATAATATCTATGAATGTTAATTTTGTTTCTGTTCATTATTGTGGCATTATAATTGTTAACTGCATCTGCCTATAATCATATATAAAACAGATTCTAAGAGGAAAACACTGAAAAACTCAACCTGGTAAGTTAGTGGTAAATATAAGAAAAAAGAAGTTATGTACTTACATAACGTTCCATGTGATTTGTTCTTCTCGCCTTCATTCTGACTGATGGGTTCGGAGCCAATCCTCAGCTCCGAGTCAGCCAAATTGCAAAGCTCAAGGTCTCTAACAGCTTGAGGCTGAAAACCCTATCCCACAATGTACCTCTACCTTCCCCAGATCTTGTTTGCTGCCAACTAGCGTTAAACCTAAGCCAGATTTCAAGGAAATCTAGAGATAACTACAGAGAGGAAACTCCTCAGGAGAACCAAAACCAACGTACAGCCTCTCGAACTTCCAGACATTGGATGGGGGTAGGTGGGAGGGCCGTAGGAATGAAGGCGAGAAAAACAACTCACATGGAATTTTATGGTAAGTACATAACTTCTTTACGTGAAGTTGTTCAATCTCACCTTCATTCTGACTGATGGGTAGCGTCCCCAGCAGCATAAACTTGGGTGGCTCACGGGAATACCTGTCTAAGGACAGCAGACCCAAATGAAGCTCTGTCCCTAAAGGCCTTATCTACCTTGTAGTGAGATATGAAGGTATGTGGCTTTGACCATGTGGCAGCTGTACAAATAGAATCAATGGGTAGTCTGGCCAAGAAGGCTATGGAAGTAGAAACAGCTCTGGTTGAATGAGCTTTGACTTTGTCATGTAAAGAAATGTCTGCCTCATGGTAAATAAAGGATATACAATCAGAAAGCCATTTAGATAAGGTAACTTTAGATACCGGTGCACCTTTTCTGGACTCTGAGAAGGAGATAAACAACTGATCAGTTCTTCTATGATTTTTTTGTCCTGTCCAAATAAAAACGAAGTTGTCTATGGACATCAAGTTTGTGAAGCATACATTCCAAATGGTTAGAGTGATTGGGAAAGAAAACAGGTATGTCAATTGCCTGGTTAAGGGTGAATTCAGAACAAATTTTGGGTAAGAATGACAAATTCATCATGAGGGAGACCCTAACTTTGTGGAATATCAAATATGGATGCTTAATTGAAAGGGGTTGCAACTCAGAAATTCTGTGTGCTGAAGTAATGGCCACCAAGAAAATGGTCTTCCAAGAAAGATATTTCAACTCACAAGAAGAAGAAGGTTCAAAGGGCGGGAGAATAATCTTGGATAGGACTAGATTCAAAT
This sequence comes from Protopterus annectens, assembly GCF_019279795.1. Lineage (NCBI taxonomy): Eukaryota > Metazoa > Chordata > Ceratodontiformes > Protopteridae > Protopterus > Protopterus annectens. Next base: position 1,823,105,628 of record NC_056741.1, read on the forward strand.
TCCACGGGGTGGTAGGAGATCTAATTGGTGGTTTTAAGTGCATTGCACCCTTCAAAAAGGCCTTTGCCAACTTGTTGGACGCAATACCAGTCCCAGATTCACCTATATGGAAATTAGATATAGCAGCCAGTTATACTAGAATGGTGGCTTCTGCAGCTCCTTCGTTGAACAGTTTGGTCAAAAACTCCAGGATATCTGAAATGGAGGCCAAAAAAGGATCAATGTTATTCTGCTGAGCCCAAATGGAAAACCTTTTCCACATGCTGAGCTATAGTTTCCTGGTTGAAGACTTGTGTGAGGATAACAGAATATGTTGAGCTTCTGCTGATAAATTTTGGAACCTGGCTATTCTGGGAACTGGAACAGCCAAGCTGTCAGTTTGATGGACTGAAAAGAAGGGTGAAGAGCTCCTGACAAGTGGGTCAAAAGATATGGCACTGGGTCGAGGATCCAATGCTCTTCTACTAGGTAATACAACAACACTCCCTAGTAGATCAGCTTGCAACAACTGCATCCAAACTGAGATCACCGGAGACTAAATGAAAATGAACAACAATAAAATTACTGTTTGTATTCGTCACTCTTCTAGCGCCTCTGTGTTACCACCTTCTTGGAATACATACATCTTAAACAAACCCACTTTTATACCATTAAAATCTAATTACCATCAATTATACAATTAAACATACTAAATATTTAAAGTAAAAGTACAGTAAATTTGTTTAAGATGTATGTATTCCAAGAAGGTGGTAACACTGAGGCACTAGAAGAGTGAAGAATAAAAACAGTAATGTTATTGTTGTTCGTTTTCATTTAGTCTCCTGTGATCTCAGTTTGGATTAAGTTCTTCTACTAGGTGAGGCTTCAGAAAGGGGAACCAGATTTGACGTTGCCAATATGGGGCTATTAAGATAAGTGTCCTGCCCAGAAAACTGTCTTTCTGCAAAACTTTGGGAATCAGAGAAAAGGGAGGGAAGGCATAAAGGAGTCTCGGAGACCAATCGTGTACAAGCGCGTCCCTCGGGTATTGTCCCTGTTGAGGGATCAGGGCAAACTAGTTGCTGCATTTGTTGTTCATGGGAGAAGCAAAGAGGTCGCAGCAAGGCTGGTCCCATCTGCTTAAGATCATTTCCGCTACTTCATTCTTGAGGGACCACTCGTGAGGCAACAGAATTGCCCTGCTGAGCTTATCCGCTATTACTTGGATTTCCCCGGGATGTGCATTGCTATCAGAAAGCACTGGGTGGACTCTGCCCATTTCCACAATCTTAGAGTCTCTCGACATAGGGGATAAGATCTGGTTCCTCCTTGTTTGTTTATATACCAGACTACGGACATATTGTCTGACTGAATTGCAATCGTGCCCAGAGGAAGAGAGTCTTGGAAGGACTGCAACGCTAAAAGAACTGCTCTCATCTCTAGGATGTTGATGTGCAAATGAGCCCCGTGAACCTGCCATGTAACTTGGGCTGTCCGTCCCTGATAATGCCCCCCACCCGATCAGGGAGGCATCCGTGGTCACCATTGCAACTGGAGCCGGGAGGACAAAGGGATGTCCTATGGTCACCGACTCGGACGTTAGCCACCACCGAAGATCGTTCTTGCAAGCGTTGGTTATCAGAACTGGGTGATTCATTGGCAAGTCCTGAAATGTCCACTGTGTGAATAGCAGCCACTGAAGAATACACATGTGAGATCTCACCAGAGGTATTGCAATGATAGCTGCTGCCATGGTACCATGCAACTTGAGAATCTGCGATGCTGGTACTTTGTGTTTTGACAGGAGAGCCACGATCTTTTGTCGTAGGGAGAGCACTCTTTCTGAAGGAAGCTTTAAAGACATGTTGACTGTGTTTAAGTCTGCTCCAATAAACACTGTACGCTGCGATGGCAATAAAGCAGACTTTTCTGAATTTATCGTAATGCCCAGTTGGTAACATAGCTCTAAGGCAGTGTCCCTTGCCTGGATAAGCTGATGCCTGGTGGGTGCGGTGAGGAGCCAGTCATCCAAATATGGAAATGCTCAAATTCCTAGATCTCTTAAGTGAGCCATGACCACTGCCATACATTTGGTGAACACTCTGGGGGCTGTAGTGAGATCAAAGGGCAAGGCCCAAAACTGGAAGTGACTGGCTCCCAGCTTGAAGCGCAAATGATCTCTGGATGGCCTGTCCATTTTGATATGGTAGTATAGTACACTTCCTGAAGATCTACTGAGCACATCCAATTGTCCTTCCCTAGGAATGGGAGTATGGACTGAAGCATGACCATCCAGAACTTTGTCTTGACTACGTATTTGTTGAGTCTGCTGAGGTCCAAAATTGGGCTCCAGTCCCCTGTTTTCTTTGGTACCAAAAAAAATCTTGAGTAAGTTCCGGATCCTTGCTGATCTGCTGGGACTGGCTGGATGACTCTTTTTTTGTAATAGTTTTTGAACCTCTACCGTTGCCACATCCCACAGACTGGGTGGAACGTCTGGGATTCCTTTTGTTGGTCTGAACTGGGTATGAAAGGGGATGAAATAGCCTCTGGATATAACATTTTGTACCCATCAGTCTTCTGAGATTTTAGCCAGGTGCCTAGGTACAAAGACAAACGTCCCCCGACTGCCTCCAGAGCAGGACAGTCGGGCCTCCTTTCAGGAGTGCTGATAGGGTTTGCCAAGGAACTGATCCCTGTCACCGTGGTTTTGCGGACCCCCTCTGCCACGTGGGTGTCATCTTCCATCATTACCTCCTCCTCTGTCCCTGGAGGAGGCTTCACCTCGTGAGTTTGGAAAGACTCCTTGGGCTTTGCAGTACCACATTTTTCCTCCCCATTGACCTTTAGGATAAGGTCTAGTAGGGGTGGAAAAATGGACTCCTACGGCTGATATAGTCTTACTGTCTTGCTCACATCTGGTGAGGGTCTCTTTAACTTTTGGTCCAAACAATGAAGAACCATCAAAAGGGGCATTCACAAATGACGACTTGAAAGGTTCCGCAAAGGAAAATAAGTGCATCCAGGAATGTCTCCACAGAGCAATTCCTGTACCCACTGCCCTACTCGTCCCATCAGCTGCATAAGATACGAGGCACAAGGAAGAGTTAACGATAGAATTGAGGGTATCAAGCTGAGACGTCACTTTGTCCGCCACTGAATCGGCTACTGCACCCTGGGAGGTATCTCCAAGCTCTTTCAGGAGATCTCTCTGAAGCCTTGTGAAATGGGTTAGACAGTTCAGGGACCGAACGACAAAGGTCATAGACCTGAAAATGCACTTGCCATATCTGTCCATGATCCTAGATTCCCTACTAGGAGGTCGGGCAGATGTAGAGGTCTCAGACATCTCTTTCTTAGTGGCTGCCGTAACCACCACGGCATCAATAGGTATGGGTTTGGATACAAAAGACTTGTCATGAGAAGCTGAAGTGTATTTATTGGGCCTCCTAGGGACAGGCTCCATAGAATCTGGTGACTCCCACACCCTTTGAGACAAAAGATCCATCAACTCATCAAAGGGCGGAGAAACCCAAGAGGTGGAAGTTCGAGACCCGAATGCCTTCAGGAGCACCGATTTGTCCTGGGTAGGGTCAATGGGCTGCCAGTCACCCCTCTGCTTAAGGATCTCTAGGATATCCACAAAGGAGATATCCTCAGAGGGGGACTTTGGGGACCCTTCCGATTCCTCCAAATCAGTGTCAGACATGATGGATTCCTGAGGGAAATCTAAATGTCTCCTCTTACATAACCTCTTCAGAGGGACCACCTCAGTGGGAACTTCTGGGGAGGTCTTGGAAGAGCAGGGTTCCCCCAATGGGGTTTCCTGAGGCTCCAGGTCTCTACGCTTACGGTGGGTCTGCAGTGACGGAGAACATTCCGGCACTTTTCGGTAGGAAGTGGCCATTTCAGAGGTAGTGGCTGTCCTGGGGGACAAAACCCTCCTCATGGCATCGAAGGCACCATGGCTCTGATGCAAGCAAGAACCCGGGTCTGAAGACACCAAAGACTCTTCCAGCACCAGAACCGCCGGCTCCGAACCAGAGGTAGGAGCTGAACTCATCCATGGCAAAACCCCAAGGGGAAGAGTCGGAACCAACGCATCGGTTCAACTCCCCTTCCCGGAAACGAGAGGAGAGTGTCGGCTCCCAAATTCCGCTGCTGGAAAAGAGGATATTGGGGTTGTCAATGCAGACCGGTCTGAAGTGAGTGTCAGAACCGATGGTTCAACAAATGACTGAATGGCCTCTAACGGCTCCAAAGTCTCGGTTCGAGTCGGAGGAGGAGCAGAAATCATAGAAGAGGACTTTGTCGGTTCTGAAGCTGCCTGAGTCGAAGCCAACAGAATTTTAGCTACCACTGGATTCTGTAACAGTCTTCGTACCATGCGATCTGCATCTGAATCAGAAAGTCTGGAAGCTCGAGAGGAAGCTACAGATGGAGCTGGTGAGCCCAGAATCAGGGATCTCAATGTAGGAGATATCGGTTCCAAGACTGGGGACCGACTCCTACACACAACCTGTACAGTTGGTTCCGAAGACAGTGGAGCCAATACAGGAACCTTCTTGGAGACTTTCAGAACTGAAGAATCCTTCGGATCCGAACTCGAAGAGGAGGAAGCCGAAGACAAAGGTTTTGGTTTCCCTGGAGTAGTATCCAAGTCTGACTGGAAAGCAGACTTAATCAATCCACATTCGACCAGCTTCCTTTTCCTTTCTGCCAAAACCCTAGCACTGAATCCATGGCAAATGGAACAAACCTCTTGGAGATGCACTTCTCCCAAACAGTAGACACGTAGTGTGGCCATCGGTAATTGACATTTTCTGATTACACTTAGGGCGCTTCTTAAATCCTGACTTGGCCTTTTCAGACATACTGGCACAGTAAAATCACAGCAATGAAATAGAACTTTAATAACCAATGAAAGGTTAGCAACAACACACAATATAAGCCTAACCGGCTACAAATACAACTAAGAAAAGCCTAACTCAGCTGAAGCTGTAGTTAAAAGAAAAAATGCCTAACTGGCTGAAGATAAACAACTCAAAAGAGCCTAACTCAGCAATAAGCTTAACCGGCTACCAAAAAAGATGACAAAAGCCAAACTCGGCTTAAGGGATAAGGAAATTAAGCCTACCAGCTAAGAGGAACAGAATCAACAGGGCCAAACGCCGAGAAAAAACGAGAACACAAGATTCTTATATTATTAAACAACTAGAAGAGCAGAACCCGAAAAAAGCATAGTCTATGCTATAACACTCTCAAAACTCTCAAACTCTGACAAAAGTTATTCTATCTAAAGAAGAAAAAGACAAAACTTCTCTCTCAAATGGCCTGAGCTGTAAAGAAATGCAGGATCTGTTGCAGCAGCAAACTAGATCTGGGGAAGGTAGAGGTGCATTATGGGATAGGGTTTTTGGCCTCGAGCTGTTAAGAGACCTCAAGCTTTGCAATTTGGCCTACTCGGAGCCGAGGATCGGCTCCAAACCCATCAGTCAGAATGAAGGTGAGACTGAACAACTTCACATTAAAAGTTAAGTGAGTGCCCTGGCCTTAAACAGAAAATTCCATGAAATCTTAAGTTTTTTCCAGGGTCAAACAGTCCAGCTTTTTGAATTTCATAGGTTCACAGTTAAGTACCAGGCTAGGTGCCCTTGTGTTCAATCTTTAAACCAAGCGAATTTCCCTTTTTGTGCTCATAATAATCAATCCCATTTAATTATAGACTGGCTTTACCCATCCCATGGCCGATAATTAAATATCAGTGCTAATGAGAATAACTGGGATCATACCATAAATAATTTGAGGGAATCCATGCATGGGATAAAGCATAGAGGCTCTGCATCTGTCCAATAGTAGTACAGGGGTCAGTTGTGAGGTAAATTTTCTGTTTTTCATCTATAGATCTAAGCTGCGCTTGAAAATAGGCATGGATGAACTTTTTTATGTGGTTGGGGAGTCTGTTCAATAGCAGCAGTAACCTCTGTGAAATACACCTGTCCCTCCATACCACTCTGTAGATGTTGCAAGAGAGGTTTAAATCCCTATACCAAGTATTTATGATGCCATTTGATTTGCTAATGTGCAGTAAATCCATCAGCAATGGGCCAAAGGATGCCTTGTATGCCAGACACAGGCCACCTCTTAGCAGTCTGGATGATACCTAACATAGTGGCAGGGCTTAAAGTTGGTCCATGCAGGACATATTGTTTAGGTCTTGTATTCTTTTAGTAAGGTATCTCTGTGGGTGTTCCAGTTGGACAGATGCATGCCAAAGGTGGCATTATATTCAACAATTGGCCAAATGGGGGCTGAGTAAAGGGAAGCAATGGCATCCTTAGACCTAGACACAATCCCGATTCAATTTCAACTTAATTTTCCCATGGAAAAGTGAATTTCCCAGACAAGAATTACAGAACTTCTTGAGTAAATCCAGCTGATTTAAAATGATAGATACAGTGCATTGACTATAAAAATGTTAAAACCAAAAAAGTGCTTATTAACTAGAATAATGTTTCTCTACACTTTTCTTTGAAAGCATTCACTAGTAAAGATACTAAGAAGTGTTCATCTTCTCTGTCATATATATGTAAATTTGATATATCAGCACTATACCTACCATATGTTTTATAAATGTGTAACAATAGCCACTCTTCAAAAACACAGGATGATTACACTAAAATATTAATGTAGTGCACAGAGCACTGGGATTATGCTCACAAATCAGTTAAGAGACAGGCTTTTTAAGCTTCTTTCTGACATCAGAAATATGCTTAACAAGTCTTTGTCAAGTACCCTTCATTGCTGTAAAGCTCATGGCTTTAAGACAATCAACAGCCACAACAGAACAGTCATGTAGAAGTTGTTAAAACACTTTACTTGGACTTTTCCAGAAAAAAGTTCAAATGAACTATGGCATACTTAACAGCTTACTGCTACAATTTTCTGGTAGTCAGTCTCCCATGTGGCAACTTCAATTCCTGACATCCATATCACATACACATAACCTAGTTATGATTGGACATTCAATCATAATCCTTTATGTTTCAGTAAACACAAAGCTCTCTCCCTTTATTTTTTTAAATATGTTCAGAGTTTAAACTTCTAAATGTGTTTACTTGTTGGTATGAAAGAACAGCTAACTGGACTCACCCAGCATGAAACTATATGAAACAGCTTAATTAAAACTGGGAAGAAGACAACTTTATTAAGCATCTAAGAAAAGTACTTAAATCTTGTACTGCATGGAAGTCCATGATTACACTCTAGGATCTGGAAAAAGATAAACTTGTTAAGTGTTTACCTTGCACAAGACTCAATGTTAACAGAACTTAGGGGTGCTTAACAAAAGCTTGTAATGACATCTAAGCCCTGTTAAGATCTTTTCTTGTTCTAGGGACTAACAGCGAACATCACTGCCTGGCAGACAACAACGAAAGAAGGTAAAACAGCTATTAAAAGCTGTAAGAAATGTACTATGCCATACCTACAAACAGGTAGTATGCTACAACAAAGTGTCTATAGCTGTTAAAGCCATTACTTCTACAGAGGAGCAGTTTAGTTCTGCTCCATATTTTTAAAATATCTCTAATTTTGCTGAATATTCCAACTTTTCCCTCATTTTTGCCCTATCCCTCATAGACCTATTTTGATTTTCTGGAAAACCACTGAGAATTATACTCAGTCAATAATGCCAGACACTAGAATTTCATACTTTGGTTTGGCCCACATGATTTTGGAGATTCATATCGCAAAATATAAAGGTTAATAATTACTAAGGAAATGCAGGGCTACACTTCTTAGGAACCTCACAGACCAATGGCCTAATAAGTACCAATGAACCTACAGTTAATAAGTTTAAACTGAGATAAATAAGTGTAGACTAGTAATAAGGTAAACATAGTTCCACATAACATTTCAGTTAGACATCGAGTACAATAAGTAATGATTAATATATACATTTTTCTGTACATTACATACAAGTAGGTAAGGACATGTTCATGTGATACAGTGAAATAACTTATGCTTTGCAGTGATGTACCTGTTTAGGTGGTGAGTGGTATGGCCGGTGAGGTGTACTGAGAAGGAAATGTTATCAAATCTGTATTTTACTTCTAATATGCTTTCATTACAAGATGGATTCCTGAGTGTTTTTCAGTATGTATATGATGATATACTTCCTGCCTAATATTAATAATAGCTGATAGGGTAGAAATGTAAAACGTTTTGTTCACTGTAGAAGGGTCAATTATAGAATTTGGAACTCATGCCTAATACAGAAAGTCATTAACAAGGAGTTAGGAGATCTTGGCAAAATTAATGCTGTAGTGTTAATTTTTACTTGGTCAGTGGTTATTCTAAGATTGTTACAGTCATGTTGCTTTTAATCAAGAGAGCAAAACAAATTGTATGAATCTGTTGTTCAGTGAGACAGGACCTTGATTTCCTAGTTTCCCACATATGCGTTTCTCTTTGCAGTAGAGATTATTATTCTCTGCTGAACTGTGCTGTGTTAAAGTTATTGGGCCTTAACAGTGGCTTAGCCAGTATCATGGAAGCTAGTGCATTTGGCATCATTATGTAGATTATTCCCTCAACATTTTCTTGAAGGCTTCTATGGTTTGACTGTTTCTAACTTCATTAGCTAAGTGGTTCAAAATAGCTAGGCCTACAGAAGAGAAAGTCTTCTCACCAATAGTCTGTTAGACTCTAAGCCTGGCAACATGAACATGTCCTGTTGGGAACTTCTCAGAGCTTAGATTTAGTCCCTTACAGGAACTTTTCTAGTCAGGTGAAGGCAGTGAACTGTTTGCACATTGCCAAAGGGTCTTTATTACATGACTGAATGTTTAGTTAATCAAATAACTAAATGTCGATCACTAAATAGCGAAGACCCAAAACAGCAAATGGCAGTTTCCACACAGGGAAACAATGCCTTTGTCTTAAAAAAAAAAAAAAAAAACAATAAACATAAATGAAGTGGGGGGGCCTCACCCCCACAACCCCCCAACTAAATATCCCAACTCCGAGATTGCTCCATACTGAAGAAAGGGCAAAATCCACGTAACGGCCAAACGACTTCTTTCCCTGAGCGGTTTTGGGTCTTTGATATTTAGTAATCGACGTTTAGTTATTTGATTAACTAAATGTTCGATCACGTAATATAGACCCTTGTCAAACACTAAAAAGTGTGGCACAGAGAATTTATTTATTTATTATTTATTTTATTTTTTATTTTACATTTGTTAACCGGGTAGAGTCCGGCTGGGCAAGTAGCCCGTTTTCAGCGGAGACCCGAGGAGGAAGGCTCCATAACAATAGTACAGAAAGATTACAAAATTTTTAAAAAGATTTGCAAACAATATACAAAAAAGTTTAACAGTTGCCAGCAATCACAATTTACAAAAAAAGAATGTAAAAACAGAAAACATTACATTTCCTAACCTTACTGCAGACAGTAATATGAAACTCATTAAATATATAACTAAAATAAACCATTGTGGCATTATCATTTGATAGAAGACAAGGAGAAGACAGCAGAAAATAAATATTTGATTGATGGCATGAGAAACTAACCAGGAGTATTACAGCAGCATAGCCATTGTTGATTAAAGTATTCCTTTAGGAGCTGTTTGAAGCTATGACTATCTGTGTTTTCTAGGATATTCTGGGGTAATAGGTTCCACTGTTTGACTACTTTGCAGGTAAAGAGAGAGACCCAAAGTAATTATGGGACTTAGTTATCTTAAGTATAAGATTACCAAATGATCTAAGGGTCCTGAAAGAAGAAAACAGAAAAGACGTGTCTAACCACTTTTAAAGCTGTTCTTTCATCAGCTGGACACATTGATTCTGCTCACTTTCTATGTGGCAGTACTAAATGTGTTATAGTTTTCAAATATGAAAAACACCTCATGGGCCTACTCATTTTTTCACTTTATTGATATGGTGCACTGGGACAGCTAAAACTCCATGTACTGCAAAAATTACGATCATGTCACCAGTCATAAATATTTGTTAATGTGTTCTCAAAATGGATTCAAGAAATCCAATGCTCCAGCTTTTCTCCTACGGTAAATTTCTTGAATCCATTTCTCAAAAATGTTAACACACTGATTATGACCGGTAACACAATCGTAATATGCTGTATACTTCTACAGTCTTGTAAAATGCATGTAATGAGTTTTTGGTATGTCTCTCCAAATTAGCATTTTTATTTGTTATTATAAAGGAAAGTCATACAGATGGTTTAATACCAAACATGCATATCCTGTTATTGTGTATCCAGCTGCAACAGCTGACAACACCCTTTCATCAAGGTGCTCTGAGCCTGGGGTTAATTATAATTAAATGGATATGAATGGGGTCCCACCTCTAGATAAGAGGAGGTGATGTAGAAGGATTGCCCCTTCACAGATAAAAACTTAAACCTTATTCATATGGGAGTTTGTGGAAATGCCCTGACAATCTGCTCTGCTGCAAAAGGTCAGGATTCTCAAGGAGCCAGCCTACAGCTATGAGAAATGTTGGCCAACAGTTCTTTGAATATTTACTGGACAATATTTCAACTTCTTTACTTAAATTCACCAAAGACTAAAATTGTCAGTTATCATGTCCCAGGAAAGGAACTGCCAGAGGGGACTCTTTTTTAACCTAGTCAAAACTCAAGGAAAGTATGAAAAGCTGTTACAAAGCACTATCTGCATTTCTTTTTTTTCAAATGTTTTCCCTATTTTTTTCATACTAAAGGAACAGAATGATGTTTTAGGAATGTATGTTGTAGAGCACATACAACTTTAAAATGTTGTCAAGTATTTATGACACAACAGGTTCTGCAAAATGTATAAGTATGATAAAAAAGATCAAGGATATGTGACTTGAGAACATTTTGAAAATAATATTTTATGTTGGGGTGAGCCCCACTGCAATCTATAATCAAAATCAAAATTGCAACTCAGTGGAAAACAGTACTTGGATTTTGGCAAAAAACAAAAAACTGAAGATCCCCCTTCTCTACCATGTTATGGTTCTAGAACGGGATTTTTTAATCACTAAAATATATTGTTTGAGCATCTGTGCTTTAGAAAACTGCCAGTATCCCTCTTTTAACAAACTATACATACTAAATAAAACCCATCCTTACAGCATTTTATTTTTTATTTTGCATTTGTTGACTGAGATTGTCTGGCTGGGTACATGCACATTTTCAGCAGAGGCCCGGGGAGAAAACCTCCAAAACACAAATAGTAATGCCAGTTTAAGATACATGGGATTTTACACTTTAAATACAATATAATCAACAGGAGGGTAATACAGAGATTTAGTAATTAAAAATTCAGTAAGTGAACATAGATACACTTAATACATTTAGTACATCAATCTAGTATAATAATAAACATAAGGATGAGAGCAGAGATGCACTCAATACATTTTAGGAGTAGTAAGCATAGATACATTCAAGATTATAAACATAGTGAGTAGGGTGGTAGTTAATCAGGGCTTGTACAGGGGCAGAGCCGGTGTGTTTTAAAATATTGTTTGAGGCCATTTTTGAAGAGGTTTTTGGAGGGTTCAAGGGTCAAAATTGCTGAGAGAGAGTTCCATTTTCTGCCAACGGAGTTGGCAAACTGGGAGTCTCCATCAGAATTAGTGGTTTTGGGAGTCTGTATCAGTAGCTTGTTAGATGAGCGCAGTGGCCTAGCATTATAGTAAGGTTTTATGATACTTGTGAGTGCAGGGGTATTGTCAGGGTTATAGAGGATGTTGTGTGCCATAGTGAGTTGACTGAACAGGATTTGGTTGGGCAATTCAAGCCACCCCAGGACAGAGATCAAGGTTTTGACAATGATGTGTTCTATGTGTGGAATTGGTGGCAAAACTGGCAATGTGGTTGTAGGAGGTTGCAAGTTTGTTGAGTTCAGATTTATTCAGATTAGTGAGTATGGGGGAGGCGTAAAAGAGGGTAGAGAGGAGATGGGTGCGGGCAATAGAAATCCTAGCTACTGGGGTGAGGAAAGGCTTGTTTCTTTATAGTGATCCAAGCTTTTTGTTGATGGTTTTGATTGTTTTGTTGACACGCAGATTGAATTTTAGGTTACTGTCAACTATGACACCTAACAGTTTTGTGTGGCCATCAAGGGTAATAGGTGTACCATTATTCGATGTAATGGTGATGGTGACAGGAGTTGATCTATTGGTTGGGGCAAACAGTAGCAGTTTAGTTTTGTTGGTATTGAGAAGAAGCCGGTGGTTAGTAAGCCAGGTTTCTACAGTGCTGAAAGTATTTTGGGTTAAGGTATGGAGTTCTGTCAGGGAAGAGGCAGTACAGATCAGGGAGGAATTGTCTGCATATTGGATGCAAGTTGCATCTGGGAGGGCAGAGTGGAGGTTATTGATAAAGATGGAAAAGAGTAGGGGACCTAGAATTGAGCCCAGGGGGACTCTGAGGGTGAGAGGTAATAGAGTGGATGGTTTGTTCTGCTATAACACTGCCTGTTGTCTCCTGCTTACATAGGAGATGAACCACTGTATGACACTGTTGTCAAGGGACATAGTTTTTAGCGTAAATGAGTAGTTGGTGGTTGACCATATCAAAAGCCTATGGAAGGTCAAGAAAGTGGGCAGAGGATATTATATTATTATTACGGTTATGATTTATGAGATTGGTAAAGGAAAGTAAGGCAGTAGTGGTGCTATGGTGAGGCCTAAAAACCATGCTGTGAGTTGGCCAGCAGAGTATTCTGGCAGAGGTGATGCATGAGTTGCTTATGTATGCATTTTTCCATTATTTTGGCTAGTGGGGACAGGATGGCAATAGGCCTATAATTGGATAGTTCAGTAGAGCTACCACCTTTGTGGATGGGGATAACATAGGAAATTTTCCAGATGGAAGGGATGTCTCTATCTGTAACAGTCCTATTGATCAGAATGGAGACGGAGTAGGCTATGGAGTCAGCAGCAATACTTAGGTAGTCAGCAGGAAGGAGGTCTGCAGCTAAGGGGGTGGATTTCAGTTTCTTAATTAGGGAGTGGATGAGTGTGGTGGGAACTGCCTGGAAATTGAAAGGAAGAAGAGTGGGGGGTTCAGTGGGAGTGGGGTCAGGCCTATCAGGTTTAGGCTGTTGGCAAGAGACTGAATAGATTCGATGAAAAAATTGTTAAAGGCACTAGCGGTAGCCTCTGGAGAAATGCTGGTGAGGTTGGATGGGGTTGGAGTGGTAGATTGTCTGGGTTGAAGGAGTTGGTTTATACCTGTCCAGAATTTCTGTGGGTTGTTCTGGTGTTTTACTAAAAGGTTATGATAGTAGTTTTTTTGTCAAGGAGAATGGATCTTTTAGTGTCATTTCTTTGTTGACTGTACCTTTGGTGGTCGGGGGGGGGGGGGGGCTTTAGTAAGACGCCATTTGGCCCAGGTTTTATTTCTCAGATTGATTTTCAATTTGGTTTCTTTTGAGAGCCATGGTGCTGGGTTAGATTTAGTAATAATTGTGCTATGCTCTGTATAAATTTAACACTAGTGGGGGTGGTTGGTAATTGGGGCAGGGAGGGGTGCGAAGGTGGGAGTTGCTATGTTCTGTATAAATTTAACACTAGTGGAGGTGGGTTGGAATTGGGGGCAGGGAGGGGGGTGAAGCAAGCCTGAGCATAGCGAGGGAGAGTGGAGTGGGGCTAAACCACGCTACAAGATTGCTAAATCTTGTGAGTACAAACGTTAGATTAAGCATGTTTAGACCAATTCGTATTATACACTTAGTGTTTTATTCCTATTGGAGGGTAGTATTACAGCTTCTTTTTTAGCTTTGCACTTTCCAGATTGTATGCCGTTCTGCTGAATGGCTATAAGCACACAACTGTTTTCAGTAGCACTGTGCTACTTTTAGAGGTAACTGGTACCTGGTGGCGATATGGCTTTGTGCTGGTAAATATTCTACCAGAGGGGCAATGGAGCGCTACTCAGTGCTGTAGACCCAGGACTGGCAGAATTAAGATTAACTGAGAAAGAGTACAGATAATAACCTTAAAAACTTTCAAAGTGAAGGGGTAGGAGACTTTATTTTCTTAAGAAGGTCTTCAAGAAGATGGTGTCCTTTCTGGTGATTGTTGGCCTTTCAGGTGAGGAGTAACACACATAGGGGATAGCACCTGGTGAAGGATACAATATTAGAGCAATGGTAGTGTTACAACTTAGCTTTAGCTTATAGACTCTTACAGTGCGCTTAGTGCATGGTACATGTGCTAGCAGGAGAATGCTTTTACAGTATTGTATGCGGCTATCATTTAAAGCTTATAGCAACCAGTTTCTAGCAGGGATAGGTTTTTAGCTGTAATAACTATTAGTGAATATGTACATTATCTCAGTTACCCAGCATAAGCACTACAGTTGATTAGTCGATTAAACACTTTAAGCAGGTTACAACTATATTTCACTCTAACTTTATTGAAGTAATAACAATAAATCAGTGATGAAAGTATCGGGTTAGCCTGCTCTGTCAGCATGTATTAAGTTAACTGATACTAGCTGCGTCCACTAAAATGCATAGTGTAACACTGCGAGTAGTTATCTAGCAGACATAAAATATGCAGGGACACAGTGCATAATATTAGATTAAATCTGTTAAAACACACAACATTCTGTCGACACACTTATGATCTTTCTGTAGAGAATAAGTACCTAAGCCTAAACAATTAAGTAACAGACATACCAATTTTGCAGCCGTTTTCTGTGTCTACTATCAGCGAGCATGACTCCATTATTAATGTAACTATTAGGGAAGACAGCAGCTTTCGCTATTCTGAATGTAACATGATAGGGATGGTTTCCCACAATCAGCAAATAAATATTTGTAATCAAATATGAATACATTGACTGATTATCCCTAACATGTTTGTCTGTAAAAAGAGTAAGATAATCACAGAAACAATATTTATTTTATTTTAGTTATTATATAGTTTAATAATTTTAAGCCCAAGACATTTTTACTAACAGTAAATGCATTTCATCTTTGTAATGACATAAATATATATATATATATATATATATATATATATATATATATATATATATATATGTGTGTGTGTGTGTGTGTCTCTCTCTCTCTCTCTATATATATATATATATATATATATAGTATATATATATATATATATATTATATACGGGTCCACTTTTATATCTTGAAATACCGAAATCTTGAATTTCAGTATTTTGAGACCAGAATGCTGAAAATGCAGTTTTTCAAAACTGCAGTTTGTCGAATCTCATTTTCCCGAATGTGCGATATCTGTAGTGTGGTATGTACGTGATTGTGTACTGTCTCTTTAAGGGTATTGTGTTATGGGGGCTTACATTCGTCTATGTTCGGAGATTCATTTAAGTGTTTAATTTTTAAGGGTTGTGGGTAGAATTTTCTTTGTTTTTAGTTTTTGTGGGGAGTTTAGGGGTAAGTTGGGGTACGTAGTTGAGACTGTATGTATGTGAGTGTTGTATGTGATGATTTTAGTACATTTGTAGTGTGCATGGATGTTATTCAGGAGTGCAAATATGACTGCAATGGTAGTATAGGGCAGGTAAGAGTGTGTTTGTGTTATTTAATTAATTAATTTATTTTTTGAGTCAGTGCGACCTCAGAGTTGGTATATATAAGTAGTGAGTGTGCAGGGGGGGCTTGCCCCCCTGCAGAAATGTATGGTTGTATTTTCCATTTTAGTTATGTACTGTTTGTGTGTTATTTTGGGGGAAGGGTTGGATATTTCTTTGTTTTTATTCATTTCGATATTGTGAGTGTTCATGACTGTGAGGTTTTGTATTTTTGAGGTGTCTTTATTTTTAGTCTTGAAATACTGAAATTCGAAATTTCAGTATTTCGAGATAAAGAAGTGGAACCATATATGCATATACACACTCTCACACACCCACACACACACACACACACACACACACACACACATATATATGTATATGTATGTCTGTATATATGTGTGTGTGTGTGTGTGTGTGTGTATATATATATATATATATATATATATATATATACACACACACACACACACACACACACACACACACACACACACACACACACACTCACTGAATTCATAACGCATTCATGCAAAGGTGTTAAGGCTGTGACATCATAAACTCACAAATCATTCAGTGGCAAGCAAAACAAGGAAATGAAAAAAGTCAACTTGAATTTATTAGATTAAGTGCTTTTGTTAAAAGACTTCATCAGAATAAAATTTAAATGTTCCTCAAACCTTAAATACAATCACATTAATTGAATAATTACTTTCCAGAACAGACAATCATCACTAATTAACTGTTATATCATAACAAGTTGGAAGGTCTGCAGCTTTCACCAGCACAAATTTAGTGACACTGCTATGGCTAAATGATTCTCTATCAGAAAATTCAGAAATCTCATGTGATTTATGGGGTCTATGTTATAACACTGAACGATCAAAAGATTGAACGCTGTTGTAATGAACCCAAAACAGCGAAAACGTAAATGAGTGAACTACCAGAACAGCAAAAATAAATAAATAAATAAATAACCCACACTAAACATTATTTTAAGTGGGAGGACTTTGCCCCGCACACCCCCCCTACTTAAATATACCAACTCTGAGGCCGTACTACAGTGCAGAAAACAGCAAAGTGACAGAAGCGGCCAAACGACTTCTTTCCCAGGGAAAGAATTTGCTTAAAAGCGCTTCGTCATTTTGCATTTTTGACATTCGAAGTTCAACCAAGACGCATTCTGATAGGAACCCGATTTATGTGGGTGCTTGTGATAGGACAACAATATACACACTGTTGCCTACTAAGATGTTTTACAGTTATGCTTGTATTTCAGACACATTTAATTCCCTTCAAGTACACAGATACTAAAAAAAATAAACTCTTACAAATCACACACTTTACACATATTCTGCCTCATAAATGCAGCACAATTTTCCCAACTTAGGTCACATGGAGACAAATACAGCTCGGACTGACTGATTTCAGGGTTTTATGACATAACAGACTTTCAGTGGGACTACAGCCATAATGTCGATGGCGATTCTTTACTTTCTTTCAGTGTACATGAACTCCCTTGTCACAGTGGATCCTATAAACATGCATGTTAACTTTTGGCAGCATGCCAGAGATGCTCCTTCAGCGATACAGAACAGTATTAATGAGCCTAATTAACAGTCTAGCTTTTGTTTAAATGTTGACCAGTTAATGCAGAGGCTATGGCAGTACATACTGATCAGCCCAGAGCCATGTGACAAGAAGCACCCAGGGAGCCTGTGATCTTTAACAATAAATCTTTCCTTTTTTAATCATAAATATATATTATGGTGATGCAGAGGGAAACACAGATCCCTGAAGAAAAAAAATGTTTGTGACCTATCATGCATCTTTGCACCACTTCAAACTATTAAAAATTAACAAAACACAGCAAGTCTTCAGTCCCCTGCCTCCTTTTTAGCTGTGTTTACCAAATATTTCATCTTGCTGCAAAGGAGGAGTTGACACAACAACAACCAGCCTGAACCAGACCTGCAGATTTTACATTACTGCAATATCTACACCCTCTGCCAACTACCATCATGCTCTCTGATGAACATTACTGCACTAACTTTTACCCCTGCCAGGTTCAGTGATATACCACTAGTGGCTGTGGTCCCCCAGACCATCACTTATTTCTTTTACCCTGTGGGATATGCAGTACTTTTCAGCACTATCCTCTCTCATAGTTAGTGTTAATTTACCTCATGGATGACAGTGTTCGTAAGTTTCAGAACTCAGCTTATCTCACTCTGCATGCTCAGATCTGCCAGTAATTCCAAGACATGTCTTTTTTTTGCCCCGTTCTATCTTGACTGACTGCCTTACATTTGCCTGCCTACCATTCACCCCCTTTTACTCCTAAGAGGTAGGTGATGTCATTTTGCTACCTAATGCTTCCTGCCAGTGTCTTGCCAGCCTATGACAGAGGTATCTGTCACAAGCTACAAGTGCACATTCCAAAGTCCTGTACCTCAGTAGACACTTCTGAGACTACAAAATCTGTTCAAGTGTAATTTAGTGCCTGATCACAATCATTGGCAAGCTGGACTGCTACATCATACTACTAACACAGCAACATTCAGCCGCAAAAGGGTCACAGGTTTAGGGCAAGTTCAGAACAGCATGCAGAAAAGCAGGTGACACTGCTGTATCACAGCCTTACAGTCACAAGCAGGATTAGAAATCTTTCCATGTTATTAAAAAAAAATTCCCATATGTGCCTTACTATTACTAATATATTGCCTGTACTCTGCACTTACTCACATTTCTAACTGTTACCTTTGGCCATTTCTCTTGCTTGAAGTCACATGTGACAAATCACCTTCCAGGAAGACAACAGTTGGGGTCAACCAGAGTGGGTATAAATACAAATTCTGGATATTCCACATGTAATCTGTCAAAAATAACAATAATCAGAATTTAAGTTGTTTTTCCTAAGCAGACTTTTTTAATATCCCACTTTGCTAAGCTTTATGCTAGCTAGCCAGGGACCTCACTAAATGGTGGTCAATCAGGGACCTCACTAAATGCCCAACCACCATTTCCTACCACAGAGTGAAAGAACGACAGTAGGACCTGACATACTGTAGACTACCTAATCATGACCACCCCTGAACTTGGGTCTATATTACAACGTCAGACTCACAGGAGTACGAACGTTGTAATATCGAACCCATATGTCCGAAATGTGAAAACAGCGACGCCGCGGAACACCAATTTTTTTCCCAGGGAAAAAAACAGATGGGCCGTTTTCGTGGTTTTGCTATTTCTTCCACTGTGGTGCAATCTCGGAGTTGGTATATTTAAGTAGAGGGGATGTGGGGGGGTACAGCCCCCCATGTTGGGGGAATGGGGGGCAAAGTGTACGTGTTTTTTGTTTTTGTACTGGAACAGCGATTTTTTTCCCTGGGAAAAAAATCACTGTTCTGTGCGTTCATACTTTTTGTATTTCGAACTTCCTGGTTCTAGTCACAACAGAACTGTAATTATGATGTGAGGTTACTTGTTTAAGGAAATGCTATTAGCTCTGCTGATTGCTCTTATGTTTACAGTTCCCTCAGGCTTCCCTACTAGTCAGTGATATGGCAGAACGAGCCCTTCAAAGTCTTCTCAAAAAAGGCAAACCTATTTTTTGTTAACTCCTTCCTTTATGGCCTACCAAGCTGGCTGCCTGTTTTGCCCACTGACAACACAGACACCCATGAAAATGGACACCAGTGAGCAGAGGATCCATTTAGAACTTGCATACACAAGAGTGCCTATGTTATACTTCATACCCACTTCATACCCACTGTGCCCAAAGTTCATTCTGGACCTTAAGGTACAAGGCCACACACTCACCTAAGCTACCTTGGAATGACTGAGAAATGCTACTCACTCTATAGCCAGATCAATGTATGGCTTTTTACCTCCTTACTATCCAAGATAATCAACAGTTTACCACCCAGACTACTAAGGCAGACAGCTACCATTCAGTAATCTGCACGATCCGTTCACCAAAACATACTGCCAAGGACACCTGTGACACCACAATCACCACAACTGCCCTGCCCTAATAAGTAAGATACCATCTGACTGCTTCACATCTTGCTTCCAATCAATAGTGTGGAAATGTGTCCTGTATAGGGAGTGGGGGTTCACTTTTGAACTCTAACTTGTGTCTTTGTGAATTATGCTTGTTCACCCAATATTTTTGTGTGGGTTTTCTCTGAGTACTTATAAATATGTAAAACTACAACACTATTTATTTCCAGTTCTCTTTCAAAACAAAACTGTAGGTACCCCATCACATGCAGAACCTCCAAACACAATGCTAGGCCCTGTAATGGAACAATCAAACTACAGCACTGCCATGGAAGGACTGCTGAACATTCTTACCTTTTACAGGCTTAAAAAAAAGGCCGCCTTCTCTTAATGAGATGGCTTATTACAGGCTTCTCATACTGTTCATTTTTTTCTTCTCTCTCACCCTTGTAAAAGTCCCTAGGAATCCAGTCCCCAAGGCTTAATTATGATGTCAAAACCAAATACAAAAAAAAAAAAAAAAAAAACTGCCCAGAAAGATTAAAATATTTAATTTGCACTAGGGTTGGGCTATGTTCTGTCTCATGAGAAACCATACTTAAAAAAAAAATAAAGTAATAATAAAAACACCATTCAAAGCTACCTACCTTAAAACCCGGAAAAGCAGAGTACTAGATAACACTAAAGGATTTTGGAAAAATGAATATTTAATTAGGGATGATTAAAGACCTTCTGCTTCAGGATACTGAATACACTCGTCTATCCCTCTTGGAGCCTTTAGCCATACCACAGCTATTTGTACACTATTTTAAACTGCCAGTGCCAGCCCTCTCTTCGCAAGACATCCCAGCCAATAGTTTTCATTATCGCAGATCTTTCCTTAAATACTTTACTCCTTCCTTTACCTTCTATAATGTGTCCATTAAGGGAATAAAAATCACCCCACTATGGAGAAGCTGCCTTAGATGACATTATCCCCAAAGGCATTAAAACCCAAAATACTTTCAGTATCAAGCCTCTGCAGCACATGTTTATCATTATGTAACAGCTTTTTCCTTCAACTTTGGGAAATATGAAACATTCCTTCCTTTGCTTCTCATACTGTCCAGTCTTTCTTCTCTCTCAACCTTCTCAACGTCCCTGGCAAAGCTACACCAGCTCAGTTCATCACATGTACAATTCACATGCCCTTCATGGTGAATGGTGTCAGATATGGACATAGTATCTTAACTATTTCCCCTTTACCTTACAAACCAGATTCTCACTATGATCTCACTGAGAAATTGTGTTGGCACCATTGCCACAAAATGAGACAAGTAAGTTGACACCACTACTCCTAATGTGATTTCCAGAGAGTAAGATGCCACCCATTAATGTCAAGATGGCTGGCATTAATGGAGTCTGTATCCCACCACTGCCAACCAAGGGAGAAGTAATAGCAATAAAGTGCACACAAGTCTGTTTCAGTGACTAGTTTACAAAGTGCAACCTGGCTCCCATAGCTTAATGAGAATATGGCCTGCCATCTGTCCTGACTATGGCCTTCCAACATCTAAACCTAGATTGGACTGCACCCAAGTCACTTACAGAACTAAGTATTTGGCCAAACACTTCTATTCTACAACATCTAATCTTGTTTCAAGGCATCCACAGATTGGCGAAAGCACTTACTGCCCCCTAGTGCTTCTTTTTCTCAGAGTTCAGCTGATGGACATTACAGCATAATTAACACAGTCTAAAAATCAGATAATTTCAATGTGTCTCTCCTCAATGCCAGATGTCTAAACTGTAACTCACCTGATCATGAGCCACTTTTATATTTGAAATATTCATGTTTCAGTTGTTATTGAAACTTGGTTTAAACGTGAAGACAGCACTCCTTCTGTACACAAGTTTTGTATTTTTCATGCCTTTGCCTTCAGGCCCAGTGGCAAATGTAATGAAGGGTTCTTCAGGTAGACCCCTAGGGACTCGCAAAATGAACTCACTGAACAGCACATCACTGTAGGCAGTTACCAACAATTATCAACTAATAGCTTGTTATTAAAAAAAACAACTAATTGCTTGTTAGAGAGCACCTTATTTGTTCTCTGATGGTCGTGTAAGATTTCTCAGTTTTTTAAATGACTTTCCTGTTGGTAAAAATTCCCTTACTTTTGGAAAAGTTAACTATCGTTCAGTAAACTGTGACACCTATGCCTAAAAATCCCTAAAGTTAAAAATTGTGTCTGGCAGTAGGTGTAGAGAATTAAAGCTGTAAGCTGTATCTCCTGTGGTACAGGGTTTGATTCCTTCAGCTCCCATGTGACTATTGTATGACCTTGAGTAAGTAATTTAACCAGGCATTGCTCCTGGGTTACCCTTGAAAAGGGACTGTGTGTCCAAATGGGCCTACCTGGTTAACAAACAGGTATTATTATTATTATGCAGTCTAGCAGCTGGCACAAAGGGTTAACATTGTGAGCTGTTGTTTCTATGGTACAGGGTTTGATTCCCTCAGCCCTCATTTGCCTACTGTGCGAACCTGAACAAGTCACTTATCCAGACAGAGCTTGGGGGGCAGACCCCTCAACTGCCTCTATTTTGGAGGAACGTTCCTAGTTTCAGGCCTAATTTAGGATGTCCCTATTTTCAGGTTTGATTTACCCTTCACACAATTTTCTGAATCCCCCTTCATCACATGTGCTTTTTGAAACTGTCTAGTACAAAGAAAACCATATTACATGACCAACATACTAGAGGCAACAATAATTTAGAAAAAAAGATGACACACAGCTGTTGGGGGTGGTGGCTTAATGGTTAAGTTCTTTACTTTATAGGCACAAGTTACCAGGTACATCTTACAACTCCCTTTTTCTGAAGCAAAAATAAATGACCTTGTGTGGTAGGATTATGATAAACAGTTCAATAAAGTCTACAGATTTTAGACTATCTCTCTGATAATATGCTTATATTTCTCATCATTTTTGTCACTCTGTTTTTTTACGTGTTTCTGAGCAGTATCCAACATTCCTACTGGAAACAGGAAGAATTATGTGATTTCATATTCAAATGTTATGCTAATTAGACATTGAGGGTTTTAGCTGGATGTTCCTATTTTTCAAGGGCCTCTGTTCCTATGTTGAATGTCTGCAGGTTGGGAGGTATGCCTGAGAGCAACTTTGAATTTAGGGTAGGCTACTCAATGGTTTCCTTGACTTCAAATACCTATGAATGGTATGATTCATATGCCTTCCTTATCAGAATACCTGTTCCCCTGGTCAGTTGGTAAAAAAAAAAAAAAAAATTAAAACTAACAGATGACACAGCATTCTTGACCTGATTCCTATAAATATAGCTGCCTCTTACACTGCTGTTTTGAGATTCCATTCCACACTAAGAACGACCATACATTTGTGACAAACTCCCAAAAACTCCTATAGCAAACTCCACAACATTTAAGGGCTATAAACATGCCAACCCCAACCTATTATGTGATGAAATATCAAAATTCACTTATGACTGCACCTCCACTGACCTTAACATAGAAGCAATCTTCACTAAGGAATTTTACACCCATTTGCCAACATGCATAGAGCTAGCAGTCTCTCCCAGAACCATCTTTCACAGGAAGCTCAAAATCAAGGTCTCTGGTGGTCCACCACAATAAATAAACTGCAAACCAAAAGAAACAAACTTCTCATTTAATAGATCCAAACCACCCATCTCAAGGATAACAACAAAAGCACTACAAAAAATGAACAACACTATCAGGCCCACTAAAGGAACATATGAACTTAGGTGGACTCTAAAGCCAAAGATAACTATAAATCCCTCTTTAGCTCTATTAGAAAACCAAAAATAATACCATACACATTGCTATGAACTTATTCATAATGATGTCTCCCTCTTCTAACCCTACAGTTATCGCTAAAATCCTTGCAAACAAATTTAGTGACAACTTCACCTGTGGGACTTCTATTTAGTGCCCAACATATCTGAATCCTTGGCTTCCTCAATGATCTCTAAAGATCATTTACTGAACATGTTAATCAAAACCAAAAATACTTTTGCCATAGGACCTGATAATATACTTGGCTGCTTAATTAAGAATGGTACACATGCACTTGTAGAGAAACCCTTCAATATGTTTACATAAGTTTAGTTACTGGTTTTGTCTCTGATGTGTGGTGCACTGCATAAGGTTGACCTTATCACTGACCCGTGTTATTACAAATCTACTGTCTTATAAGCCACATCTGCAAAGCTGTGGAATGTTTTATAACTGACCTCATAAACTGCAACATCAAGAATCTTATCAGACTTGAACCAAACCGTTTGATTTTGTGAAGGGTAAATCTTGCCTACTTAATCTGTTAAACTTCTCTGAAAGGATCACTGAAGATGTCGACAGTGATCATGCAGTGCAAATGGTATATCTTGACCTGGATAAGACCTTCATCACCACTCCACATGCTGGCATCAGACAAAAGCTAAAGGCTTTAAAAATTGACTTATATATATAGTAAAATGGCTCACCAACTGGCTGAAAAGTAAAACCCACATAGTACGAGTTGCAGGTGCGCTGTGTCTCTCTGCGCTATGTGCTGGACCTCTTATTTCTGGTACTTACTTCTCAGATCTCCAATTAGACAGCCAAGACGTCAAGCCAACAAAGTTTGCAGATGACTTCAAATTGTAGGTTAAGTCATTAAGTCATTCTATGACACCGAATCCCTCAACGATGAACTCTCCCTATTAAACTCTTGATGTACTAAAAATGGGCTCACACTAAACGTTAGAAAGTGTAGCATTATCGCTTTTGGAAGACAGTCCCTCTCCTCATCATATTGTACTGACAATGCACCACTACAAAATGAAAATTTAGTCAGGAAACCTAGGTACTTGGGTTGGTAGCTCCTTCCCTCTCTTTTGACCATCATGTGACAAGAGTTGTCAATAAATCTTTCTATATAGCCCAGCTAATAGCCACATGAGTTTCTTCCAGGTCTAAATAATTAATCACTCCCTTATATTTAGTATTGTGCAGGCAAATAATAGTGTACAACACCCCCATTTGCATGCATCTCACTTAACAGAAACAATAAGAATTTCCTAACCAAAAAGAATGCAAGCCTAAAGTCCCTGGGTTACCAAGAGAGGAAATGAGATCTATCCCTTTATTCAGTGTTTTATACACTTTTGAGGAAAAATCTCTGTCATGCTTACCTCAACTTTGCAGACCTGATTGACCTGACCCACTTGTTTCTACACAAGTCCAATATCTCCAACAATGCTAGTTAACCAGGGAACTAAATTTTTGCCAACAGATAAGTAAAACACAATGGAGAAACAAGTTAATAACCCAGCATCTCCTAAACCTCTGGAATAAACTTTCCCTACAAGTTAAACAGCGTGATTAACTATTTTCCTTTCAACAAAAACCAGGTGACTGAAAGGGTATCTATAAATTTTCTTCATGATTTACCGGTACAGTCCTCCTAGAAAAAGGAGGCGTGGCCTGAGGGAGGGTACTTGTAACGCATGAGTGGTCATAAGACTCAGTGGCCTTGGAATATCTGTGAGTAAGACACAGTTTCCTATGTATCTATTCTGTGCAAAAAGTCTTCATGTAAAAGTTGTGTCCTTACAACACTAAGTGCATGATACACCTTTGATACCAGACCTGAAGGTTCACCTTGTTAAAGTGCAGGAAAACCACTTGAACTAAGCCTAGGCTATCAGTACTAGATTACGAATCTTGCTTTAGGGCAAATCACAAAAGTAACTTTAGACAGAATGCCCCCAGCATTTTGCTGCTAACAAATTCTGCTCCAGTAAAACTAGTAATATTACTTTGTCAGTATTCAGGCAACTCCGTAAGATTAGGCTTCAGGAGAGCTGTGATACAAATTTATCTGAGACAGCTTTTCCAACTCTGCCTGCTGTAGTCTGATAGGCTGCAAATCTTGCTTCAGCGTTCTGTAACCATTTTTGTACAATGACTGGCCATTAATATTCAAAAATGTGCACACTGACTAATCAGCCAAACCACAGTGCCCATTGTAAAATCTGGTCGTCCAGACTTTCTTCTATTAATATGTGCTACTGTTCAGGTTGAGAAGTACAAAATCTGAAATTTGGACAGTTTACAGTTACAAGGCAGCCAGGGCAGAAATACAAGGAAAATCAGGTATGTTATGCAAAAGTAAAGAAACGTACCTGATTTTCCTTGTATGTCTGCCCCGTCTCTCTCTTACCTCTGAACTGTCTGGATTTTAAACCTTTTTTCTTTTTAAATAAATAAATAAATAAGCAATGAAGATCTTCCTTTCTCTGTTGTTTCCTACTGCGTAAGCATCTGAACGTAAGTCCCATACGCATGCACAATACATAAAAAAAGCAGCAAGAGATCTAAAGAAAGTGGAAGAACACCACAACGCTGTTATATAAAGACATTATTTAAGAAAAGTAAGTAACTTTTTTCTTAAATAATATCATTGCATAATAGCAATAACCCATGGCTGAATGTGGGTAATGCTGGATTTACCCACAGTTGGCTCTGTTTAGTTACTCGGGCTTCGCCCTCATGACCAAACCACAACAGTGGGTAAATCCAGCATTACCTACACACAGCCATATGTTATTGCTATATTCTTTTGCTTCTTGAATGGCAAAGCTCACTATCTTGGGTAAAATAGAGTGGGGTGTACCAGTATGAAAGGTGCAGGTAAGTGATTTGCTCACAAATAGAAATAGTTCATTTCCAAAACTGCAGACAACATGCCGGAAATTCAGAAAACCTGGTTATGGTTTCAGCTCTGAAACTATTTCTACTTTCTAAAAATCCCTTAAAGAAGCAGCGTTATTATAGTTGTATTGTACTTCATAATGTAAGATAGATGGCATGTACTTTTATTCGCTACTAAATCTGATTTGACTTTATTTTTTGCAAAAAAATAATGTTATGGCTAAAAACTGAATAGTAAGAATGCTATTACCTTAAACATGAAATAACTGGCTGCTTCCTTTATAAATATGCTATTTTTATATACGTTTTGGATCTACAGTACAATGATAAGTTGGAAAGAGACAGAATTTTCTTCAAGCCAAGAAAAAAACATTATTTCTTCTTTATGATTTAAAATGGCATTGAAACATACTGTTATTCCCTTGGACAACTCATTTTAGGTGATCTGATGACACTATCTGGTATTACATGGCAAATATACGGTTGCATTCTAATAGACAGAGGAATAAGAGAATAAATTACTAACAAATAAAAATATGTTCTGTTGTATGCCATATTTCGCGGGCTATTCTACGCACAGAAAATAAAAATAAATTGACAAATCAAATAAATGTCAACCTGGAGCATGATTTTCTGTAAAATTAAGTTATGGATGCATAGCCAGCAAGATTTACTATGGATGAACAGGCAAGCTAAAATAGTTTAAGAGTAAGGGGGTGTACAAGGCTGCTTGAGTTTGGAAACATGCCTACAAAGATGGAACTTCTTTTTCACATCACACCAGCAGCTGATAACAGGATAAACAGTGGAAGGGCAGATTGCAATAAAAGAGTTACTGTGCCTTTTATATACCACTGTTTATCACAAAAAAGTATATACTGCAACTAGGAGTGACACACGTGCTAACTAAACTTCCCATCTGTTCATCAACATCAAATGTGCTCCTAATATATCTTCTACACCTTCATTTAATTTATGATCTAAAATTAACCACAGTAGACAATTAATTTATATGTTGCAAATAGCAACAATCACAAATTACTACAGATTATGTTAATTTAGACATATTTTTTTCCTATATATTAACAGCCATCTGTCCTTAGCTGCAGTCTTTATGTATTGCATGTAGAGTTATGCATACCTTCTGTTTCTTCAGTGCTATAAAAAAACATAACATTCTGCCCCATGCTGAATCACTTTTGCAATGCTGTGTCCTGAAAATGCATAAAACAGTTTACTGGTATACCAAACAATGACAAACAACTTTGTTGGACTACTAATGTAATGCTCTCGGGCTAAGTATAGCTATGCTAATGTCATTCTGAAGGCACAGTCACAAAGAAAATAACAGCATACACTTTGAAATATGTTCTGCCTATCTGATGTATAAATTTTACAAGAAAAAGCAAGCATTACTACCATGGTTCTCCTGTATGGTTCTTGACTGAGGATGCCTTCTGAGTGGAGTCGGTATCCCATCCCCAAGTCTGTTGATTTTTGCCAGATGTTCCATTTTCCTCCCACATCTGAAAGATGGAGTGAATGTCAGCTGGTGATCTTCTAAATTGCCTGCAGGTATATGTGCTGTGTTTGAATGCATGTGCATGTCCTACAATGATCTGTAACCTGATCGGCATTCATTCCAGTGCCACACAACAGTCAGTGCTGCGATCAGCTCTGGCTGTCCCGCAACCCTGTCCTGGATTAAGTGGGTTACAGAAAAACAAATTCATGATGATAGTTTCATCAGTAAAAGTGCTGAACAGTTTTGCATTAAAACAAAAACCTAACTTTGGTAACTGAGTTCTCCAGAAATGCACACCATGCTTAAGAGGTCTTGTATAATGGAAAATGTGTTGTTCTTTTTCTGCTAGTGATCTTCCTACTGACATACTTTGCTTTATGTACTTTCTGCCTCAGTGCACTTAATTGCTATTAAGGGGACCACTAGTGGCCAAACTACCAGTGACTCACTCCCATATCCTGCTGAATTCATGCTAATTCTTGACTTTTTCACCAAGCCAATAAGTTATTCCTCAATTATTGCAACTGTATCATGCGATTATCATTCAGTTTTTGTGTATAGAAATTAAACTGCTATTCCTTTAACTGTGCCTTACATTTCTGCAAGACTGCTCAGTTTGTCTTCTCACATGGATATTACTGTGTTACAGAACCCATCTTTATCAGCAAGGAAATTATAGCTGTTGGTTCCTATAACATTACTGAATATATTGTGATGTAACTAATATGACAATGTGAGGTACGCCAAAAGAAGAAGGGCAGTGGATGTGTAACATATGCCAGCACAGCTAGCTGGAATTTTGCAAAGAATTATATATCATTTGTAAATCAAACTGATTTGTCAAATGCTTGTGCTGACATATGTATTTGTAAAGCTGCTTCTGTTAAAAATGTAGCAACAGAGTGCCCTGCTGGACAATAAAATAAATATACACGTTTTATTGCAAATGTTTAAATGTATATATTTTAACAAAGGATACTGGAAGAGAAGAGGTTAATCGCAATCCACCTAACTTTGAAAAGAGTTTGAAATTAAATTTCCTGGTCACAAAGATTGTATCTTACAGTTCTCAATGCAGCCAGAGACAAAAAGTCTGTACTAGGAAGCTTTCTGCATTGTATTTGGGGTGAACTAATTTCTATTCTGGAAGAGTGGAGGTTTGAAATCGTTTTATGACTTCAAAGGGTTGCAGCAGATCTTGGCAAGGCTCTGTGTGTGCATTATTGAAACATATGTGCTAAATCCTGACAGCTTCTAGCCAAGGGGGGGGGGGGTAACATGGGAACCAGAAGTCAGATGACCAGATGTATGTGATGCCATTCTGTAATCTAGAACAAAAATTATGGTTTAATATTAGATGAGACTGAAGTCTCACTGCAGTCTGGTTTTGGAACCAGACAGTGGAAAAAGAAGGACCACTCACCTACTTCATCTTGCCTTCCTCTAGTAAGTAATTTTCTTTTTCTTTCGGCTGTTCCCATTAGGGGTTGCCACAGCAGATCATCTGTTTTCATTTCTTCCTGTTCTCTGCATCTTGCTCTGTCACACCAACCACCTGCATGGTCTCTCTCACCACATCCATAAACCTTATCTTAGGCCTTCCTCTTTTCCTCTTACCTGGCTGCTTCATCCTTAGCATCCTTTTCCCAATATACCCAGCATCCCTCCTCAGCACATGTCCAAACCAACGCAATCTCACCTCTCTGGCTTTATCTCCAAACCATCCAACCTGGCAGACCCTCTAATATACTTATTCCTAATCCTGTCTACCCTTGTCACACCCAGTGCAAATCTTAACATCTTTAAGTCTGCCACATCCAGCTCTGACTCCTGCCTTTTTGTCAGTGACACTGCCTCCAACCCATATAACATAACTGGTCTCACTACCCTCTTGTAGACCTTCCCTTTCACTCTTACTGGTACTATCTGTCACAAATCACTCCTGACACTCTTCTCCATGCACTCCACCCTGTCTGTACTCCCTTCTTCACCTCTCTTCCACACTCACCATTACTCTGAACTGTTGATCCCAAGTATTTATCTCCTGATACTTCTCAACTACCTCCAAATACCTTAATAAATACCATTCCTCTCCCTCAAAACTACAACTGTATCTCTACCTCCTATATAATCTCTCTATCCAAAAAAAAACCTACCACCCCTTCCGGCTTCTAAGCTTCCTGCTGAATTCCTGCTGCAAAAAGCAGCAAAAGCCATTGCTTACCTTCTCTCTATCTTAAAAATAAAAAATAAAAGAAAAAGTAATCAGAAAGTAAAACATATCAAAGTATCATATATCCATAAAGGAGGCAAAAGGCATCTTTTCTCTCTCCTCCTAGCCCCATTATCCATAGCACTTTTATCCCCTTAAAAAAAAATCAACAAAAAAACCATACAACCATCTCAAGCCTTCAATAGCCTTCAATAGGCCAGCATGGCGAGCATGGTTTCAGACCCTGCTCACAGTACTACCACAGCTCTTTCTCTCATTCACCAACACCAACAATAACTTAAATAACATAAATAATCTTCTTTCATATTCTTATCAATATAGAATCATAAACATATTTGACTTCTCATACCTTCTTCTGCCATTAAAATCTCTTCTCTTGCCCTCTTCTCCTTCTTCCTCCTATTTTTCCTCTTGAAAAAAATCAGCCCTGGAGCCTTGCTCTGGAAAAATCTCTCTCTTCTCCTCCCTATCCTCTTCTCTCAGTCTATCCTAGGGGCCTTCCTTTTTTTTTATTTTCCATTATTATTTTATTAATATCCTCATCTATACTATACACTAATACTGCAGATTATTCATATGCCTTTCATTCACTTGCATCTGCTCACAATCTCTCAAACAGAACTCCAGTTTCAAACACAATCAGCAACAGTGGTTCTCCAATCTCGCTGTCTACTCGCTAACCTCCTCAACCCCAAAAAAAAATATTATTACGTTTTTTTCACCACTGCATCTACTTGATGATAAAACTGCCTGACACTGCACAAACTATAACCATCCTACTCCTGATAACAACTTACAAACTTCTTGGTGTTACTATTGATAATAATCTTACAATAACACAATAAACAACAACAACAAAAAAAAAGCTAACAATAAAAAGATTAATAACAGAATAAAGTCCTTCCTCACACTCACACTACTAAACACACTAGCCCCCTCACTACTTATTTCTACCCTTTTGTATTTATCTCCTATCTACCTATTTCTACTAATCTATCTAAAAAGCTAACTTAACAATACTTGCCACAAACACCACATCTGTTTTTAACCTCAGGAGCTTTTCTCCTCCCACTGAAAAATGGATGGATTAATCCAGCTGGACTAGCCCGGTCAACAAATGTAAAATAAAAATAAAATAATAAAATTTAAACTCATCCACTTTTGCCAACTCTACTCCCTGCATCCTCACCATTCCTCTATCCTCTCTCTCATTCACACACATATATTCTGTCTTAGTCCTGCTGACCTTCACTCCTCTCTTCTCTAGAGCATATATCCACCTCTCCAGGGTCTCCTCAACCTGTTCCCTACTCTCACTACATATCACAATGTCATCTGCCAACATCATAGTCCACAGGGACTCCGGTCTGATCTCGTCTGTCAACCTGTCCATCACCACTGCAAATAAGAAAAAGCTCAGAGCTGATTCTTGATGTAATCTCACCTCCACCTTAAACACATCTGTCACTCCCACTGCAGATCTCACCTCTGTCACAGTACCCTTGTACATATCCTGTACCACTCTTACATACTTCTCTGCCACTCCCAACTTCCTCATACAATACCACAACTCCTTTCTAGGCACCCTGTCATATGCTTTTTCTAAGTACACAAAGACACAATACAACTCCTTCTGACCTTCTCTGTACTTCTCTATCAACACTCTCAGAGCAAACATCGCATCTGTAATGTTCTTTCCTGGCATGAAACCATACTGCTGATTACTAATCATCACCTCCCTTCTTAACCTAGCTTCTACTACTCTTTCCCATAATATCATGCTGTGACTGATCAATTTTATCCCTCTGTAGTTACTGCAGCTCTGCACATCACCCTTATTTTTAAAAATTGGCACCAAAACACTTTTTCTCCACTACTCAGGCATCCTCTCACTTTCCAAAATTGCCTTGCTCTAGTAAGTGACCAAGGAATAGTAATTCTTTAGATCAGTCAGGAAAATATAGTGAGATTAGTTAAGTACTGTTTTTTTCTGTATCTGTGTGAATCTATTTGTCTGTGTTATTTTAATATTTTCTGTGACTGAAACACTGATCTTTATTGTAAATAGATATTTAGCATTTTCATGTTCCTTTATTATTTATTATTAAATATATTTAAACTTTTCATTTTGGCTGGTCCTTTAGAGAATATTTTAACCTTTGAGAGTACTTATATTTATTTGATGACACTGAGGCCACTTCTAAAATCCTTGCTGTTTGGTCAACATTACCATTTGTATTAATATTCATTTCACTCAGCCTTAGAGTAGCTGGATTTGAAGTGTCTGGTGCCAGTGTAACTACCTTACAGTCTGGGCAGGAGGGGTCATAGCTAGTAAATCTGTACCACTCTTTCCTTGGTGCATGTGTGTGTGTCAGCTGCTTACAGCAGGGGCATGAAACACTGGTTTCACAGTGTGGTGGAGAACTTGGCTTGGACACTTGGCTGAGGTCTTAACTTTAAAGCTGTGCCAGTGGGGAGTCTTACAGCGGACCTCAAGGGAGAACAGATAGAGAAATCCAGACCTCAGACTGAGTGTGTTCTCTGTGTACTCTTAAGGGAAATTGTGCAGATGGCTGCATCTCAAAGTACTGGTTGTATCAATTTTTCTTCCAAGTTAACATCCCCGTCCAGTGGCAGTGATGAGGATTTGGGTTTCTTGATTACTGGCCCAGAGTGAGGATATCACAACTTAAATGAAAGATAATGAGTTACATATACTTTTTAATTACTAGTAATTATGGTTGCATTCTTGTTCTGAAAGCAGCACAGCCTAGAGTATGATTCATATGACCAAAGACTGCAGGGTGAGAATGTTGTAAACAGAAAAAGTGTTTATATATAATAAATGAGAAGTTATGTACCTACCATAACGTTCCATGTTAGTTGTCTTCTCTCGCCTTCTTTCTTGCTTGATGGGTTCGGAGCCGATCCTCGGCTCCGACTCGGCACTTTGCTAAGCTCGAGAGTCACTTTTACCAGCTTGAGGCAGCCCCATATCCCATGATGCAAGGTGGTAAGTACCCAGATCTCGTTTGGTACCTATAGGCAATAACACCTAGCACAAAAAACTTCCCAGAAGGAAAGAAAGCAAAAAGCCTAAAGGATGGGCTATAAGGAAGACCAGACAACTAGCTGGTCTTAAGAAGCAATCTTCCATATAGGAAGAAAAAGGTCTGTCCAGGCCAGGGGGCAGGAGGGAGGGTCACAAGAAAGAAGGCGAGAGCAGACAACTAACATGGAACGTTATGGTAGGTACATAACTTCTCAATGTTAAGTTGTCAATCTCACCTTCATTCTTGCTTGATGGGACCGCGTCCCTAGCACCTCTATCCTGGGTGGCTTAATGGAACAGACTCTTGAGAACTGTAGAGCCAAAACTGGCTCTATCCCTGGAGGCCAAATCCAATTTGTAATGAGAAACAAAGGTATGAGGAGTGGCCCAAGTGGCTGCTGCACAAATAGTGTCTAATGGAAGTCTAGCCTGAAAAGCTGTGGAAGTGGCTAAGCTTCTGGTTGAATGCACTTTTGGTTTTGAGCACAGCTGTTTTCCCCTGAGCTGATAGATTTCGGAGATGGTGTAAGAAAGCCATCTAGATAAGGTCACTTTGGAGACAGGAAGGCCTTTCTTATTTTCAGCATAAGAAAGAAAGAGCTGATCGGATCTCCTGAATTGTTTTGTTCTGTCCAGATAATATCTAAGTTGGCGGTGAACATCAAGATAATGTAATTTTTGTTCCGAT
Source organism: Protopterus annectens (assembly GCF_019279795.1). Classification (NCBI taxonomy): domain Eukaryota; kingdom Metazoa; phylum Chordata; order Ceratodontiformes; family Protopteridae; genus Protopterus; species Protopterus annectens. Next base: position 1,823,139,419 of record NC_056741.1, read on the forward strand.
CTGTTTGAGTAATTAGGGAAAAATACAGGGAGGTCAATAGATTGGTTCAAATTATTTTTCAGGGCCACATTAGGCAAAAAGGTTGGATTAGTTCTCAAGGATACCCTGTCTTTGTGGAAGACCAAATAAGGGGGACGAACAGAGAGAGCATGAAGTTCTGACACTCTCCTTGCCGAGGTAATAGCAACAAGGAAGAGTGTTTTCCATGAAAGAAACTTCAGGGAACATGAAACAGCTGGCTCAAAGGGAGGAAGAATTAAGGATGTCAGCACTAGATTTAGGCCCCATTGAGGAGGAGGACTCCTGACTGGAGGTTTAAGGAGAAAAATTCCTTTTAGAAAGGCTCTACAAAGCCTGTGGGACATAATGTTGTGATCTGCAAACCCGACATGAAAGTTTGAGATAGCAGCCAACTGAACTTTGACCGTGGAAGATGAAGAGCCCGAGTGAAAGATTTCCGCTAAGAAATCCAAAACTGCATGAACAGGGGCAGTAAAGGGATCTATATTTTTAGCTTTTGCCCAACAAGAGAAGCGTTTCCACTTGCTGGTATAAATCCTTCTAGTAGAGGATTTAAGAGAAGCCACTATGATATCCCTAACAGGATTAGAGATCATAGGAAGCCTGGCTAAGGAAGGAAGTGGAGCAACCAAGCTGTGAGGTTGAGAGAAGGAATAGACCGATGCAGCTGACCCGATTGGTGAATCAGAAGGTCTGGCACTGGGTCCAGATGCCACGGCTGCACTAATAGGTGACGATGGAGGAATGGAAACCAAATTTGTCGAGGCCAATAGGGAGCAATGAGAATCATTTTGGCTCTCAAAATGGTGGCTTTCTGGAGTACTTGTGGAATCAACGGAAAAGGAGGAAAGGCATAAAGAAGTCCCTGGGGCCAATCCTGGGTTAGAGCGTCTCTGGGGGGATGGCCTGGCAGTGGGAAGAGAGAAAAGAAGTCTGGGCATTTGCTGTTTTGGGGAGTAGCAAAAAGATCGCAACATGGGTGGCCCCATTCTAGAAAAATCTCCTCCACTATAGATTGTTTGAGAGACCACTCGTGAGGCATGAGAATAGCTCTGCTCAATCTGTCCGCTAGAATGTTGGTTTTCCCAGGGATATGCGTTGCTACCAGAAACCGATGAGAGGAGATCGCCCATTGCCAAAGTCTGAGAGCTTCTCGACACAAGGGGTAGGACTTGGTTCCGCCCTGTTTGTTGATATACCATACTACAGACATGTTGTCTGTGTGAACTGCAATTGTTCCCAAGGGAAGAAAGTCGTTGAGGGCTTGCAACGTTAAAAGCACTGCTCTCATCTCTAGGACATTTATGTGCAGGTGGTATTCGAACGGTTGCCACGTCCCACAAACCATCCTGCCCTGATAATGACCCCCCCACCCGATCAGGGAGGAGTCCGTAGTGACTGTGGCTACTGGGGCCGGGGATACAAAGGGTCTGCCTTGATGAATCTGGGGAGAAGAAATCCACCATGATAGATGATTCTTGCAAATTTGTGTCACCAGGATTTGGTGACGCATGGGAAGTTGTTGGTAAGACCACTGGGTGAACAACATCCATTGAAGAAGACACATGTAGAAGCGGGCCAAGGGAAGAAGGGTAATGGCCGCAGCCATGAGGCCCAACACCTTCAGAACCATTCTGGCTTGCACCTTTTTGCTGGCAAGGATGATCCGCACGTGACTTTGGATATCTGAGATTCTTTGGTCTGTGAGGGTTGCTGACATCCGAACAGTGTTTAAGTTTGCGCCTATGAAAGTAATAGACTGGCAGGGCAATAAGGAGGATTTTTCGTAGTTGATCAAAATTCCTAATTGAGTGCAGAGATTTAGGGTGTAATCCCTGGCTTGGAGAAGTTGATGCCTGGTGGTGGCTGAAAGGAGCCAGTCGTCGAGATACGGAAACACCTGGAATCCTTGACGTCTCAGGTGAGCCGTGACCACTGCCATACATTTGGTGAACACTCTGGGGGCTGTAGTGAGACCAAAGGGCAGGGCTCTGAATTGAAAATGACTGGACCCCAGCCGAAAGCGGAGAAACCTTCTGGAGCATCTGTGAATTTTTATGTGATAGTACGCGTCCTGAAGGTCTATTGAGCACATCCAGTTGTCCTTGTCTAGGAAGGGCAAAATTGATTGAAGTGTGACCATTCGAAATCTTGTCTTTCTCACAGACTTGTTGAGTCTGCTGAGATCCAATATTGGTCTCCAGTGTCCCGTCTTTTGGGGACCAAAAAGAATCTTGAGTAGATTCCGGCTCTGAATGGTCTGTTGTAACTGGCTGAATGGCCCTTTTTGTAGAAGCTTTGATACTTCTAACTTTGCAATTTCCCTTAGACCGGGTGGCACATCTGGAAGGGAATTTTTGTGAGTGAAAGGACTTTCCTCGAAAGGAATCTTGTAACCCTCGGATATGATCGACTGTACCCATCTGTCTTGAGAGAGAGAACTCCAGGCTTCTGGGTACAGCGATAGTCTTCCCGACTGCCTCCAAGGATGGACAGCCGGGCAACATCTCAGGGATGCTGGAAGGGCTTGTCAGAGAGAGGCTCTCTGCTTCCCTGGTTTTGTGGACCCCTCTGCCTCTAGAGCGCGTCTGTTATTATTACCCCTCTGCCTCTAGGGGTAAACTGACCACGTCGTCTGGCGTGACTCCTGGGATTTACGGAATCACATTTTTCCGCCCTTCTGACCTTTGGGGTAAGGTCTAGAGGGGTAGAAAACGGACCCCACGGCAGAAAGAGTCTTGCCGTCCTGCTCACACCTGGTCAATGTATCCTTCACTTGAGGGCCAAACAATGCTGACCCATCAAAGGGAGAATTCGTGAAGGACACCTTAAAGGGATCTGCAAAATTACAGAGCCGCATCCAGGATTGACGTCTAAGAGCCACTCTTGTACCCGCGGCTCTACTCGCTCCATCTGCTGCATACGAGATCAGTCGCATGGAGGAGTTAGCTATAGAATTAAGGATTCCTAGCTGAGAAGCAATCTTTTCTTGAGCCCCTGCAGCCGTAGGATCCTGCACTACTTCACCTAGTTCTTTAAGGATGTCCCTTTGGAGTCTGGTGAAGTGACATAAATAGTTCAGTGAACGCATGGCAAAGGTCGCTGAGGAGAACATCCGCTTACCATACCTATCCATGGTCCTAGAATCCTTATTAGGAGGATGGACTGGTACGGAAGGATCTGCAAGTTCCTTCTTAGTGGCGGCCGCCACCACCATGGCATCAACAGGGACACCTTTTGTAAGGAATTGCTTTTCAGAAGGGGCTGTAATAAATTTAGACGGCCTCCTAGGAACTGGCTCTACAGAATCAGGAGCAGCCCAAGCCTTTCGAGCAATAACCTCCATAAGGGGTCGAAGGTGGAGACACCCAGGAGGTGGAGGGTCGAGATCCAAACGCCTCTAGGTATACCGACTCATCCTCGGAGGGATTTATGGAGGCCAGTTTCCCCTCTGTTTTAGGAGTTCTAGGATGTCTGAAAAGGAGACATCCTCAGAGGGGATCTTGGGGATCCCTCTGACTCATCTAAGTCGGTATCTGAAGTGGTAGACTCAGGGGAGTCCAGGTGTTTCCTCTTACAAGTCCTCTTGCGCGGAGGATCTCCTGACTGGTTAGGAGAATCCTCGGAAGAGGGGGTTCTTCCCAGTGGGGAAACCTGAGGCGGTGGATCTCTAGGTCCGGGAGCAAGAGAGATGGAAGAGATAGCGACAGGCACTGTAGAGGGAGGAGCTAAGGGAATAGACTGCTGACTGAGCCCAGTGGCCAGCACACTCTTCATCACCTCGAAGGCCCCCCTCCCAGGGATATCCGAGAGAACCCGTTCCGAAGAAACTGGGACTCCCGGGCCCACCGAAAGGGAAGGCTCCGAGGCAGATGTCGGAGCCGAGCTCACCAAGGCCAAAGCTCCAAGGGGAAGAGTGGGGTCGGACAAGGGTCCGATGCCACTCACCCCCTCGGAGGAGACCAGGGAAGCCCGACCACCGAATCCCTCCAAGGAAGGTCTTGAGGAGGAGATAAGAGTAGATGCTGAAGGTGCAGAAGGAGGGGGTATCTGCCCCTCAGCCATAGCCGTAACTATTCCCGTAGACTCCAGCTCCAAACTCTGTTGTAGAGTCGAAGGAGGAACTTGAAGGGGGTGTGGACTAATAGTCGTCTGTTGAGACGGACTATGAAGCATCTGGGCCAGTGCCTGTGATTTTAATAATCTGCTTACCACCCTCTCTAAATTATGGTCAGATAACCTGGACGACCTAGATGATCGGCTCCGATGGCTCCTTTCCGAAAGAAGAGGTGAGGCCGGAGCCATCAGAATTGGTTCCAAAGAGGGGGACTTGGACCTCTTCCTCGAAGGAACCATCGGAGCCGACAAACCCACTGATCCAATCGGAGCCGATAACTTTTCGGCTCCGAGAGAAGATCTAGATGCATCGGCTCCAGCCGGAGCCGATGCAGGCATCGAAATAGTGGTGTCGGAGCCGGTCGGCGCCGACACCAAAGCCTGGGCCACATGGTGGTCGGAGCCAGTACTCGGAACTGACACCAAAGTGACCATAGAAGTATCGGCACCGATAGCCATCGGTGCCGAAGATTTAGCCAAGGTCGGATCGGCTCCAGCCAGAGCCGATCTCGACTCTGACAAAGTCGGAGCCAAGGCCGAAGGCTTTGGTACAGAAGCCTGGGCCTTAGTCTTGAAAGGCTTTCCCGGAGCCGATTTGGCCGGGGAGCTCTCCGGTTTAAGGAGTCCCCTTAAAATGAGCTTGTTTCTCCTTTCCTGCAGGACTCTCTGGCTAAAAGAGTGACATATTGCACAGGAGTCCTGCAGGTGGAGAGGTCCCAGGCAGTATAAACAAGAAGTGTGACTGTCTGTCAGAGACATTTTCTGACAGCACGAGTCACACTTCTTAAAGCCTGAGACCCTCTGCTCTTTGGACATAGTGGATACAGAAAACAGTACACACACAGTTCCAATCAAACAATTAAAATTAAAGTATAATCAGTAAAAACCTCACACACACACACACCCTGACAGGGGGGGGGGGGGATGGGAGGGAAAGAAGGCCTGACTAAAAAAATTAAGGAGGAAGAATAAATTTAGTCAAAAAGGGGCTTACAATTAACTAAAAATGAAAGATTTCTAAGAAAAAATACTTTTTATCTGAAAAGGGGCTAATAGCAGTTTAAATTTAAACACTTACCAGGAGCTGGTAAAAGGAGGACCTCATCAGCGAAGCGGCAAACGAGATCTAGGTACTTACCGCCTTGCATCATGGGATATGGGGCTGCCTCGAGCTGGTAAAAGTGACTCTCGAGCTTAGCAAAGTGCCGAGTCGGAGCCGAGGATCGGCTCCGAACCCATCAAGCAAGAATGAAGGCGAGATTGACAACTTAACATCATATTTTTTTCTGTTTACATTCTCACTTGTGTTTGCTGGCCTAGTTTACACCTGTGAACCTATGAATAGAATCAAAAGTGACATGGAAACATAACATTATCCCTTGCACATTCTCAATTTATACGATATGAATGACACTATCTGGAATTAATGCAGCAAAACATACTGGAAGCAATAGTATATAGAGTCATAAAAGGAATAAATAAGAACAAGCCATGTACAGACAAGGAAAGTAGAGCAAGTTTCACAGAGACGAGTTAAAGCTACAACAATGTACTGGGGTACTAGCAATACGGTACAGAGTCCTCCAAAATGGCACTAAGTTAGACACAGAAAAGGAGAACAGGCAAATAATTACATGCTTACTGTTGCCTTCTCTATACTTGTGTTAAGGCACAACAAATAAAAGTACATTCTGAACAGAACTGTAATCTGACAGCATTTTCTGTTTTCATTTCTAAATGCCCCCATAATATTTTTCTATACTCTCTTTTCATTCAAGAGCTAAGATAATACACTTAATGCTTTCGTAGGTTTATTTGCCAGGTTTACAAATCACAAGACTTCAGGAAACTTGACTGTCTTAATCCCATGCTGATATTTTCTAGTTTCCATATATATTAAGATCACTGGCATTCAGATCACTAATTTTATTTAGTGCATTAAAAATCAAAATAATTCAGTTCAAGATTGTCTATGTAATAACTGACAGTTTAATAACGATATTTTTTGTTTTAAAAAAAAGATGATTCAGTTCAAAATTAGTTGGACACCTTTGCTTTCACCACAAAATATATAACCGAGTGACATTTTAAGAATTTCACAGTTTAATTAATGTTTTCATTAACAAACTACCACATAATCTCCTTAACTCTACAACTCATCCTCTTCATTGATGACATGGTGCACTTTAGGTCCAGCAGCAACCACTCTATAATTAAAATATAACTAAAAAAAAGACCTTAACTCCCCTCAATTCCTGCATCAACCATAAACAAACACTTAATCCTATAAAAGCAAAAAGCATATTATTTGGCACCACCGAAAAACATAAAAAATCACTAAATTCACTCAATATCACTACCCTTTGTTGCACACTAGCAATATATAACCATCTCCTTTAAATACCTAAGTTTGCAGCTAAACCAATCAGTTACACTCAGTACTCATACAGAAAAATCGAGAGCAAATGTTAACTCACCTACCTTCTGGGTCAGGAAAATCTCACCCCTATCTATCCGAACCAGCCAGGGCAACTAATAGGCAAAAGATCCTTTCTGGTCCAGCTTGAATACTGACTTCCCATACTAACCCCCCCCCAAAAAAAAAAAATAAAATAACTCCTCCACACAGTACCACTACTACAAACTAAATAGGCAAGACTACACCCTGATAACTGACAGAGCTTCTAGATGCATTTAGTTTTTTTTTTTAAACTTTCTTTCCATCTAATGTTGACCTAAAGAAAAATAATGATTCAAGAAATTCAGTCTTACTCTTCTACTTTATATTTTCCTACATACATTCAACACAAGCTGCTTATGATCCGGGCGATCACATTGAAAGAGTCGAAACCAAAGACAAGTGTTTTTGCAGGGAGGCAAGCCCCCCCTGCACCCCCACCCCACCCTTGCGCTTTATATATACTAACTTCAAGATCTCACAATCTCCGGAAAGGAAATACTTCTCTACTGTCGACGGCTGATCTTGACCACCTGTCTGTGTTGACCAAATGGTGTCAGTCTCCAGGGTATCAGCATTCTGTCATTTTGACAGGATGTTTGATGCCTGTATATCTTACATGTATGTGTACACATACAGCTTTCACCATACCACTCAGTTCTTCCAAATTTTTTTTCTTGTGCTCTCCCTCCTAAAATTTAAGATGTTCAGGAAATCGCTGAAGATTACAGTTAATAATGCCAGACATTAGAATTTCATACTTCTTATTGCTCAAAAATGCATGTTAACTGACAAAACCTGCTGTACTAATTATCTTCTTAAGTAAATTATAGTTATGTTTAAAATCTAGCCCTGATTTTGGGTCTTTGTTTCCTACCCCCTAAATGCACACTAATCCTGCAAAGCTAAATAGTGACTGTTAACCTGGGCAGATATTTTGTTTCCCCTCCATCAAAGTCAAACTGCAAAGCTGGAAATTCTTGTTTATGGCTATGGACACTAAGATACTAGCAGTAAAAACATTTCTCTTTGCTTTAGTTTTAGGTACAGGTCAGCTATAATTTTCTTAACCAGAGATGTTGTAGACCATATTTAATAAAGAGTTGAAGAAATTTATTTGGGAGGGGGGAAGAGGGCAAAGGTTAACTGGAATAAATTGACTCTTCCTACAGAACAATTTGGTATATGATTACCTGATTTGCATGGATATTTAAGAGTTACACCATTAACACTTATATACATAACACACAAGCAATAGTTTAAGCACCTCCAAACCAGTAACAAAGCAACCAAGAAGGCAGGGCCAGGTGAATTCACACTGCACTTTAATGAAAAAACAAGTACCAGTAGTTTAGTGCTTTCATTCCTGAAGGGATGTCATCAGAACTACAGTTAAAACATCATACCCTGCTCAAATCGCCAATTAAAATCACATGACAGCAGTACACTTCAAAATTAAAAGTGGTATTCACTAAAAACGCCATGTAAAACATGTTGTTAAAAATATTATAAAGGATTACAGATAGAAAAACATTGCAAATATAATTTGCCAAACATACAAATTCAACACCCCAAACTCTTAAGATGTAACAACATGTAAAATATACCGGAAAATGTATTACCCCCTTTTAGATTATTCCAGAATGGAGACACATGGGCTGCTTGAGGGTGATTTTAGCAATGGGCCTGGGACCCATACTATAGTATCTGTTTCAACTGTAGATACTACCAACAAGGATTTTACCAAACCAGGTGTTTTAACCATTACTTTGGATTAGTTCAGCACAGCTGAAGTGCTTAGACACACAATTGGATACTAATTTCATCTACTCTCCAGTTAGAGAAATTTTAGGGAGCTAAACCAACAATAGTATACCGAAGGAATACCACCTTTAAGGACTTAATGCTCAGTTCCAAGTTAAGGGTTGTTGCAGAACTGATATAAGTGGAATATTTAAATGTGGCCATTGTAGAATTTGTTAACATATCTTGGTGGGAGACAAGTTCAAATTGAACGGGCAGACTGTTAGAGTCAAAGGGAAATACAATTGTGATACCAATTAGTCAATATATGCTGCGTGCTGCCAAAAGTGTCCTTCATTTTACATCGGCAAAAATAGCAGGAAAGTGAGAGACAGAACTTACAAATATGAAAGGGATATTATTACGTGACCCAGCCACTGGGGATGCACAAGCCAATGCATTTCTTTGTGCCGGTCCCAAGCCCAGATAAATGGGGAGGGTTGCGTCAGGAAGGGCATCCGGCATAAAACATATGCCAAATGAGATATGCGGAAAACAATACAGATTTACATACCGGATCGGGTTAACAACGACTGCCACCAGTACTGTTAGCCAACAGGGTGCTGGTGGAAATTGAGCTACTGTTGGCCGAAGGAGGAGAAGGAGGAGAAGAAGAGGGGGAAGGCATGCCCAAATGCAGGAAGAGAGGAGAAAGGTTAGGAGTGTGGTAGTGATGGTAGGAACTTTGAATGTTGGCAGCATGACTGGTATAGGGAGAGAGCTAGCTGATATGATGGACAGAAGGAAGGTTGACATATTGTGTGTGCAAGAGACCAGGTGGATGGGAAGTAAAGCCAGGTGTACTGGAGGTGGGTTCAAATTGTTCTATCATGGTGTGGATGGGAGGAGAAATGAGGTAGGGGTTATCCTGAAGGAACAGTATGCCAAGAGTGTTTTGGAGACAGAGTGATGTTTATGCAGCTGAAAATTGTTGGTGTAATGATGAATGTTGTTAGTGCATATGCTCCGCAAGTTGGGTGTGCGATGGATGAGAAAGAAACATTTTGGAGTGAGTTGGATGAAGTGGTGATGACAGTATCCAAGGGTGAGAGAGTGGTGATTGGAGCAGATTTCAATGGGCATGTTGGTAAAGGGAACAAAGTGGATGAGGAAGTGATGGGTAGATATGGTGTTAAGGAAAGGAAAGCAGAAGGTCAGATGGCAGTAGATTTTGCAAAAATGATGGACATGGCTGTGGTGAATACGTATTTTAAAAAGAGGGAGGAGCATGGGGTGACATACAAGAGTGGAGAGAGATGCACACAGGTGGATTATATCCTATGCAGGAGGGCCAGTTTGAAGGAGATTGTAAAGTGGTGAAGGGGGGAAAGTGTAGTTAGGCAGCATAGAATGGTGGTCTGTAGAATGACATTGGTTATCAAGAAGAGGAGGAGGAGTGTGAGGGCAGCACCAAGGATCAAATGGTGGAAACTGAAAAAGGGTGACTGTGAGGTGGAGTTCAGAGAAGAGTTAAGACATCACTGGGTGGCAGTGAAGAGTTACTGAACAACTGGGTAACTACACCAGAGCTAGTAAGGGAGACTACGAGAAAGGTGTCTGGTGTGACATTTGGACAGGGGAAGGAGGACAAGGAGACCTGGTGGTGGAATGAGGAAGTACAGGAGAGTATACAGAGAAAGAGGTTGGTGAAGAAGAAGTGGGATTGTCAGAGAGATGAAGAAAGTAGACAGCAATATAAGGAGATGAAGTGCATGGCAAAGAGAGTGGTGGCAAAGGCTAAGGATAAGGTGTATGCAGAGTTGTATGAAAGAATGGACACTAAGGAGGGAGAAAAGGTTTTGTACCGATTGGCTAGACAGGGGGACCGAGCTAGGAAAGATGTGCAGCAGGTAAGGGTGATAAAGGATAATGAGGAAAATGTACTCACAAGTGAGGAGAGTGTGATGAACAGATGGAAAGAGTACTTTGAGGGGCTGATGAATGAAGAGAATGAGAGAGAGAAGATTGGATGATGTGGGGATAGTGAATCAGGAAATGCAACGGATTAGCAAGCAGGAAGCAAGGATAGCTATGAAGAGGATGAAGAATGGAAAGGTTGTTGGTCAAGATGACATACCTGTGGAAGCCTGTAGGTGTTTAGGAGAAATGGCAGTGGAATCTTTAAACAGATTGTTTAATGAAATCTTGGAAAGTGAGAGGATGCCTGAGGAGTGGAGAAAAAGTGTTTTGGTACCGAATTTTAAAAATAACTACAGAGGGATAAAACTGATCAGTCACAGCATGAAATTATGGGAAAGAGTAGTAGAAGCCAGGTTAAGAAGGGAGGTGATGAGTAATCAGCAGTATGGTTTCATGCCAGGAAAGAGCACTACAGATGTGATGTTTGCTCTGAGAGCGTTGATGGAGAAGTACAGAGAAGGTCAGGAGGAGTTGCATTGTGTCTTTGTGGACTTAGAGAAAGCATATGACATGTTGCTTAGAGAGGAGTTGTGGTATTGTATGAGGAAGTCGGGAGTGGCAGAGAAGTATGTAAGAATGGTACAGGATATGCACAAGGGTAGTGTGACAGTGGTGAGATCTGCAGTGGGAGTGACATATGCGTTTAAGGTGGAGGTGGGATTACATCAAGGATCAGCTCTAACCCCTTTCTTACTTACAGTGGTGATGGACAGGTTGACAGATGGGATCAGACAGGAGTCTCCATGGACTATGATGTTTGCATATGACATTGTTATATGTAGCGAGAGTAGAGAACAGGTTGAGGAGACCCTGGAGAAGTGAAGATATGCTCTAGAGAGGACAGGAATGAAGATCAGTAGGACTAAGACAGAATATATGTGTGTGAATGAGAGGGAGGATAGAGGAATGGTGAGGATGCAGGGGGTAGAGTTGGCGAAGGTGGGTGAGTGTAAATACTTGGGATCAACAGTTCAGAGTAATGGCGAGTGTGGAAGAGAGGTGAAGAAGAGAGTACAGGCAGGGTGGAGTGGGTGGAGAAGAGTGCCAGGAGTGATTTGTGACAGAGGAGTACCAGTAAGAGTGAAAGGGAAGGTCTACAAGAGGGTAGTGAGACCAGCTATGTTATATGGGTTGAAGACAGTGGCAAAAACGTGAGACCTGGATGTGGCAGAGTTAAAGATTTTGAGATTTGCAATGGGTGTGACAAGGTAGACAGGATTAGGAATAAGTATATTAGAGGGTCATCTCAGGTTGGACGGTTTGGAGACAAAGCCAGAGAGGCGAGATTGCGTTGATTTGGACATGTGCTGAGAAGGGATGCTGGGTATATTGGGAAAAGGATGCTAAGGATGAAACTGCCAGGTAAGCGGAAAAGAGGAAGACCTAAGATAAGATTTATGGATGTGGTGAGAGAGGACATGCAGGTTGTTGGTGTGACAGACCAAGATGTAGAGGACAGGAAGAAATGGAAACAGATGACCTGTTGAGGCGACCCCTAATGGGAACAGCTGAAAGAAAAAGAAAAGGGATATTATTAAGTGCCAAGATACTAATGCACTTTTTAGACATATAAAGGAATTTCCTTCCCATGTTTTTAAGTACTTTATAGTTGAACAACTGAAAAGAGATGCCAGGGGCAGGATTATTGATGACCATCTACTAGTTAGAGAACTTTTGTGGCAGCTTAGGCTTAATTCATTTGTAGCCTCTGAATTGAATGATACTTGTTCCATTGCCCCTGTGTTACATCTTAAGAGTTTGGAGTGTTGAACTTGTATGTTTAACAAGTTATATTTGCAATGTTTTTCTATCTGTAATCTTTTATAATATTTTTAACAACGTGTTTTACACTGTGTTTTAGTGAATATAACTTTTAATTTTGAAATGTTCTGCATGTGATTTTAATTGGCTATTTGAGCAGGATGTGGTGTTTGTAACTATAGTTCTGATGATGTCCCTTCAGGGATGAAAGTGCTAAACTACTGATACTTGTTTTTTCATTAAAGTGCAGTGTGAATTCCCCTTGCCTTGTATTCTTGGTTGCTTTGTTACAAGCAGATGTTTTTAAATCAAAACATAAAAGGATAATGGCCAAAAGTTGCAGGGATTGAGAAGTACAGTGAGAGAGAGGATTTTGGATGCATGTCTTTAAGGAGAATAACAAAAGACATACAGACCATTATAGCTGGTCCAAATGAAGAGATGATAAATCAGCAAGGAAAAGAGAGTAGTATTGCTGAAATTAAATTCATCCTCAAGTCTTGATGAATACCTTCATGAGGTGGACCCTGCTTTTCACAAAATCACACCAAGAAGACACAGATACAGAGACTGTATTTTATATAACATTTATCATGGACTGAAGTAGGTGAAAAAATAAAAAAGCTGGCTGCACAAGACCAAGGATATAAAAGTGCCCAATCCTGGTAGGTGCATGGTGCCAGGACTGGAAAAAAATGACAGTGTAGAATCCTCAAAATATGGAAACATTCCTACAGTGGGGTTAGGCAGGCTCAGGGGGAGTATGGCCCCACTTTTGTAGAAGGAAGTATCAATCCACAAATTTCACACAAACTGATAGGCCAAAGAAGAGCAATAAAGACGACAGAGTGGACTATTAGCGATAAGAAAGAAATTATGTATTGTTACTACTATGCAAAAAGACCAGCATTTCCAGATACAAGATTCAGAAAAAGATTAAGAGAGAAATTTGAGGAAATAAAAATATTTCCACAACAAAAACTGTCAAAAGCCTCAAATAAAAATTTGTGCTCATTAATACAACAGATTTGTGAAAAATAGTACATATATCAAGAAACTTTGATCTGCTTGGAAAAAAGAAGCATCTGAGGAAACAACAAAACTTAAAAATGTTTGAAAAGTATAAAAAAGAAATATGGACATGGGAAAGAAAGAAAAATTTGATATGGTGCAATATTTATGCAAAGTCAAAAGCCAACTTAATCAGTACAAAAAAGGCATCCCCAAAGATATTCAAAGAGAAATACAGGCAAAAGCATCCAGATATGGAACATTTCACAATAAAGAAAATAACAGCACAAAGATGGAATGCAGAAAAAAGATTAGTAAAGTAGAAATTAAAAAAAAATAGAAGCTAAAGTTATGGAATGCCTGTGAAGTGAAGGATTTGGTGTAAAAGGTCTAACACAGGTTACATCACAGCACGATGGAATGAGCCCCCAAAGTAAGGAGAATCAGAAAGATCAGGAGACATCTGAAGAAGAAATATGGGCATGGGAAAGAAAAAAAGATTTAATATGGTACAATATTTATGCAAAGGAGAAAGCAAAACTAATCAATTCAAAAAGAGCATCACCAAAGATATTTGAAGAGAAATACAGGCAAAGGAATCCAGACATGAAAAACTTTACAATATAAAAAAAATATGAAGACAAAGAGGAAAAGTAGAAAAGAAGATTAGTAATGGAGAAGTTAAAGAAATAGAAACTGAGGTTATGGAGTACCTGTGAAAGATTCAGTGTAGAAAATCTAACTCAGAAACCACCACAGCAGGATAGAGCAACAGACATCCAAATTAAGGAGAAACCATTGAAACAGGAAGGAACTGGTCAGTTGCCATATGAAGATATTTTGAAACCAGTACAAACATTCACTTGAAGCTGGACAGCAAGGGAAAGAACAGGAAACTGTGGCAACTCTGGCGCAATTAATGTTGTGGAGTGATAGGTCAGTGAGTCCCAATATGAAAGAGCAACGGATGACACAGGATGAAATTGAACAGAATGTGCCACAAGAAGATGCTACAGAATTTTCTACAGAATGCCCACAGAAAATGGAGAACAAAAAATGTGCCCGAAGAAATTGAGCTAAGAGAAGAGTTGCTTGATTTAATACAGATAGATACTCATATTAAGATCAATGAAAGAAATAGACTGAAGAAGGTAAAAAAAAAAAAAAAAAAAGTCAGAAGTTTGATAAAACAAATGAACACAGCAATTAGGACTGTCTGTGTAGATTCATGCGATATAACAGAAGTAAACAGGATATATTTCTGTGCAGCTAAATTAATAACAGATAAAATTCTACCTCAAGAACACAGGGTAGTAAGGGAAAGAAAGGTGAGAAATCAAATACCATCATTGAAGTATTGAATAACTCTAAAGCAGTTAAGACAAGAAGTGTCACTGTTAGAGGAGTATAGAAGAGGCAACAAGATCAACAAAAATACTCAGAAAGATAGACGTGATTAAAGCAATGCACAATATTATAATGGATCAGGATCTATCATGCACTAACAAATAAATTAAAAATATCAGCACAGGCAGATAAACTTAGAAGATAACATTGATAAATATAAAGGAAAAGTACAAAATAAGCAATTTATTGATGACCCAAAAAGTTTTATAGAGAATTGGAAAACAATGTAAAAGTAATTGAAAGATCACCCAAAAGAGATGAAATAGATACATTTTGGAGAAGTATTTATGAAGATCCTGGGGAACATAACAAAGATGCTAAATGGAAAGAAGAAGTAAAAGAAAGTATAAGAAGTTCAAAGGTAGAGGATATGAAATGGGAAGAAGTAACAGCCAGGGAGATTGAAACAAAGTTAAGAAAAGCCTCTAATTGGAAAACAGCATGCCCAGATACAGTACCTAACTTCTCGTTAAAAGTATTAACATCTTTGCACGAAAATTTAGCCATGAGTAAGAACTATTTATATGCGCACCCTGAACAGAAACCAACTTGGCTAACAATAGGAAAAACAATGCTCCTACTTAAGAGTGTACCTGCAAGCTACCTTAAAAATTACAGACCAATAATTTGCCTTCTAACTACATATAAACTACACACTGGAACTGATGCCGACATAGTTTATAGTCATTCAGAGGAAAACTCAATCATGGCAATAGAACAAAAGGGCAATAAAAGAAAGTCATATGCAACAAAGGATCATCTATTACTAAATAAAGTCATAATGGAGAACTGTAAAAAGGGGGAGAATCTACGTATTGCATGGATTGACTACAAAAAAGCATTTGATAGTATTCCACATTCATGGATAAAAGAATGCTTAAAAATGTATAAGATACACCCTACACTGATCTACTACATTACAGTGACCATGAAACAGTAAAAACCACTTTGTAATTAAGCCATGATAAAGGACAAATTATTATTCCTGGGATAAAAATCCAAAAGGAGATATTCCAGGGTAACTCCCTGTCAACTCTGCTATTCTGTCTTGCTCTTAACCCACTAAGCTGTCTACTTAACAGATTAGGCCATGGCTATAATTTGGCTCCTAGAAAACAACAAAGTGTAAATAATTCTCATCTTCTCTTTGTCCATGATTTAAAATTGTAAGGCTCATCAGATGGGGAACTGAAAGCACAACTGCTAGTAGTCAAAACTTTTTCAGATGAATGTCATTTGGTCTTGATAAGTGTGCAAAAGCAACCTTTAAACCAGGAAAAACTGCAGCACCAAGAAAACATCAGTCTTTGACAAGAATGTGATATAAAAGAACTTAAACAAGCGAGAGTGCATAAATATTTGGGAAATGATGAAGGATCAACAATAAAACATGAACAAATGTGAATAAAACTTAGTAAGGAATATTTTAGAAGACTTAAATTAATCCTGAAAACAGTGTTGACATCTACGAACAAAATTCAAACTATAAACCAATTTGCTCTTCCTGTCCTAACTTACAGTTTTGGAGTGATTAATTGGCCCCCAAAACATGGTGGATAGATAAGAGAGGAAAACAAGGATGCTTCATGTTCACCAAATGATTTATAAAAATCAGTGCATACCAAGATTATATATTCCCCATTTCGAAGGAGGTATGGACCTCCTTGAAATTGATTATATGTATAGATCTGCAGTTGTGGGACTGCACACATACCTGCTGACCTCACAGAATCCAAATGAAGCATGAGAAGAATAAATCCAAGATGATGTCCCTGCTTAGTCTAGCAGAAGTATATCGACATCAAGCAAGAATGGAAATCAAACCAGAAGTAGATAAAAATCAGGAAGCAACTGAATGTGCCAAAAAACAAAAGAAAGAATATAAGGTGAAGGATCAGATGAAAAGGCAAAAAACGTGGAAAATGCATAAATATAGTTGCAAGTATAGAAAACGTCTGGAAAAACCTCATGTTGATCAGGATCGAATGCAGGAATGGTTAAGGAGCAGCGAATTTAAGACAAAACATGAAAGGTTAGTATTGGTGGCCCAAGGCAGTGGGCTTTGCACACGTTGGTTTACAAAGTCCATTGAACATGTGGAGGAAACAGACAAGTGTAGGTTTTCTAAAACAGAATTGGAAAAAGTCGCACACCACATTGCTGGTTGTGACATACTAATGGCAGAAGGACTGTACAGTGAAAGGCATAACAATGTGGAAGATTGTTGCACTGGGGACTGTGTAAACATTATGGTACTGAAGTAGCTGAAAAACATTGGAAACATGAGCCACACAGTGTCACAGAAAATAATGATGTATACATCACACAGGATCACCTACTACCAAGAGTTCAAAAGATAGATGCGAGAAAACCAGATACAGTGGTCCATGAAAAGAAGACAAAAGTAGCACTGATCATTGAAATTGCTACACCCAGTGACTACCATGCTTACATACAGAGAGACACAAAGTCATAAAATATCAGGATTTGTAGGCAGAAACCAGAGCAATGTGGAGAAAAGATACCCAGACAGTTCCAATAGTAGTAGGAGCAACAGGTCTTATAAAAAAGACTCTACAATCATATTTAGATATGCTACCAATACAAGTAACTCCATATGAATTGAAAGAGGAGGCATTAATGGGCACATTACGGGTGCTGGGAAGAACACGTCCGGCTAACTTCAAAGATTGAAACACTACTAATTTCATGAACATTAATCGTACTTTGACTTAGGAATGAGGTCCATTCCCATCATGGTAATAGAAACCCAAAAGACTTGAAGAAATTAAAACAGAGAGAAACATTATAATCAAAGTAGCAAAAAGCATTCTAAGAAGTAAGCCAACACAAGAATGAAGTAAGGAGATTTTACCTTTAGGGATGACTGCAAGTGGGGTACAGAAAATAGGCAAGATTGGGCTGGAGAAAGTTAAAGAAACCAAGTACTGGTAGGAAATAACTAGAGAGAGAAAGATAAATGAAAGGGATGAGGCCAAGCAGACGTCTGGACTGCAGGTTACAGACTGCTTTCACTACCAGTGATTAATAACAGATTATAGGCAAATAGAAAGTGATAGAGGGGTGTTAAGTGAGAGACAAGCTATGATAAATCCTTTATTGAGTCTCGAACATAAGCCACTGTTAAAAAATGGATAATTAGAAGGACATGTAATATATTACATGATAAGAATAAAAATTAAACAGATGAGGTTAGAAAAGATTGAGAAGAGTATGAAAAGGCAACTTACAAAGGAACAAAGGGAGGGCATCTGTATGGCTTGCAAGTATGCAAAATACAGAAGGTTTAACATGTTTGGTTTGAGTTGTCTAAATAGGTATTTTTATACCCCAAGCAGACTTCAGAACATGTTTTCATGGGTACATAGTAAATGCTGGACGTATTATTAAAAAGACAGAAAGGTAATTGGGAACATGTTTTTTTTTGGGACTATAATGAGTTGGCAGATTTAAAAAAATTCCATATTGAATACTTTTGTCAGAAATATTGGGGGAACAAATGTTTGTAACTAGGGAGATTCTGTTTTGAGATGGGATATAGGTTCAGAATTGCCCAGAAATAGAAAGACCTTATTTAAGGTTTATGCTTCTGACTGTCAAAAAAGTAATTACTAGAAAATGGAAATCAAAATCTAAACCAACTATAATTGACACCCTTAATACTGTAAAGGAGATAAAAGAATGTAAGTGGGATCTTTAGAAAAAGGAAGGAACACATTTTATAGAAGTAAATGGAATTTGTGGGAGCAGTACATACATAGTAATGTTCAGGAGGAGTGAGGTTCAAGGAAACGCAGGGATTGAGCAACTTATGTAATAGTGGAGAAAACATATGTCCATACTACATGAAAATAATAATGAAAATGTTATTATGGTTTGTTTTCTTTTCTATTAATGCATATGTACCCATGTCATTGTTTAAAAAGTGAGCATTCAATAAAGGTGTTAAAAAGTGGTGGCTATATGCTGGATGCTTGGTTTTTGGATTCAGAAAACTATGAGTGTCCCAAACTACAGATGAACGAGTGTTTAAATGCATGTTTTCAGTATATATGTATATCTAAATAAAATGCTAGAACTGTAGAGTAAGAAAATCCAAATTTTATTGGAAGTACACAAGCAAAAAAAGAGAAAAAATCAGTTTTGTTAGTTTATCAAGGGCCACCATGTTAACTAACCCTTAAATACTAGGCAAAAATGATGTGATCAAAATGCTTAAAGGTACAAGATGTTTAAAATTCAATTTACAAAACAATAATTTCAAAAATATGCAAGGGATCTGACATGCATATAAGCAAAAAACTAGTATCACATAAAACTAATTCAAACTGGAGAATAACTGGGCCAGTCACAAAAAAAAATATGTTGTTTAAAACATGTATTTTAAACCAGTGTGTGTGTATGGTGGTGGTGGTGGTGGGGGGGGGGGGGGGGGTAACAGCTTTCCAGTTAAACTATAACTTACATCTGTGGATAGTAGTTATATTTTTTCTGTAATCATTTTAAATATGAGCTCCAGTTAATACCATCCACAGATGTTCTTTGTAGTTCAAGGGTAGTCACTAACATATCTGCCCAAGGAGGTAATACTTGGCAAATCTCTCTTTATCATCCCTCTATTCTTTCTATGTATATTATGGATTTTGTATATGTTGTTGCTGACAAGCTTACCTGCAAATACTTATTACTACTTTGCTACTCAGCGGTATCACCAGCTTCATCTACACAAAATACTATTGATAATTTATCAAGACCCACATCAGTGCTCTTCCTGCACTATTTGACATTGTCAGAATGATTTTGAATAGTAAATTATGCTTCTAATTCTAAATATAATCATGCCTAATTGTATTGTATTATTTTGCATTATGTAATGTTCTCTGTCTTTATGCAAAATGTAATGTATCTCTATTTTACTATTTTATTCTTCATATATTTTTGTATCTTTTCTACTTGAAGCTTTTCTCCCCAGGCCTCTGCTGAAAATGGGCAATCTGCCCAGCTGGACTTTCCCAGTAAACAAATATAAAATAAATAAAAAAAGAAAGAAATTCTCATGTTTTTTTTCTTTATTCATTTTAAATCTGTGTGTAAAACATTTATCAATGCCTAAATTTAGCTGACAGATATTTGAGTGATGGAATACTTATTGATGTTTTGACCAACAAACATCTACGACATTACAACTGAATGGATATATCTGGCTTTCTACCTCTGTGGAGCCTTTTATATAGGTCACATCTAATGACCTTTTAAAGTTAAGATAACAGAGCATGTCAGTAACATCAGACGCTAAAAACATACCAATACACTATACAAATATACACTGAAACATCCATCAGCTTTGTTTCTGCTTGTTTTAAACAACATGTTTTAAAAAAGCATACTTTTTATGACTGCCACATTTGTGTTCCATTGTGAAATATATTTTGTATGCTACTGAAAAGTCTTTGTTCATATATGTGTATGTTTTCATGCATGCCTGTGAAATGATTATATTATATTATATTACATTATATTATACACACAGGCAAGAACATCCATCAATTCAGTTTAATTTTGTAGTCATTGATAGGTGCTTTATACACAGATCTAAAATGAATAAAGAATAAATATATGAGAACTTAACCTATAAGGAGCATCTATAGATGTTATTAACTAGGGCACTATTCCCCCAAACACAAACACACACACACACGCATTTAAAATTACATGTTTTAAACAACACATTTTTGTGACTGCTGCAGTTATTCTTCAATTTGAATTATTTATGTGTGATACTAGCTTTCTGCTTATATGCGGGCAGGATTCCTTGCATTTCTGCGAAATGATGTGTTTTAACACCTTGTACCTTTAAGCATTTCGAACACTTGTCATGTGATTTTGGTGGTTCTTGATACACTGATGAAGTCTGGTTAAACTTAACAAAACCAGTCTTTTCTCTTTTTTTGCCTGTATACCTGCAATAAAATTTGGATTTTCACACTCTACAGTGCTGCTATTATTTGGCTGTATCTTAGTTAAGCCATGACACTGGAATGTGGTTGCTGTTTCCTGCATCATTTTTTTATGGTTCAGTATATATATATGTCCCAGAATTTCAACTCAGTTTATGACCCTATCTTGTGAATGAAAACAATAACCCCAAAATTCAACATACTATTTCATGAAAAAAATGTTATATTCAAGGCAGCTTCCTCAATTGACTAAAACAACTACAATGGAAAAGCAGCTGAAGCAAAACATCTGAAAGCCCAGATAATAAAAAAACACATCTTTAAAAGAAACTCTCTCAAAAATAAAAGCTCATATTCAACAGACAAGCTGATTCACACCATTATTTTGTGTGTGTGTGTGTGTGTGTGTGTGTGTGTGTGTGTGTGTGCGCGCGCGCGTGTGTATGTGCGTGAGCAAGCGTAGGCACGTACGCACACAAGTGTGTGTGTAGAGGGTGGCAATCCCTAACATTTATAAGATACAGCCAAACCTCAAAATGCACTCTCTCTCGGCACTCCTAAAAATGGAGAACATCGATATCTGTGCAGTAACTGAGACTTGGTTCAAGGCTCCAGAGAGCACCCTGCAATAACAGGCTACAACTCTTACCACACATTTCGGCCACCAAACCTGGGCTGAAACACTAAAGGTGGAGGAGTGCCCATATTCACCAAGGATATTTACACCTCCAGGCTAGTTGCCCAACACAATGCATCTGAAATTCACCAGGTGCAACTAAAACTAGGTAAGACTGCAATCCAAATTGTAGCTTACTACAGATCCCCCACCATGCCCCATGATTCTCACTACACCTTTCTAAACATACTGGAAAATATTAAGATACAACCAAACACCCTAATACTGGGTGATTTCAAATACCCTACCATTAACTAGGAAAACTACTTGGGTACAAACACCTTTTCCCAACGGTTCTTGGAATTCATAAATTCCAACGCCCTGGATCAGCTAATCCTTGTCCCACCAGGGGCTCCAATATCCTAGACCTGGTCATTACCAACATGGGAGATAGATGCTCCACACCAGTGGTCACCCCCTCATTGGTCAGGTCTGACCATAAGCTAATCACCCTTAACATCCACATCCCACCACCACACTCTAGTAAAGAAACCTCCATAAAAAACTTCTCCAAAGCCAACTTCATGCTACTCAAGTCAGACTTGACAAACTTCATGACACACATGCAGAAGGGAGCTGAATGTTCGACTGCTGAATCCTACACTAAGGCACTGTACGAGCACATCCACTTGTGCATGAATCATGCCATCCCAAATAGAATCAAGATGCTCTGCTCCAAAAAAAGGAAGCCAATCTGGTGGTCCCCTGCCATAAACAAACTATATAACAGAAGGAAAAAACTGTTGCAGAAAAGTGGAAAATCCCAGGATGCAAAAAACTCCTTTACCAGCCTCAGTAAGAAGCTGAGATCCTTATAAAATCCTCCAAAGCTAGTTATGAAAATAAAATTTCCAAAAATTCCAAAGACAACCACAAGGCATTCTATAGTTATGTCAAGAATCTAAATGGCAATGCTCAGATATGCTCTGAGCTACAACAGAATGGCATTAAATATACTGATCCCAAGGATATTGCCAATATCCTGGCAGATCGATTTATTGCCAAATTCATCCCCCTTTCACCCCCTAAAGGGCCCAACTCAATACCAAAAGATTGCCAAATTCCAGTAATCACAGCCACATGGATAGAAACCGCACTCTCCAAAGCTAAGAATACAGTATCCATAGGACCAGATGACATCCCAGGCTGTGTACTACATGAACTACAAAATGAACTGGCACCTCACCTAAGTGTCATGTTTAATCATAGTCTCACCTCAGGCTTCATGCCCACTGAGTGGCGCACAGCTACAGTTATCCCACTCCCACAAGTGGGGATCCACCTTGGATCCCAGGAACTACCATACCATCAGTTTGACGAGTCTGATGTGCATGGGCATGGAACTTATAAACAAAGACATTGGCAACCTTCAAACACTGGACCCCACACAGTTTAGGTTCATGAAGGTCCGATCTTGACTCCTGAACCTGATTAACTTCTTCAAATCAGTCTCCAGAGCTGTGGTGAGGGTAAGGCGGTCCACACAGCCTATCTGGACCTCGCCAAGGCCTTCGACACCACCCCCCACTCTGGAATCATAGATAAACTTACTAAGCTGAGCATAAATCCCTACGTCACTCGTTGGGTTGCCAACTGGCTTCGTGACAGAACCCAGACTGTAAAAGTAGCTGACTCCAATTCTGGCTCCAGACAAGTGGAGTACCTCAGGGTTCAGTCCTGGGACTGCTCTTGTATGGCATCTACTTCTTCGAAGTACAGGCCAATACTAAGGGACTCTGGCTAACAAATTTTGCATATTACTGCAAAATGGGAGCCATTACTGAATCCCCAAATTATGTGGATATTTTACAAATGGCTGAGACAGAAAAAACCTCTGCGAGTACGGCAGCTGCACGGTTTCAATCAAAGTCAGAGCAAACCAAAAATAATAGACCAGCATACAGGGGCACCAAATGAATCCTTTATTGTAGAAGTGCCCTACGCACAAAAACAGGAACAGACCGGTTTCGGCTTCACATTTACATAGCCTTCATCAGTGTTAATGTCTGGTAAATAAGTCATACTTTATACACATAATTCAAAGGACATGTGACCAATTAAAGATGTTCATTAAGCCCTGGTTTAAAAAGACCTCCCAGTTAGACAATTCATTTTTTCTCCATGCTATTTAATAATTCATGCCAACCTACTTTATTGCTTCTGGGTGTCATTATTTTATCTATAATAGTAAAATTAAATATAGCATTTTTATGTGTCATTGTATGTTTATAAAGGGCATTGGTTTCTTTATGGTGTTTAATGTCGCTAAGATGTTCAGAAATTCTAAATTTAAGGGGTCTAGAGGTTTGCCCTATGTAGAATGCTGAACAGTTGCAACTAGCTAAGTAAACCACCCAGTCAGTAAAACAGTTAGCAAAAAATGGAATCTCAGAACCTTGAGGAGTATTTTGATTGCTGAAGCTTTTGTTTTTTAAAATTCTAGGACAGTGAACACAGTGACCGCAAGAGTGGCAACCAATTAAGGGGTCTCCTGACAAAGTGACTTGGGTATGTTTCTTATTATGGAGTTGACTGTGTTTATAATGATTGAAAAAGGCAGCAAGATTTTTACCTTTCTTAAAGGAGTAGCATCTGTCGCCCAAAGTTTCACAAAGTCTAGTGTCAGATGTCAAAATATTCCAATGGTGTTGCATGACATCCATTAGTACCTTGGTGTTACGTCCGTATGTAGTGACTAGTCTAAGGGACCCCCCTCCCCTGCTACATTTGGCTTTATAAAGAAGAGGATTTTCATGCTCCATATTATCTACATTATGTTTCGTATATAAAACATGGCCCATTTTGTAGCCTCTGTCCCTAAATTTGAGAACTAAATCATCCCTGAAGTATTCATAAGGGTTTCCATTGAAACAAATATGTTTCATCCAAATAAATTGGGATTTAGAGATGTTCTTACAGATGTGAGGTGGATGAAAGCTGGTGGCATGGAGAAGTGAATTGTATTCGGGGAATTTCCGATGACCTTCAGTGGTCAATGTTTGGTCAGATGCTCTGGACAACAACACATCCAAAAAAATTATTTTATTTTTATCATAGCTGACCGTGAACTCAATTCCCCATTAGTTTTCGTTTAAATATGCAATGAATTCCAATAGGTAATCCACATCCGCTCTCCACACCAACCAGCAATCATCCAGGTATCTCTTCCAGATGTCCATTTCACCTATATATAAGTTATGGGAGCTATCATAGATGATCTGTTCCTCAATATATGCCATAAATAGATCAGCATATATGGGGGCAAAGGATGCTCCAATAGCTGTACCCTTAATCTGTAAGAGACATTTGTCCCAATAGAAAAATATATTCTTTGTGAGCACATGTTCAGTGAGGCAGAGGAGCAATGTATTGAAACCTGGTTTATACATTTCTGTTTTGTTTAACCAATAGTCTAAGGCTTCTAACTCTGCCCAGTGTGGAATGTTGGTATATAGGGATGTGACATCTAGCGTACACATCAGCCATTCTGGTTCTAGTTGAACTTCTGAAATGATCTGAAGAAATTCAGTAGTGTCTCTAATGTATGTTCTGACACATTTAAGAAATGGTATTTGGTTAGAAAGAAGGACAGAGTAAGTGAGTTCCTGCCGGAGACAATAGGTCTACCTGGGCGATTGTGTAAATCTTTATGTATCTTTGGCAGAAAAAAAAAAAAATATATATATATATATATATATATATATATATATATATATAAGAGAAACTGTTGAAGTGAAGCAAAACAACCAAAAACAAAAGCAGGAGGCAAGGCAGTCAGAAATAGCACCAAAACTCCAAGTCCAATAGTAAGTTGAACGCAGCTTTATTAAAATCCAGTAGCGTTTTCGCTGCTAAAAAAGAGTTGCAGCTTCTTCAGAACAAGCAAACAAAGTGAATATTAGCGCCAAATATTTAAGAGGAAATCAGATGTGTGGCAATGACATCACTTCCTCTAGTGTGCTATTTCACTTTAAATTCACAATCAGCAAAATAAAATCTAGCGTTTACATCAACATAAAAATAAAAACATCAAGTTATAAGCACACAGATTTTTTTTAATATGTCAAGGTATGTTTTATCATCATTTGATGAAGAATTACTCAACAGGGGATTGATGTTTGTGCCATCGCAGGGCAGTATTCTCCATGATTTATTACTGGACCTCAGAATGTTTGGACGCTCTATAGCGTTAAAAATTTTCTTTAAATCTAGATCTGGTGATAAAGACAATAACATAGTGAATGAAGTCAACCCGTTTAAAAGAAAAAGCTCTTTTTTTCCTGTTTTACCTGCACATGTTGATTTATTTATAAAACTTTGTGAAAAAGATTTCTATGAGTACTGCTTTAATACCAAAAAGAAATGTATGTATTTCAATATGTCTAAAGAGCTAAGAAATTCCCTCTTTACTTTGACTAATAATCCCAACTTAATTTTTAGGCCTGTTGATAAGGGAGGAGGGGTGGCTATTTTTGATAGCATGGTTTATCAGTCCCTCATGCTTGATTTGCTAAAAGATGTATCCACCTATTTGTTAATAGATGAAGTAAGAAAGGCAAGCATTATAGCTGCGATAAAAAATGAGTTGTATGATCTTCTCATGTGTGGCCAAATACCGTATGATTTATATGAGTATCTCTTGATAGACAATCCACAAGTGCCCATAATCAAGGGATTACCAAAAATACACAAAGGTGTTCTACCTCCACCGCTAAGACCTATTGTTGCTAGTGAAAAATGGGCAACAGAACACATCTCCATATATTTAGAAAAAACAATGAGGCCACTCATGAATGAAATACCCAGCATATTGAAAGACACCTACCAGCTATTGGCATCCCTTAATTCTTTAGATAAGGTATTGATTAAGGGAGAACACCTTTTAGTTACTATGGACGTGAACAGTTTGTTCACGTCCATACCCAATGATGAAGGGGTACAAGCTGTAAGAGAACTGCTATCAGCCTTTCCTCAATTTAAAAGGAATGATGTTATATTAATTTGTCAGCTTCTAGACCTTGTTTTGAGCAATAATGTGTTTGTTTACGAGGGGTGCCTATACCTACAGGTTTCGGGGGTAGCTATGGGCACCCCTTGTGCAAACACGTATGCTAATTTAGTAATGTATAAATGGGAGAGAGAGTATGTTTTCACCCACCCTCTTTTTAAGAAAGTTGTAGCCTATTATCGTTTTGTTGACGATATTTTATTAGTTTGGGAAGGCTCTATAGAGGAATTTCATGACTTTAAGGATTACCTTGAAACTACTACTACTTTTCTTAAGTTTACAGCGGAGGTCTCTTTTGATTCAGTAAATTTTCTGGATGTGTCCTTGGACATAAGGGAAGGTAGATTAAACTCCACATTATTCAGAAAAAGTTGCTGGAGGAATACCATACTACGCTACGATAGTATGCACCCACGTTATGTATACAAAGGTATAATTAAAAGTCAATTCATTAGGCTTTTGAAGATTTGTAAAGATCCAGTAGACTTGGTTCTAGAGGCAGATAAGATGGAACGTCTATTTTTAGATAGACAATATGATGCTGACTTAGTAAGAAAAATTAGGGTGCAAGTGCTAAAAGATGTTCAGTCACCAGTACACACCACGCATATATATTCTCATAGTAAAAGTTTTGATAAACCTTTCCTACCTTCAAATAGATTGAGTTTTGTTACAACTTATACTAACGATAGTAGTAATATCAGAGAGATTGTAAATAATAATTGGAAGGTGCTAATGACAGATACCTTTACACAACAATTGGTAGGAAAAGTCCCACACTTTACGTATAGGAATAATAAGAACCTGAAAAGACTTCTTTGTGATAGGTCGACTTTCACAACAGTGAAATCGAATGAAACTTTAAGTTTTGGTACTTTCCCCTGCCAACATTGCAATTATTGTAAATATATTACTAAAGAACAAACTTATGCACATCCAGAAATCAAATATACCTTTAGACCAAGGTTTTCAGCTACCTGTGACAGCACAGGTTTGATTTATTTAGCAACGTGTGTACATTGCCCCGCATTTTATATAGGCCTTACGAAACGTAAATTAAAAAACAGGATCTATAATCACACCTATGATATTAAGAAGTCTAATGAATTAAATGCTTTGGCAAAGATTGTGCTTTGCTTTTCAAGTCATTCCTTTGTGTTTAGGGTGCTAGAAATTGTAGAACCCAGTGTTAGAGGTGGAGATTATCAGAACCTATTAGAACTTAAGGAATTAAAATGGATTTTGAGGTTAAAAGGACATTACCCTCCAGGTTTAAATATATATATATTTATGTCCATCAAACCTTATCTTAGTGCACGTAGATGACCACTAAGAGATGTTTTTTATACCAAGGGGTTATGTTTTTTGCATTTGTGTTCAAGCCCATTTTATGTATGATGCTCCCACCCCCCCTCCCCCCCCGTTTTACCTTTAATATATACATTTTAATATTTTCATTAGATCCTGCAAGATGTAATTTCTATTCAGGTTTCTATTCAGGTTTTATATTCATGCACATACTCATTTTCATGATATTTTTTTGTTGATGTATTCTGTCCCTGTTTTTGTAATACATGTGCTGTTTTATGTACTAGTCTAGCTCATATTTTGTTAAGGTGCTTATCTGATTTTGATACAACAGCCTTTGAATTGTTTATCTAGTCATTGAGCATATGTTTTTCCACTTCAATGTTTTTTGTTATTTATAAATATAAATGTTTTGTGATGAGTTTAATGTAGAGAAATCATGATTATGTTTTATTATAAGCATTGATGTTTTAAGTTTTGAGTGAATAAGCCTATACACTGTTTAGATATGTGTTTTTATATTTAATATATTTAATTTGTTTTCATTTACACATTTATTCAGTGTATGTCTTTAAAACTTGTGACTTTTGCACTGAGGCTTGTGAACACTTTTAATTGACTAATTGTTTACCAGGTTGTTTGCCTAGAACAATTATTAGATTTTGTGTTATTATATAAGAGCAACCAATTTTGCTACAGTTTTTTATGGTCTGAAGAAGCGTGCTGAAAGGTACGCGAAAGCGCTCACCTAATAAATTTCTACTTCTTTTTTGGTCGTGCTGAGTCCGAAGTTTTTGTTTTGTTATACTATTTGTTTTGCTTATCTGAGGACTCTATTTGTTGTGGAGGCCTTTTGCTTTGCTTCAGAACAAAGTTCATCTTTTACATTTTCAAGCACAAATTAGATCTATGGAAGGGAAACAGAAAATTAAACCCAGGACTGCCCCAGTACTATTAATGGGCAGATGTAGCTCCTAAATGATTTATCTCATGCATGGGTACTCTCAAATTATCTATGGTATAATCACAGTTACTCTCATTAGGGGTAATACAGAACTATCAACCATGGGTTGGGTAAGGCCAACCTATAACCAAATGGGGTAGGTCATTCTAGCAAAAAAAAGGGAAATTGGCTTGGCTTAAAGTGGTCCACAAGGGCATCTAGCCTAATACTTACCTATGAACCTATAAATGGAAACATTATTTCTCAACCTTACTGCGTGTAACTGTCCCACAAGGATCTATATTAAGTTTCATACTTTTCAACATATTCATCAATGACCTCTTAACTGCTACAAAATATGCTACCCTAATTCAGTAAGCTGACTTGACCTAAATCTGTTATGCCAAATCTCTGTCTGAACTCCAAGACTTACACAAAAATCTTTTGTATCGATTGAAACATACAAAAAAGAAATCCCCTGCACGGAAGTAATTGTACAGCCAAAAAGTAGCAATAAGTAAAAAAATAGCCAGCAACTGTGTGCTGTGTATATATTTATTTATTTCTACATAAACACAAGAAAAAACAGACTGGTTTCGGCTAAGGAATTAACCTAGCCTTCATCAGTGTAACAATGCAAGACATCTTGTGAACATATATATATAATATATTCTTAATTGATGCTGTGATATTATTGGTGGGATCATAAATATTTATTTAAGCCTGGGCTAAACAGCCCTCCCAATTTAACAATCCACTTCTTTTCCACTGCATTCAAGTTTCAATCGATTGAAACATACCTAATAATTCACAACCACTACTACACCCTAAAAATCTAAATTACTGCTCTTTACCCCAAAACAGATATATACCAAAAACAACGCTATTCATTTTAATCTCTGCAATAAAACCATTATAGAGTAAGGAAACCACACAAAATTACTGGGTGTCATCATAAATGACCAGCTGAAATTCGAGCACCATATATCTCACATGGTTATAGCAAATCATCAAAAACTAGATACATTACACAGACTAAAAACCTATCTCGCTGGCATCTCTCTTCTATGCTGCCTCAATCTTCACTAAACTTCAAGTCTCACAACTGTCCAAACTTGAGCAATGTTATAATAAAACAGCCAAATTTTCAGTAAACTAGAACAGTAGAACACACCACTGCCTAGCTCTAAGTGAATTAAACTTTTTAGCTGAGAAAGAACCAAAAAATGTGACAGTTCTGTCTACAATAAAAAGACTTGTCTAGAAGCCAGAAAATTGCCCAGCCATTAACAACTTAATACAGCACTACTCCCCCAATAAAATTTTACACTCTAGAGAAAATTCACTAATCATTATAACCAAATAATCTAATATTGCAGCTGACTCTATATATTCAAACAGTGAAGCTAACCTATGAAATCACATCCCATTACAACTGAAATACATTCAGAATGAAGACTCATTTAAAATGCAACTAAAACTTCACCCATTGAATCAATGGATCTGCTCCTGTAAACCTCCAGGATAAATGCCTCTGTTATCTTCAGTTTGCCATATCATCAAATCATTGCTCTACATTCAGAATCCAGTACCGCACAACCAAGCTTCACCAATACCTGGATAGGTTTTACTAGCATCTCCCAGCCATATACATAGTTTTGTGACACTGCTCAGCCCCACCTCTATAATTTTAATATAAATCTTATGAATGCATGTATATAATTACCTATAACCCCACTTCTTAACTGCAATATTAACATTTTCCACCCTACCTAGTTCTTTGCCTCATTTCTTTGAATTTCTAAGCAGTAATCACGCAATCTATTAGCTATATAACAAACCCACTCATTTACTGCACTGTTATAACTTGATATTACTTGTGAACCTCTGCTATCTCTGTAAAAAAACAAAAACAAAAAAAAAAAAATCTTGCTTTTTTCCCACTTTTCTGAGAGTTAAAAAAGTTCAGTTACAGGCTTGCTGTTCCTGAACTGTTTGAAAGTTTCTGTGAGGCCATTTTTGCTTGGGCTGAAGGAGGGTCTCTCTGTTCATTAGTGGCAGTGACTAACATTGAGCAGCTTCCCTGCCCCCCGTAGAGGTGGTTACTGACTTGAAACTGTAGTTTTATTTTCCCATTTGGGTCTATTCCTGCCTCTTTCCAGCCCCTGCTATCAAGCACCCTTTAACGTGCTTTAGCGCGGAGTTGCCACTAGAGCAGCATCGGGCAGCGCCGGTTAAACAAGGTTAAACTCTTTCTGGCTCCAGAAAGTCTGTTCTTCAATTTTTCCCTTAGAACTGCTCTGTTAGGAACCTAAACAGTATACACCTACACTAAAAAGTGCAGCACTTGTTCCAAATAGCTTTTTCTTCTCAAAAAGCTCAGCACTTGTCTTATAAGCATATCCCTTGTCTTATAAGCATTCTCTTTGCAGGTCAAGCACTCCTATATTATACAAATCTCTCACTAGCAAAACCCCCAGGAGTGCCCACTTCCCTGCTAAGCCCACTACTTTTCTGTCTCATACCAACTCATAATTCTTTCTAGCATGTCGAAGGGTCAGATGCTGGCGTCCTCTCCTGCCCATTTGGTGAATCTGGGAATTCTGAGACAATGTTACAATTGCCTCATGTACATGGACAACCATCTCCTCCTCCCATGTAACACTAACACTTGTGAGAGATGCAGCTATTTAGCCAGACTGGAGGCTGAGCTCTCTCAACTCAGGACTGGCAAGACCAGGCAGGAGGAGAAGGCAACTACACACACCACAATACCAGTCTCACATAACTCAACCACACCACTGAATCAAACACATAAACACACTAAGACATACTCGGAGGCTCTGAGTAAAAATTTACCTAAACAGCAGAGGCCTCCAAAGCAGACACCCAAGCAACTGCAAACTCAATACACCACACAAACAACACATAAACAACAAAATCAGTGTGCAAAGCAGTCACTGCCCTTAAGGCCAAATACAACACCAAACATACTTGTCATAGGTGACTCCATAGTCAGACACACTGACGTCCGCTCACCAGACTGAGTAAGGAGAAGGTCACAGTAAGCTGCCTGTCGGGCGCTAGAATCCGCCACATAACACAAGCACTCAGGTCTCTCAACAGCAGGTACAAGTACGACTCAGTCATTGTCCACACTGGTGTCAACGACCTGAGACGTACCTCCTTGGACTACATGAAAAGAGACATTGAGGAGCTCTCTGATTATGTAGCCCAGGCAGGTATGACCCTGACCTTGAGCAGTATCCTACCTTCACCTAGAATGATGCCACAATACAGTGATAAGATGATCAGCTTTAATAATTGGCTTAAATTCTGGTGTCATTCAAAGGGGATCCAATGTCTGTCTGCCTGGGATGACATGCTGGACAAGCCACGCTGCTTCGCAAGGGACGGCTTGCACCTGTCACCCCTAGGCTTCCTGATATTGGCAAAGGCTCTTGCCACCCCCATAGTGCCTTTTTTAGGCAAGGCTCAAATTCTAAACCTACCACCCTAGAACACAAAAAAGTAAAAAACTAAGGGTAATGCTGCTCAATGCCAGAAGTCTCAATCTCAAGATGCACGCACTCGAGGCCCTTCTCAGTATGGAGAACATCGATGTCTGTGCTGTGACAGAAACCTGGTTCAGGGCTCCTGAGAGCACCCCAGCACTAGCAGGTTTCACCTCATATCATGCGTTCCGGCCCCAAAATCCGGACAACACCAAGAAAGGAGGGGGGGGGTGTCCATATTCATAAAGGACACCCACACCTCAAGGTTGGTGGCAACGCACGATGCATCGGAGACCATCCAGGTGCAATTAACCATAGGCAAGACTGCTCTGCAATTTGTAGCATGTTACAGGCCACCCTCTCAAACTCAGGAACCTCACATGGCCTTCCTGAAAACAATGGAGGGGATAAATGTATCTCCAAACACCATCATACTAGGTGACTTCAACTACCCTAATATAGACTGGGAACACTACTCAAGCCCAAACACTCTAGCCCAAAGGTTCCTGGAGTTCATAAACTCAAATGCCATGGAACAACTAGTCACCATCCCCACAAGAGGAGAAAACATACTTGATCTCATCATCACGAACATGGGATCACAATGTTCAACACCGGAAGTATACCCCTCACTGGTGAGATCAGATCATAAACTAATCTCGCTGGAGGTCCTCATCCCGCCCCCACCTGAAATAAAAAAAGACCACAGTGAAAAACTTCTCAAAAGCTGACTTCACACTTCTAAAAACTAGTGTGGTCTCCTTTAAGGCCCCTGAGCCAGTGGTAAACATTACTCAAACCGCTGAATCACTTACAAATGCCTTCTACCAGCACCTACAGGACTGCATGGATCAGGCAATCCCAAACAAAACTAAGACTCTTTGTACCAAAGGCAAGCGTCCAGTCTGGTGGACCCCAGCCATAAACAAGCTCTACAACAAAAGGAGGAAGCTACTACAAGATAGAGCAAAATCCTTGAAAGGTAAGACACCTTTGATCATTATAAGTAAAAAAACTAAGAGCTCTCATAAAATCATCCAAGGCAAATTTTGAGAGAAAAATCGCCAAGGATTCAAAAGACAATCATAAGGCCTTCTTTAGCTATGTTAGAAACCTAGGAGGAAACTCCCAGATATGCTCAGAATTAGTTCAAAATGATGTGAAGATTACTGAACCTAAACACATTGCCAACATACTGGCTGACAGGTTCAGTGCAAACTCCCCCCCCCCAAAAGGAGAGATATCTATACCAGAGGATTGTAGCCCCCAAACATCTCCAACGCCCAGGTGAGAACTGCTCTCTCCAAAGCAAAAAACACAGCATCCATGGGACCGGATGGTGTCCCCGGCTGTGTGCTCCATGAACTCAATGAGGAATTAAACCCGCAGTTAGGACAGCTGTTTAATCTTAGCCTCACCTCAGGATACGTACCCAAGGAGTGGCGCACGGCGACTGTGGTCCCACTTCACAAGGGCGGTGCCTCCACCGACCCTGGAAATTACCGTCCCATTAGCTTGACAAGCCTTATCTGCAAAGCCATGGAGAGGATCATAATGGAACTCATAAATAAAGACATAGGGAACTTGCAGACTTTCCAACCCAGTTTGGCTTTGTCAAAGGCAGATCATGCCTTTTAAACTTGGTTGACTTTTTCGAGACAGTCACCAAGGCCATTGATGAGGGAAAGGCAGTCCATACAGCCTACCTTGACCTGGCAAAGGCCTTCGACACAATACCCCACTCAGGTATCATCAAAAAACTCATCAGCTTGAATGTAAACCCATACATCACAAGATGGGTTGCAAACTGGCTAAGTGACAGAACCCACAGGGTCAGAGTTGCTGGAGCCATGTCAGACTCAAAGCCTGTCACAAGTGGTGTCCCACAGGGCTCAGTCCTGGGTCCACTCTTGTTCGGCATCTACTTTTCTGAAGTACAAGCAAACACAGGAGGGTTATGGCTGACAAAGTTTGCAGATGACTGCAAACTGGGCGCCATAGTCGAAAACACATCTGACACAGATGTCCTTCAGAAGGGCCTCACAGAAACAGATAACTGGTGCCAGAGCCATGGCCTAAAGTTAAATGCCAAGAAATGCATAGTCATACCCTTCGGGAAAAACAAGGTTACCCCTAGCTACCATATAGGTGGCAATCCACTGAGCACAGAAGAAGTCATCAGGGATCTGGGGACCCAGGTTTACAGTAGCCTTTCGTTTGACACTCATGTTGCTAAAGTAGTTAGGAAAACCTTCTACATTGCCCACCTGATCATGAAGGGATTCACATCTAGATCAAGGGAGGTCATCGCCCCTGTACTCATCACTCATTAGACCTATGATTGAGTACAATGCCCCATTCGGAATGTATCTGACCAGACACCTGCAGCAGCTGGAAAGGCCCCAAAAGTTCCTCACCAAAAGGATAAAGGGTCTCAAAATATGTCTTATGCTGCCCGACTGAAAGAACTCCAGCTCTATTCAGTCTCATACCGCTTGCTCAGAGGTGACCTGTGCCTGACATATAAGGCCATGTCAAACCCTGATTTGATGAATATGCTTCACCTCAAAAATCTAGATCCCTCAGAACCACAAGGGCGGGAGACTTAAACCTTGACACGGTTATTAATAGAACATGCTGGAGGGACAGATTCATCACCCAGAGACTCCCTATGCTGTGGAACAAAATCCCGGTACATGTGAGGCAGAGCACCTCGCTGGCCTTGTTCAAGAGGAATCTTGACCAATGGATGGGGGATCGCAGATATACCCCAGGGATTACTTCAGTGTCACTGCTTGACAGAGGCACAGCAAAATAATAGGCATAGTTTTATTCAAACTAAAGGGGTAGCGAAAGCCAAATAACTATGGGCTAGGCTTATAAATGCCCTTGGGCAGATAGCCTAGTATGAACCTATGAACCTATGAACCTATACCTCTTCAAATGCTCAATGTTCAACAATTACTAATGCATAAGTATCTTTTATTCTTAATAGTTGCCTTTATTTCATATGAGTGTAATCAAATTAGCAAATGTATGTGTAAATGTTAATATATTTTACTTAATTTTGTTTGTGTGTATTACTGAATGTCTAGTTTAAAAAAATTGTAATATCCTGGAGCTTTTCTCCCATGGCCTCCCTTAAATATATATTTTTGTTACTAAACCCAGTCAGATAAACCCAGTAAACAAGAGCAAAATAAAAAATAAATCAATCCTTGCATTTAATCCACTACTAGTTTAATTTTATTTCTCTTTTAATAACACTAATACTCTTTTCCATAACAAATTCACTTATTTAATATCCAATAAAAAAGAAACATCAATTATAACAGACAAACTTGCTACCAGTCTCCTCCATGAACTTAATTTTAATTAGTAAGCATTGCTTACTGTACTTATTTCCTTGTTTGACTTGAAAGAAAGTTACTGTTTGTCGTTTTTGCATTTAGTTACTTGTAACACATTGCACTCAAGTTACCTGGCACTTGCTCACTAAAGCAATTATATAAGTCAGCACTAAAAATTAAAAGCACTACACCCTCACTCCCCACTGGCCCTTGTTTTCAATTATTAAGGAATTCCCAATATTATTCTAGCATGTCCAAAGGTCAGTTGTCAATCTCCTCTCCGGTCCAGCTGGTGAATCTGGGAATCTTGAGGCAATGTTATAACTGCCTCATGTACACAGACAACCCTCTCCTCCTTCCACATAACACAAATACTTGCGAGAGATGCAGCTATTTAGCCAAACTGGAGGCTGAGCTCTCTCAACTCAGGACTGGCAAGACCAGACAGGAGGAGAAGGCAACTACACACACCACAAAACCAGCCTCACATAATGCTACCACACCACTGAATCAAACACATAAACACACAAAGACATACTCGGAGGCTCTGAGTAAAAATTTACCTAAACAGCAGAGGCCTCCACAGCAGACACCCAAACAACTGCTACCTCAAGACACCCCACAAGCAACACATAAACCACAAAATCAGTGTGCAAAGCAGTCACAGCCCTTAAGGCCAAATACAACACCAAACATACTTGTCATAGGTGACTCCATAGTCAGACACACTGACGTCCCACTCACCAGGCTGAACAAGGAGAGGGTCACAGTAAGCTGCCTATCGGGCGCTAGAATCCGCCACATAACACAAGCACTCGGGTCACTCCATGGCAAGTACAAATATGACACAGTCATTGTCCATGCTGGTGTAAACAACCTGAGACGTACCTCCCTGGACTACATGAAAAGAGACATAGAGGAGCTCTCTGATTATGTAGCCCAGGCAGGTATGACCCTGACCCTGAGCAGTATCCTTCCTTCACCAAGAATGATGCCACAATATAGAGACAAGATGATCAGCTTTAACAATTGGCTTAATGTCTGGTGTCATTGAAAGGGGATCCAGTGTCTGTCTGCCTGGGATGACATGCTTGACAAGCCACACTGCTTCGCAAGGGACGGCTTGCACCTGTCACCCCTGGGATTCCGGATATTGGCTAAGGCTCTTGCCACCCCCATAGTGCCTTTTTTAGGCAAGGCTCAAATTCTAAACCTACCACCCTAGAAAACAAAAATGGGAAGAAACTGAGGGCAATGCTGCTCAATGCCAGAAGTCTAAATCTCAAAATGCATGCACTCGAGGCCCTTCTCAGTATGGAGAACATCAATGTCTGTGCTGTAACTGAAACCTGGTTCAAGGATCCTGAGAGCACCCCGGCACTATTAGGTTTTACCTCATATCATGCATTCCGGCCCCAAAACCCAGACCACACCACAAAAGGAGGGGGTGTATCCATATTCATAAAGGATACCCACACCTCCAGGTTGGTGGCAACGCACGAAGCTTCGGAAACCATCCAGGTGCAACTAACCATAGGCAAAACTGCTCTACAAATTGTAGCATGCTACAGGCCACCCTCTCAAACTCAGTAACCCCACACAGCCTTCCTGAAGACACTGGAGGGTATAAATGTATCTCCAAACACCATCATATTGGGTGACTTCAACTACCCGAATATAGACTGGGAACATTACTCAAGCCCTAACTTTCTAGCCCAACGGTTCCTGGAGTTCATAAATTCAAATGCCATGGAACAGCTAGTCACTGTTCCCACGAGGAGAAAATATACTAGATCTCATTATCACAAACATGGGGACAAAATGCTCCACACCGAAGTATATCCCTCATTGGTGAGATCTGATCATAAACTAATCTCACTGGAAATCCACATCCCCCCACCCCAAACAAAAAGACCACAGTGAAGAACTTCTCTAAAGCAAACTTCACACTACTCAAGACTGGTGTGGTATCCTTCAAGGCCCCTGAGCCAGTGGAAACCACAACCCAAGCTGTGGAAGCCCTTACAAATGCCTTCTATGAACACCTCCAGGACTGCATGGATAAGGCAATCCCAAATAAAACCAAGACTCTTTCCACAAAGGGCAAACGTCCAGTCTGGTGGACCCCAGCCATTAACAAACTTTACAATAAGAGGAGAAAGCTATTACATGATAGAACAAAATCCATAAAAGAGAAGTCACTCCTGATCATTATTAGTAAACAAATACGAGCACTCATAAAATCAACTAAGGCCAATTTTGAGAGAAAAATTGCCATGGATTCAAAGGACAATCATAAGGCCTTTTTCAGCTATGTTAGGAACCTGGGTGGAAACTCCCAGATATGCTCAGAATTAGTCCAAAATGATACAAAAATCACTGAACTCACAGACATTGCCAACATACTGGCAGACAAGCTCAGTGTAAACTTCACCCCCCTCTCCCCCCCCTAAAGGAGAGATAACTATCCCAGCGGAGTGTAGCCTCCCAGACATCTCAAATGCGCAGGTGAAAGCTGCTCTCTCTAAAGCTAAAAACACAGCATCAATGGGACCGGATGGTGTCCCCGGCTGTGTGCTACATGAGCTAAATGAGGAATTAAACCTGCACATAAGGCAGCTGTTTAATCTCAGCCTTACCACAGGATACATGCCCAAGGAGTGGCGTACGGCAACTGTGGTCCCACTCCACAAAGGCGGTGCCTCTACGGACCCTGGTAATTACCGCCCCATAAGCTTAACAAGTCTAGTCTGCAAAGCTATGGAGAGGATCATAATGGAGCTCATAAACAAAGATATAGGGGACTTGCAGACATTGGACCCGACCCAGTTTGGCTTCGTCAAGGGCAGATCATGCCTTTTGAACTTGTTTGACTTCTTCAAAACAGTCACCAAGACCATTGATGAGGGAAAGGCAGTCCATACAGCCTACCTTGACCTTGCAAAGGCTTTCGACACAATACCCCACTCGGGTATTGTAGAAAAACTTACCAGCTTAAATGTAAACCCATATGTCACAAGATGGGTTGCAAACTGGCTTAAGGACAGAACCCACAGGGTTAGAGTTGCTGGCGCTATGTCAGACTCCAAGCCGGTCACAAGTGGTGTCCCACAGGGCTCGGTCCTTGGCCCTGTATTATTCGGCATCTACTTCTCAGAAGTACAGGCCAACATGGGAGGACTTTGGCTGACAAAGTTTGCAGACGACTGCAAACCGGGCGCCATAGTGGAAAGTGCATCGGACACGGATATCCTTCAGAAGGGACTCACGGAAACAGATAGCTGGTGCCAGAGCCATGGCCTGAAGTTAAACGCCAAAAAATGTATAGTCATACCCTTCGGGAAAAACAAGGTAACCCCAAGCTACCATATAGGTGGCAATCCACTAAGCACAGAAGAGGTTATCAGGGACCTGGGGACCCAGGTTGACAGTGGCCTTTCTTTTGACACTCACGTTGCTAAAGTGGTTAGAAAGACCTTCTACATTGCCCACCTGATCATGAAGGATTCACATCCAGATCTAGTGAGGTCATTGTTCCCTGTACTCTTCACTTATCAGACCAATGATCGAGTACAATGCCCCATTCGGGATGTATCTCACCCGACATCTGCAGCAATTGGAGAGACCCCAAAAGTTCCTCACCAAAAGGATAAAGGGACTCCAAAATCTGTCATATGCTGCCAGATTGAAGAAACACCAGCTCTATTCAGTCGCATACCGTCTGTTCAGAGGTGACATGTGCCTGACATACAAGGCCATGTCCAACCAGGAATTAATGGACATGCTCCACCTCAAAAAATCCAAATCCACCAAAACCACTAGAGCAAGCGACTTAAACCTTAGCACGGATATAAATAGGACGTGCTGGAGGGATATATTTATCACTCAGAGACTCCCTATGCTGTGGAATAAAATCCCGGTCCATGTGAGGTAGAGCACCTCGCTGGCTCTGTTCAAGAGAAATCTTGACCTGTGGATGGGAGATCGTAGGTTTACCCCGGGAATCATCTCTGTGTCACTGCTGGACAGAGGCACAACAAACTAATGGGCACAGTATTTTTTCATATAAGGGGTGGCGTAAGCCACAAAACTTTGGGCTAGGCTTATAAATGCCTTAGGGCAGATAGCCTAGTATAAACCTATGAACCTATGAACCTAAGAAAAGAAACCAGCTCCCTTTACAACCACCACAATGGGCTTTTTAACCTGTTTAACAAAACAGAAATTCATATTTACTGTCTAAACATCATTAAAAGTCTTAGATTGTGAACATAACTGATATTGAACAAAACCATTGCATCTTATAAAAAATTGCTCAACAACTGTTCAGTCTGTGTGCCACACTAACTACCAAACCTGCCACTTGTCTTTGCAATTCTTTTCTTGGATATACACTGTCAGCCCTGTTTATACTATTTCTTATCATGGAAATAAACCGAACAGCATTTACATTATCTTTAGGCTTCATTTTTTGACCACCTTGTTGGTACAGTTTAATAATTATTTAATCATTTCGACTGTTCAGGTTGTGTACAATATCATTTCAGTTAAAGGCCCACCTTTATATTTTTGGACCAATCACCACTCTTGACTTCAAACTGGCAAGGTGGAGCACAGGAACTCGAGAAAATTATTTTCACTTTACAGTGCATGGTGAGCTCAGCTCAATTTATTTCTCCTCGTGGTACATTGCAAAATAATCATTTGGACTGAAAGGTCACAAGAGAAGGGACTTCTGGCATGTCACAGAACAGTCAGCATTTCAGATTAATCCTTCCTGACTCCAGAGATAAAAAAACTGTCAAATGTTGAATAAAACAGTGAAACTTCAATCTAGGGGACAACTCGAAATAGCAGAAATGCCTGCAAGAAAAAAATAAAGGAAAATCTGAATGATTACCTAATAACCCTTCTGATTTGCGTTTAATGGTTTCAGATCACCAAAAGTATATGACATAACCAAATTAACAGCAGCTGCAGGCCAGTGAGATTGATGACCCACCTGGGCCATCAATGGAGGAATAAAAACCTCAAATGCATAAGACATTTTCAAAGTCAACAGTATCCTTGATGACTACAAAAATCCAACAATTAAAAATTTGGAGAAATTAAAGATGTCCTCAAAAGGCACTTTGACAAGATTACAAATCTATATTAAAAGTGCAAACTAAATCATTAGTATGAATGATGCCTTTAGTCCCAGATTAGCTAGTCTCCAAATGACAGACTATAAAAAGAATTCACTGGGTTGGCTGAAGACTAGACTTCTGTAAGTTTATGGACAGGCACACCCTGAGCAGATAGTCTGTGGTCTCTATGAGAGATTTTATCATGGGAGCAGATAGAAGCCAGTTGTCCAAACCTGGGAAAACTTTAAATCCCTGGAGTTACAGGTCAACTACTAAGATGGTCATGCACTTGGTTACCACCCTGGGGAAGTGAAGGAACATTCAGGACTCTTTTGCTATCTTTAAGTGTAGGTAAGCATCCTGGAGAGCCACCAAGCACATCAAGCTGTCTGCTGTGAGACAAGGCAAGATTGGCTGTACTAAAAGAATTCTGAACTGTGATTTTCTGTAATACTAGTTTAGGCGGCTGAGGTCCAATATTGGTCTGAGAATCAGTTTCTCCTTTGGAACAAAAAGAACCTACTGGATGGCTCTTTTGGAGAGCAATGAGATAATCTCTCTTTTTCTGCCACTTCTGACCAGATGGGAGCAGTTGGGCAGCCCTTCAGGTACATTGGGGATTACTTGCCAGAAAAGGGCTCATGGTATCTCTAGTTATATGGAAGGCCTCTGCTTCTAGGCCTGCGCACATTAAAGGGGATGCCTCTTTCACTACCATCCCTGTCAGAAAATGCCTCACGCTGCTGCACTTGGTCTTTCTAAACCAGCATGACCTTGACTCTTTTTGGTTCCTACTCTATGATCTTACCTCAAATTCACTTCAACAGCAGAAAGCGTCTTCCTGTCTTGTTTGTATTTCTGCATTTTCTCTTTCACTGATGGACCAAACAAAAAAGATCCATCAAAGGGGTTATTTGTGAAGGATGCCTTAAAATAGTCCACAAAGACACACAGGCCCTGCCAGGCTTTACTAGAAAGGCTCACCCAGACTCTGCAACACTTTGCTGTGAGGGAAAGGTTAGTTTGCTTTTTATTTGTTGTATTACTTTATTGCCTTTTTCTGTTTTGAATACTGTGATTTGTTTTATTTACCTTGTGTTTTACTTATATTCTGCTTTTAACTGCATATTAAAACTTGAACAGAGACCACAGCTCTGTCTCTTGTGAGGCAGGTAGAAATTTCTTCCCCACCCTCCCACCCGGTTACTGTAGTGTTCCTAAACACCACTGTCTTTCTAGATGCCTTCCCCTTATGTTAATTTGACCATATATCTAATTTCTTCTCTGTTTTTTACAGGTTTGTGTGAGTAAGCACAAAATTATCATTTTGTGAAATCACTCCCCTTCAACTATTTAAATTTATTGGCCATCCTACTGTATTCCATAGTGCCAGATTACAAAAGTGACCACCCCCTTTCAATCTATCTTGCTGTTTTAAAAATAGTGACTCTCCACTAAAACGTAGCTTTTTAGATGGGTAAAACTTAAGTTACCTACTTTCACATCTAACTCCTCTAGTGCACATTGCAGTGTTTAGGATAAACCATTTTTTTCATCTTACCATTAAGCATCCCTGTGACTAGCACTTGCTTTAAAACCTGCTAGAAAGCACTAGGAAGTCTTAAACCGATACAAGCACTCAACTCTCCTTGTTAATAAGGAGAAATTAATCGCAGGCACTAAACAGCCTATAATTGCAAAGTACCTTGCTAAGGTAAGGGAAAACAGCTCTTGTACTTTACAAAAAAAAAAAGCACCAAACCAGGCATGTCCAAGGGTCAGCTTCCGGTGATTTCTGTCCACCTGGTGAACCTGGGCATACTGGGGCAATGCAGCAATTGCCTCATGTACACAGACAACCCTCTACTCCTACCACCCAACACTACAACCTGCGAGAGATGCACTTACATAGCCAAACTGGAAGCAAAGCTCTCGCCACCCAAGATTGTGCTAGATAGTCAAGAAGAGAAGGTTAACACCCGAACTACACCTCAAGCAACACACATCCCTTCTAAACCCACACCACTAACACCCACACATGGCAACACTAAACCCACATATGTGGAGGCCCTTACCATTAACCTGCCCAAGCAACAAGGGCCTCTAAAGCTGAAACGTAAACACCAATCACAACCAAAGTGTCACATAGCTCACAACACCAGTGTGCCACCCAACAGCAGTCCCTACGGCAAGACAACGTACCCAACACTTTAGTCATAGGTGACTCTATAGTCAGGCACACTGATGTCCCACTCACCAGGCTGAACAAGGAGAAAATTACACTCAGCTGCATGTTGGGTGACAGGATTACGCCACATAACGCATGCACTTAAGTCACTCCACAACAAGTACAAATATGACTGTGTCATTGTCCTTGTTGGTGTGAATGAATTGAGACGTACCTCCCTGGACTACATGAAAAGAGACACGGAAGAGCTCTCAGATCATGTGGCTTAAGCAGGTATGATCCTAGCCCTGAGCAGCATCCTGCCTTCACCGAGAATGATACCACAGTATAAGGACAAAATGATTGACTTCAACAATTGGCTAAGCTTCTGGTGTAATTCAAGAGGGATCCAGTATCTGTCTGCTTGCGACAACATGATTGACAGACCACAATGCTTTGCCAGAGATGGTCTGCACCTGTCGCCCCTGGGATTCAGGTTACTGGCTAAGGCTCTTGCCACCCCTATAGTGCCTTTTTTAGGCAAAGTTCAAAGGACAAAACCACCACCGTAACAGGTACAAGCATGCAAAATCTGAAGGTAATGTTACTCAATGCTAGAAGTCTAAACCTCAAAATGCACTCTTTCGAGGCACTCCTAAAAACGGAGAACATTGATATCTGTGCAGTAACTGAGACCTGGTTCGAGGCTCCACAG
The DNA here is from genome assembly GCF_019279795.1 of Protopterus annectens. Taxonomy (NCBI): domain Eukaryota; kingdom Metazoa; phylum Chordata; order Ceratodontiformes; family Protopteridae; genus Protopterus; species Protopterus annectens. Next base: position 1,823,182,705 of record NC_056741.1, read on the forward strand.
AGCACATCTGCATGCCAGGTTACAACTCTTACCACACTTTTCGGCCACCAAACCAAGACCAAAACACTAAAGGTGGAGGAGTGTCCATATTCACCAAGGATATTCACACCACCAGGCTAGTTGCCCAACACAACGCTTCTGAAATTCTCCAGGTGCAACTAACACTAGGTAAGACTGCAATCCAAATTGTAGCTTGCTACAGATCCCCCACCATACCCCAAGATTCTCACTACACCTTTCTAAACATACTGGAAAGTATTAAGATACAACCAAACACCCTAATACTGAGTGATTTCAACTACCCTGCCATTAACTCGGGAAAAGTACTCGTGCACCAACACCTTTGCTCAACAGTTCTTGGAATTCATAAATTCCAACGCCCTGGATCAACTAATCCTTAGTCCCACCAGGGGCTCCAATATCCTAGACCTGGTCATTACCAACATGGGAAATCGATGCTCCACACCTATGGCCACCCCCCCCCCCGTTGGTCAGGTCTGACCATAAGCTGATCACCCTTGACATCCACATCCCACCCCCCAGTAAAGAAACCTCCGTAAAAAACTTCTCCAAAGCCAACTTCATGCTACTCAAGTCAGAAGTCACAAACTTCATGACACCCATGCAGATGGGAACTGAAAGTTTGACTGCTGAATCCTGCACTAAGGCACTGTACAAGCACATCCACTCGTGCATGAATCGTGTCATCCCCAATAGAACCAAGACACTCTCCTCCAAAAAAAGGAAGCCAATCTGTTCGTCCCTTGGCATAAACAAACTTTACAACAAAAGGAATAAACTGTTGCAGAAAAGAGGAAAATCCCAGGATGCAAAAAAACTCCCTTACCAGCCTCAGTAAGAAGCTGAGACCCCTCATAAAATCCTCCAAAGCTAGTTACGAAAATAAAATTGCCAAAGATTCCAAAGCCAACCACAAGGCATTCTATAGCTATGTCAAGAATCTAAATGGCAATGCTCAGATCTGCTCTGAGCTACAACAGAATGACATTAAATATACTGATCTCAAGGATATTGCCAATATTCTGGCAGATAGATTCAGTACAAACTTCACCCCCCCTCTCAACCCCTAAAGGGTCCATCTCAATACCAAAAGATTGCCAAATTCCAGTAATAACGGCCACACAGGTAAAAACGCACTCTCCAAAGCTAAGAATACAGTATCCATGGGACCAGATGACATCCCAGGCTGTGTATAACATGAACTACAAAATTAACTGGCACCTAACCCAAGTGTCATGTTTAATCATACCCTCAATTCAGGCTTCGTGCCCACTGAATGGTGCACAGCTACAGTTATCCCACTCCATAAGGGGGGATCCATCTTGGATCCTGGGAACTACCACCCCATCAGTCTGACAAGCCTGATCTGCAAGGCCATGGAACGTATTATCATGGAACTTATAAACAAAGACATTGGCAACCTTCAAACACTGGACCCCATGCAGTTTGGGTTCATGAAGGGCCGATCTTGTCTCCTGAACCTGACTGACTTCTTCGAATCAGTCTCCAGAGCCATGGACATGGGTAAGGTGGTCCACACAACCTATCTGGATCTTGCCAAGTACTTCGACACCATCCACCACTCTGGAATCATAGATAAACTTACTAAGCTGGGCATTAATCCCTACATCACTCGATGGGTTGCCAACTGGCTTACTGACAGAACCCACACTGTAAAAGTAGTAGACTCCACATCCAGCTCCAGACAAGTGAAAAGTGAAGTACCTCAGGGTTCAGTCCTGGGACCGCTCTTGTTTAGCATCTACTTCTCTGAAGTACAGGCCAACACTAAGGGACTCTGGCTAACAAAGTTCGGAGAGGACTGCAAACTGGGAGCCATTACTGAATGGGAGCCATTATTGAATCCCGAAATTATGTGGATATTCTACAAAAGGGCCTTACAGAAACAGATGCTTGGTGCCAGAGCCATGGGCTCAAGCTCAATGCGAAGAAATGTATAGTTATCCCCCTTGGGAAAAAACATGTACCCATAAATTACCATATCGGTAGCAGTACACTAAACACCGAAAGTGTGATAAGAGACTTAGGGACACGGGTGGACAGTGGTCTCACCTTCGATAACCACATCACCACAACAGTCAGGAAATCCTTCTATGTGGCACACCTCATCACTGAGGGCTTTTCATTCAGAAAAAAGGAGGTCATTGTCTCACTGTACTCATCACTCATTAGACTCATTATAGAATACCATGCCCCATTTGTTATGTACCTCTCAAGACATCCACAACAAATGGAAAGGCTGCAGAAATACCTCACTAAAAGAATCACAGGCCTAAAGCAGATGCCCTATGCTGACCATCTAAAAAAACTCCACCTATACTCTGTCGCATATCATCTACTCAGAGGTGATCTCTGCTTAACATACAAGGCCATGTCAAACCCAGAGCTGTTGGACATGCTACCCTTAAAAAAATCCCAATCACTCAGAGACACACATCTAGGGATCTTAACCTTGTCATTACAATGAGCAAAACAAGCTGGAGGGATAGGTTCCTGACCCAGAGACTCCTCAGACTCTGGAATAGACTACCCATACATGTCAAGCAGAGCGCCTCTTTGGCTCTCTTTAAAAGGAACCTTGATGATTGGATGGGAGATAGGAAATTCACCCTGGGGATCACATCAGTTACCCTGCTAGACAGTGGTCCAGGGAAGTAAATATTGTGGGAAGAAATATCCATAGAATTGGGAATTGTTATGGCTAGGCTTGCATATAGGCCCTAGGGCCAATAGCCTAGTACCGACCTATGAACCTATGGACAGACAATGTTATTCTTTAAAAAAATCTATATGGGAAGTAAATATTGTGGGAAAAAATAGCTAGGGAGTTGTTATGGCTAGGCTTGTATAGGCCCTATGGCCTGCAGCCTACTACTAACCTATGAACCTATGATGCTTCATAGCCACACCAGCACTGTCTGCCCTCACTGCTCTATCTGCTGCATCATGTATTAGGCTCATGAAAGAGGTTTGATATATTAGACATTGTGTTCGTGGTAGCTTTTAATTGTTTCTGGGAGTCAGATGTTAGGGGTGCTTTTAGAGTGGCTAGGGGTTGGTGAGCCAAATCTCTCTGGAAATTATTTATATGAGTGGTGTATTTCAGAGTCCTTAAGGTGAAGGTGCTGGAAGCATAAATCCACATCCCTAATCTATCCATCACCTAGGTCCACAATAATGTAATCCACTATAGCAGACTATGCACAGTGCTGCTTGTCCTTGGGAGGAGAAATATTCTTATCGGGCTTTCATACCACCACCTCACATGCATCTGAATCCTACTTTGACCTCCTTACTACAAGATTGACTAATTAATCCACAAGAGGAACCACCCAAGAAGTAAACTGGGTCAAGCCATAGGCCTCAAAGAGAATTTCCTTGTTAGTTGGGGGGTGGTCAGGGGCCAAGATCCCCTCTGTCTCATAAGATCTAGGATTTTCCCAGAGGATAAGTCTTCAAGAAGGGACCGGGGGAGCCCTTCCTATCATCTGAGGGGGATGACCGATGTGACAGACACAGATGAGGAGTCTATGTGCATCTCCTCTTAAACATTCTCTTGTTTGGCATCTCAGGAGGCAAAATGTCTATTCTACCTTATAGAATCATAGGATGTTACTCGGCTATTGGCCTTGAGGCCCTAACAAGCCTAGCCAAGAATTAACCCATGTTCCAACAGGTCAGCACCCGATGCCCCTGTCCAGCAGGGACACAGGTGGAATCCCAGGGGTGTATTTTCTGTTCCCCATCTAGTTATCCAGGTTGTGCTTAAAAAGGGTTAATGAGGTACTCTGCTTGATGTGGAGAGGGAGTCTATGCCATAGAATGGGGAGTCTCTGGGACACAAATCTGTCCCACTAATAAGTTTTATTGATATCACAGACCAGGTTGAGGTCACGCGTGTGGGTTACTCAAGTTAAGCTTGACTTGCGGATATGTAGCAATCCCATCAAGACAGGGTATGAGATTGCTTTGTATGCCAGACAGAGGTCATCTCTGAGGAGTCTGTATGAGACTGAGTAGAGGGACATGGGTGTTAGCTAATTTGTGTAGGGTAGATATCTGAGGCCCTGGATTCTCCTGGTGAGGAACCTCTGTGGTCTCTCCAGCTGCTGCATGTGCTTTGTGAGGTATATGCTGAAAGGGGCATTGTACTCAATAATGGGTCCAACAAGGGAGGAATACAGGGAAGTTATGAACTCTTTGTCCCTGGATGAGACACCCTTACTAATGAGGTGGGCCATGTAGAAAGCTTTCCATACAACGGAGGCAATATGGTGGTCAAACGTCAGTTAGCTATCAACCTGGGTGCCCAAGTCCCTCACGACTGATTGCATTTTTAGAACCATATTATTAATGTGATAATTTGTGGGGGTGTTACTGTCCCCAAAAGGGGTTGATGATGCATTTTTTGGAATTCAGGTTGAGGCCACGTTACTGGCACCAGTCATATGTTTGGTGAGGCCCACTTGGAGGATGTCTATATCACTAGAGGAAAATCCAAAAGGACCAGCACTCGAGGCAGAATGTCTTAAATCAACATTAATATTTTATTACTCGGTAGCTAAAAAGCTGCCTGTATACACAGTAACTTACAGACCGGTTTCGGCTAAAAAAGCCTTTATCAATGTAAATATTCCTTTGCTCAATAATGATTATGCAAATCAACATAGCATCCTGGAACTATTTAAATACCTCTTTCCAAATTGGTATCATCCAACCATTGGTCAACGAACTTATGTCACATAACCATATTTAAATATTGGTAGCACAGTACAAATGTGTATGAAAATACCAAACAAAGAAAGAACATATGAACTAACAATACACTACATGAAAGAGTATTCAAAAAAACCATTTATATGAAGTTCAGTGTAATATATTATGCATTATGATGTATTGTATTATATAGATGGGTCAATCCATGTTTTCTTGTGTCCAAAACTTTTAGTGATGACACTAAAGACCCTTGAATATATAGTGCAAGGTCCAAAACAATTCAGATAACAATATCCAACAAAGGACCTGCACATAAAACCCCAAATTATTAAATCTTGACAATGCTGTGATATTGTATTAAAGCCTGATTAGTGCATTATATTTATATATTATTATACATTTAAAGCCTAATAAGCCATTAGAATCCCATTCTATGTATATTAAGCATGCCATGCCTCATCCAAAAATTAGTATATCACTAGCATATTATATACATGTTGTTTTGCCAACAATGTTAAACTATGGTCCAAATGTGTCATCATGTACCTCATATTCGTTCAACCCAGGTTTAAAAAATGCCCCTAGTCTAGTAATCCACTTACTTTCCATATTGTTCAATCTTGTATGCCATCCCATCTTAAAATTCCTTGATAATTGGATTTTGTCAATAACGATAAACTTAAAACATGCTCCAGTATGATTCTTGCTGTGTTTATATAAAGCACTAGTCTCTCGTCTATTTCTAATAGAGCTTAGATGTTCACTTATTCGAATTCTGATGGGTCTGGAAGTCTGTCCGACATAAAAAGCAGAACAGGTACAATAAGCCAGATAAATAACCCAATCAGAACTACAGTTACCAAAGATATTGATGTCATATACCTTGGGAGTGTTTTTACTGCTGAATTCTTTGGTTTTGTTAATGTGCTGACAGGCACCACAATGTCCACAAGGGTAACAACCCACTAGAGGCTCTCCAAAAAGTGTAGTCTGTATAGTTGAGGGTGGGCTAAATCTCTTGTAATGTGTTAGTTGAGATTGAATAGTCCTCCCTCTCCGATACGAAAAAGCACATTCATGTGGAAGAATCCTATCCAAAATTGGATTTGATTTCAATATATCCCAGTGTGTGCTGATGATTTGTCTAAACCTAGGTATGTTATTGCCATAGGTAGTGATAAGTCTAATGGGTTGTTGACCCTTGTTGTGATCATTATCTGATGATTGGTTATATTGCAATAGTTCAGTTCTAGTTTTATTCTCAGCCAGTTCGGCAGTCCTGGTTAGATGTTGCAAATTGTATCCCCTAGCCCTGAATCTTGATTTTAGATCCTCTGTATGTATGGAATATTCCCTATCAGAAGAACAAATTCTTTTAAGACGCAAAAATTGGGACTTGGGGATATTTCTGATGATGTGGCGGGGGTGAGAACTGGTAGCGTGTAATAAAGTGTTGTATTGAGGGAATTTTCTATGAATAGTTGTGGCCAAAGTGTGGTCAGGTAATCTTTGTACCACCACATCCAAAAACACTATTTCATGATAGCCAGTGTTGGCTGTAAAATGTATATCAAAAGGATTGTTATTGAGATATGCCACAAATCTAGATAGTTCTTCCATGTCACCCCGCCACACTAACCAGCAGTCATCGAGATATCTGCGCCAGATATCTAAACTCTCAATGTAAGTGTTATTGGCAACATCATATATGAATGCTTGTTCGAAAAAACCCATGAACAAATCTGCATAAATAGGGGCAAATGATGCCCCCATAGCTGTTCCTTTAATTTGCCAATATGGGTTCCCCTCAAAATAAAATATGTTTTTTTGTAAAACAATTTCAGTAAGTTTGATCAAAAAATTGTTAAATTTGGGGGAATATAAATTGGCCTTATTTAGCCAGTAAGAGACTGCCCTGATGCCAGCTTTGTGAGGTATGCTGGTGTACAAAGATGAAACATCCATTGTGCATAACACCCAACCTTCATCCAGCTGAGAGTCCTTAACAATGTTTAAGAACTCTGTAGTATCTTTGAGCCGTGATCTAACATTACTGAGCAAAGGTTTAAGATGTTCAGTAAGAAAGGCTGATATTGGTTCAGTTAAAGAACCCCGGCCAGAAACAATGGGTCGACCTGGTGGATTATTTAAGTCCTTCTGTATTTTAGGAATCAAATATAAATATTGCGGCATTGGTTCCTTGACCTTGAGTTGCCTTGCAACTTGCAGTGAAATAATGCCCTCATCCACAGGCAGATCCAAGAAAGAATCAATTTCCAATTTAAAGTTAGATGTTGGGTCTACTACCATCTGTATATAAAACTGTGATTGTGATAGTTGTTTTGATGCTTCATTCTTGTATTTTGAATAATCCATCACCACAATACCCCCACCCTTGTCTGCTGGACTAATAACTATATCCTGTTAAGTCGCAGTTGTGAAAGGGCAATTCTTTCCTCTTGACTGAGGTTACTGCGAATTTGTGTAAAATTGTGGGAGAAATGTAAATCTCAACTAACACATTACAAGAGATTTAGCCCACCCTCAACTATACAGACTACACTTTTTGGAGAGCCTCTAGTGGGTTGTTACCCTTGTGGACATTGTGGTGCCTGTCAGCACATTAACAAAACCAAAGAATTCAGCAGTAAAAACACTCCCAAGGTATATGACATCAATATCTTTGGTAACTGTAGTTCTGATTGGGTTATTTATCTGGCTTATTGTACCTGTTCTGCTTTTTATGTCGGACAGACTTCCAGACCCATCAGAATTCGAATAAGTGAACATCTAAGCTCTATTAGAAATAGACGAGTGACTAGTGCTTTATATAAACACAGCAAGAATCATACTGGAGCATGTTTTAAGTTTATCATTATTGACAAAATCCAATTATCAAGGAATTTTAAGATGGGATGGCATACAAGACTGAACAATATGGAAAGTAAATGGATTACTAGACTAGGGGCATTTTTTAAACCTGGGTTGAACGAATATGAGGTACATGATGACACATTTGGACCATAGTTTAACATTGTTGGCAAAACAACATGTATATAATATGCTAGTGATATACTAATTTTTGGATGAGGCATGGCATGCTTAATATACATAGAATGGGATTCTAATGCCTTATTAGGCTTTAAATGTATAATAATATATAAATATAATGTATAAATATAATGCACTAACCAGGCTTTAATACAATATCACAGCATTGTCAAGATTTAATAATTTGGGGTTTTATGTGCAGGTCCTTTGTTGGATATTGTTATCTGAATTGTTTTGGACCTTGCACTATATATTCAAGGGTCTTTAGTGTCATCACTAAAAGTTTTGGACACAGGAAAACATGGATTGACCCATCTATATAATACAATACATCATAATGCATAATATATTACACTGAACTTCATATAAATGTTTTTTTGAATACTCTTTCATGTAGTGTATTGTTAGTTCATATGTTCTTTCTTTGTTTGGTATTTTCATACACATTTGTACTGTGCTACCAATATTTAAATATGGTTGTGTGACATAAGTTCGTTGACCAATGGTTGGATGATACCAATTTGGAAAGAGGTATTTAAATAGTTCCAGGATGCTATGTTGATTTGCATAATCATTATTGAGCAAAGGAATATTTACATTGATAAAGGCTTTTTTAGCTGAAACCGGTCTGTAAGTTACTGTGTATACAGGCAGCTTTTTAGCTACCGAGTAATAAAATATTAATGTTGATTTAAGACATTCTGCCTCGAGTGCTGGTCCTTTTGGATTTTTCTACTTTTGGTGGTTTGGACCGTGCACCACAGTCTACCGCGCGTGCCTTGTTTGCGTTGGTTATATTACTAGAGGAACTGATGACAGAGTCCAGCTTACAGTCATCTGCAAACCTGGTCAGCCATAGCCCACTGGTTTTGGCCTGCACCTCAGAAAAGTGTGTCCCAAACAACAGAGGCCCCAAGACCAATCCCTGGGGATCAGCACTTGTTAGGGGTCAACTGCTAGAGGTGGCTTCCTCTATTTTGGCTAGGTGGGGTCTATCAGTGAGCCAGTTTGTTACCCATCTGGTAACGTACAGACTGATGTCTAGTTGAGAGAGTTTATCTATTATACCCAAGTGGGGAATAGTATCAAAGGATTTGGTCAGGTGAAGGTAGGCAATGTGCACCATCTTCCCCTCAGAGGATTTTGCTTGCTGAAGTGCTGTAGCAGCTTAACTCTATCATCAAGGATGCCTGATGGAAAAAAAGGAAGAATAAGTGGGCATCCCAGTGCACAGCTAATCCTGAGGAGTGTGTCTCTGCCCTCAGTCGTGAGGCAATCATCTCCCCATAACATGGAAAGCCATTCTGACTACTGCTGGATCTGAAGATGCTGCCTCAATAACCAGGGATGTTCCCCCTGGAGAAGAAATGACTGGAGCTAAAGATGGCTTCAGGCCAAAAACGAAAAAGATGGAAAGCCTCAAGAAGGGGATTGGAACTGAAGACTTAATTGCTGAAGTCTGTAACACCACAAAATGAGCCATACAAGACAACTTTGGAGATGGCACCAAAGCCTTATCATCAAATCTTTGGTACCAAGGTGATCTTGGCTCCAATGCTGTCCAACTTGAGTGCATCGGATCCAATAACCCCCAATGTCAAAGACAGTGTAAAGACTTACACTGAGGGGACACGCTCTGGGTTGAGATGTGCTATGGGGAAGTAGCTAACGGAGGGGGCATAAGACCCACACTGACTACCTTTGGAGCAGAAGGAGACAGTATGACTTCCATCTCAATCTGCATCTTCAAGAAACTCATGAAGTGATCCTGGTCTTCCACTGATGTACTCTTTTAGGAAATAAAGGATCTTAATGATGAAGTGGAAGGAGGCCAAAGGGGATTCGGTGCATTTTCCTCTCAGATGAAACCTACTTAGTAGGTCCTTTGGATGAAGTGTCCTGCACTAGAATTGGTTCTGGAAGCTCTGCAGCTGGTAGAGGACTAAGTCAGGGTAAGGAAGGTATAGAGTCATAAGCCTGTCTTACTCTTGGCAACGAATCCCTAGAGTTAGGTATGTCTGATGACTTTTTACATTTAGAGGACTCTACATTCAGGGGCAAAAGCCTGTTAATAACCAGTCTGTTTTTCCTGTCCAATAAGGTTTTCAGACCAAAATCAGAGTAAGAAAAAAATCTCCAAAAACAGCCAATTCAGAATAATGACTAGCTTAACCCCTTCTAAGAACATTATTAAGAATAAAAAAGGTACAAAGTTTAAATACAGGTAGCAAAAAAAATTAGATGCAACACTAAGCTTATTACCAAGTGCTAGAGATTCACATTTGTTCACTATGTCAGCAAAAGAGATCTAGGGCAATTCTAGGCCCTAGTGCATGATGGATGGGAAAATTTTAAAATTTTAAAGGGGCTCAAAGCTGGAGCACTAATGCTGCCAGTTCAGATCCAACTAGAGGCTCAAGGACTCAGAAGTCAGATTGGATGAACTGAAAGAATAGGACTTGGAGTTATGTTTGAAACTTAGCTTAAGATTAATATGGAGTTAGCAGTGGAACTTGTATCCAAAGAGGTGAATATAGAAAGTTAACTAAGGGTTGGGAACTATGTCAACACAGCTGTGAGTTGCATTTAGGGCTTGTGTGTGGGAGATAGTAGAAGACTGATAAAGAATGTGAAGATAGACATGTTATCATAGGTTCATAGGTAGGTACTAGGCTATTGGCCCTAGGGCCTATATAAGCCTAGCCAAACGGTACCCTGGCTTTTGCCACCCAAGAAAATTATTTTCTTGTGCCCCTGTCAAGCAAAGCCACAGAAGTAATCCTGGGGTGAATGTCCTATCTCCCATCCAATCATCAACATTTTTCTTGAAGAGTGATAATGAGGAGCTTTGTTTGATATAGATAGGTAGTTTGTTTCAGAGTATGGGAAGTCTCTGGGACAGGAATCTATCCCTCCAGCATGTTCTGTTTATTGTGGTGACAAGGTTTAGGTCCCTAGAGCTAAAGCTGAACATGTTAGTAATGACATGGAGAGTTCGGCAGACAGTGGGAAGGTAAGGACAGAATGGATAGATTCAAGTGGAAAAATTCTGTTAGGGGTTGACAATGGGAAAAGTAAACTAATGTAAAATAGATGGAGTGAGACTGATGTGTGAGAGGAGAAGAAACAGTTTTGTATAGCTAAAAATCAAATGCAAATACTATAAAAGTTAACAGTAGGAAAAAAAGTGAAGGGAAAGAGATAACAGGTGATAAAGTTATATGACAGGAGAGTACTGTATCATTAACTGCCACATGCAAAACGTTGCTATAACGGAAGGAAGAACAGTGAAAGAGAAGAGATAACAGGCATTATAGTTCTATGGGTGTGGAAAAATATAATACATTGTGTGTGGGTATTTTAGGGAGGGGAGATGAAGAGATTGGTTTGAATTGTGGCTGGAGTTTGTTAGAAGGAAAATGGAAATAGAAAAATGTGATAGGAAGTATTGTCTGGTCAATGAAGGTGAAGGTAGAGTTAAGGAGAGAAAAAAGTTTAAGGTGGAGTAAGGGACAATAAAAGTTTATTTGAAGTGGTGGGTGGAAATTTGGGGTAGAGTGAGAATTGTGAGGGTGAACAGAGCAAGACCTAAGCCAAGCAAGGTGAGCAGTCCTTTTTCAGGAACACTCAATAAAGGTGGGTTTTAAAAATTAAATTTAACTCTAGCTTAATATGTTTCTGAGTTACACTTCCAAAACTAAAGTGGTTATTTGAAAAGACTGATGAAGTAAAGCTAGAGGTGTTTGTGGCTTACATTCTGGGTGTTTGTAGGAGACAAGAGGCAAAGGAATCTAAACTTGAATAGTAAGGGTGCAGGGTACTAAGATGTTTGCTCTTTCTAGTCATTTAAATCTCTAATTGATGAAACTCACTGAGGCACACCACGGCAATAAGAAGCTGACCTTTTATTTCTCAAAAAGAAAAGAAAAAACACTTGTAAAAACAAAGAAACGTAGTTAATAGTTAATTCAATGATACTTTTATATGCAGTTTCTGTTGGTGTTTAAATAGTCTGATGAAGCATTCTTTGAAAGGGGAAAGCGCTTACTGGTTTGAAACATTTCTTTGTTTTTACAAGTGTATTTTATTTTCTTTTTGAGAAATAAAAGGTCAGCTTCTTATTGCCGTGGTGTGCCTCAGTGAGTTTCATCAATTGGACTTTGTGCTTATGCTCTTTGGAGGCACCTTGCCCTTGCTGGTTGATTTGATATAGGAATTTCATTTAAATCGCTGCACTAGAATATTTGCACTGAAAGCTCACATCAGTATAGCATTATAACATAAGAGGTCTGAGGTAGCTGGCAAGATTGATTGGTGTGTCTGCACTGTGATAATGATGTTAGTCTGCCTCACACATATGGAATAACTGGAAATTTTGTGGAACTTTGATAGAATTGTACTAATGAGGTTGGGGTGTATAAGCAACTGGAACAGTAGAAAAAGGATAAAATGGACAAGTAGAAAATATCAAATTTAGGAATAGCTGTAATTATTGATTTGATTAGTATAAGACTGACAGATATATGGAAAGATGGGGATGAAGAGGCCCTGTTTGTTTCCCTGTAGAACTTTAGTTTGCAATAACTGTATGTGAAATGTACAGGAAGAGACATGTGTTACACATTACCAGGCTTACAGATTATCAGCAGTCCTGAAACTAGTAGTAAGTTAGGAAAAGTCAATGTTACATAAAACCTTAGGTCCAGCAGTGTCTTCACAAACTTACTTTCAATACAAACTTACTAGCTTGAGAAGTTTCAGCAGTACGGACAATGCAGAGAGTTAATATATGCATGCAGTAGTATTCATTTAGATCTTAAATTATATGAGTCAACAGAAATCTACTTAAAACTCCTTGGATACAGCAAAAAGGTTTGCAACCACTATACAGAGTATAGAAAAGTCTAAAATTTTCATATTTGCTGTGGTACAGTACAACTACTTAATCAAAATCCTACACTTTCTTATTAGCCGTTTAAGTTAGCAAAATTAAAATAGCCAAACTGACTTAGCACTATGGTATTCTGTCAGAACTGTTTTCAGATGGTTTCTACTATATCGTGGATTTAGCCCATATCACGCACGCTTACTGCCGAGTTTACTCAGTCATAAATGCTTCAGGACTTCTTTTTTTATTGGAACTTAGTCTATTCAGCTCAGCTTTTGGCTTGAACTTTCTGCTTCAACGAAGGCGCCATTAGAAGCATTTTGGATCTCTTGGGTTACTCCAGAATTATTTTGGACTTTGGTGGTTCTGTTTGTGAAACTCAGTAGCGTTGTCAGCCATTAATGTTGTGTTGAAATTCATATATGAATAAATGTTATATGTGAATGGGATACATACTGGGTTACAAGCAGCCTGGAACACATTTTGAGGTTATAGTGTCATTCTGTTATATACATCATTTTTATATCTGTTTAACGAATTTATTTATTACATATACAAGTGGCTCAGCTTTTGGCTTGGACATTTTGTTTCAACAGCGGTGCTATTAGAAGTGTTTTGGATCTCTTGGGTTACTCCAGAATAATTTTTGACTTTGAGGGCATTTTTGTACGTATTCCTTGTTGGATTATTACAACTCAGAAATGGACTATTTCACTGACCCATGGTTGGACTACTGTGCTTACGCCACATTCCGGTTTGGGACTTATGATACAGGAATGTTTTTTTCTTTTTCTGTACAGGTTTGATCCTTTATTTAGGGCAACTCAATTAGCAGAGTGGTTCTGTTTGTGAAACTCAATAGCACTGTCAGCCATTATTGCTGTGTTGAAATTCATATATGCATAAGTGTTATATGCAAACAGGACATATATTGGGTTGCCAGTAGGCTGGAACACGTTTTGATGTTATAGTCTCATTCCGTTTTTTATATATATATATATATATATATATATATATATATATATATATATATATATATATATATATATAATAATTGTTTAATTTATTTATTTATTGCATATACAAGTGGCCGGAACACAATCAGTGTGATTATACGGTGGTTTGGACTTACGCAGGCTATCATTTTGGTCCATTGTGAATTGAAAATCAGCAACATTATTTTCCTTTCTAGGATTTTGGGCCAACAATATTAATATTCTATATCTGGACATTTAACTTTTTATATTTAGTCCACTTAGTAGCTTCTTCAGTTCTGAAACTAATTTTTTTCATTCGTACAAGGTCCCTGGTGGTCAATATTATTATTGCTGTTTTTTGGCGGTTATATTAACATCTTAATGAAATGCTGGTGCATTTTCTACTTATTGCATTGTAGTAGTTGCAACCTAATATATGTGATTATACAGTCAACAAGACAGTATTCAGGGTACCATTATAATTAGGGTGTTTGTTTAGTCATCTTTATATTTACATAGGGGACTCATTGCATGGGCTCAGATATATATTGTTGTTGGGGGATTAGTGTTGTGTTACACATCTATGGGCTTTGTAGTAAGCCTGACACTATTTAATTTATGTTTAATCATAAGTTTACACAGGGGAATGTAGCACTGCATATACGTGTTTTCCTGACACATGACTATATATGATCAAGGAGAAGTTAAACAAGGGCTATTATTGTTCGTCCCTGAGAACTTGCTTTTGCTTGTGGTTAACCAAATTAAGAAAGGATATAAACACTCTACCGGAGACAGGAACAAATGTAGCATTGCTGTTGAATTTTTGTTTTTCACATTTGGGTACCTGTTCAGGTGAAACGCTCTGGCTACCATTAATCCCTTGCATTTGGTTATAGGGCGATAGTAGTGTTGGATTGTCTACAAATACCAGTGGTTTATCTTAATATTTGGCATATTGGGACTATCTTTTTGGTATAAATATTTGAGCTCATTCTAGTCTTCCCTATTGGGATTATATACCATCATCTTTTGGTACTAACTGTAGTTAAATAGGATTGGAATCAAATACACATATTTTGCAACTGATAACTGACTAGACAATTACCAAATGGATTTGACTAAGATCCTACATGGATTATCAGCAGACAGGGATTACCTGGGTATTTTTGGTTTGGGGAACAAAATTACATGAACACTGGGATGGACCCATTGTAACCGGAGAATATGTGTATTTCCCATTTTCAAAAACTGATCAAATGTATGAGGACTCTATGGACCAATGTCTGGCATCTCAAACATTTCAAGGCTTATCATGCCAAGGGAATCTCACCCAGAGGCATTAGAGTGTGCACCTAACCCTTGGTAGCGAATACAGATACATAATTGGCTGAACAATGGGCTATAGCCCAACAAAAAGTCTCAATGGGGTTTGGTGAGGTATTGGCCATTTATTATGATCGCTCTATTGATATGGGTATATCTGAGGTAGCTAAGATATGTGTGAGGAAACAAAGAAGTTTGAAGGTCAACCTTCTTATACATGTTTAAACAAACTGAGTTAAGAATTACTCAGTTTAGAACACCAGCTCAAGGAGAGAAAAATGCACAGGTTTCAAAGAGATATGGGAGACTATGATAGGGGTAATCCCTTTAGTACAAATAAACATGTTAAATTTGAGAATGGGAATAAGAAAATTCTCAAACGCAAACGGCCTAGGTCCATTCTTAAGAAATCTACATCATCTCATAATGGGACATCTGGGGATGACTCCTCTTCAGTTACAGACCTAGATATACAGCATACTGAAATAAATAGGACATTCTTGAGGGACAGATTCATAACCCAGAGGCTCCATTCACTCTGGAATAAAATCCCAGTCCAGGTTAGGCAGAGTCCCTCATTGACTCTCTTCAAGAGGAATCTTGATGAGTGGATGGGAGATCATAGGTTTACCCCGGGTATCACTTCTGTGTCACTGTTAGACAGAGGCACAGTATACTAACCTCGAAAAAGGGCATAGCAAAATAAATTTAAAATGGGTGGCGAAAGCCAAACACATTCTGGCTAGGCTTATAAATGCCCTAGGGCAGATAGCCTAGTATGAACCTATGAACCTATACCACAGATTCTCCTGTGTCCAAACTCAGTAACTCACAAAACCCTTTAGGAGCAGGACAATATGGGCAGGGAGAAAACACAGCAAGGGTAGACAGCATAGAGGGCCTACTCACACTTATGATACAGAAATAGTTGAAGTAACAATGTGTTAAACATTTCATCACAATCTTTGTCACAAACACAAATTCAATTGTTAAATAAAGGGTTACATTTGTACCTGGTTTCTTTGTTTCTAAGGACAGTCTTGCACAGGATGTTGCATCCTTTTGTAGTCTGCTAAATTTGAAATTGCATTTTCAATCATTTACCAATTCTGGGGAGGATGATGCGTTCTAATACCATAAATCTAATTTCATGCCTCCTATGTGTCACAATATCCAGAAGTTTCAAACATGCATTTTCAAAGATCTACATTTTCATTTTATGGAAACTGGGATTAAGCCTAACAACCTCTCAAAGATCGAATAACAGGCTATACAGGAACTTGAAAATAGAAAAATGTGGTAATTCTACCTGCGGACAAGAGAGGGGCAGTGGTTTTCATGGACTGGGCACAATATAATGCCAAAGCAGAAAGGCAATTGAATGATATGCCTCTAGATCCCAATTTTAGTTTTAAGAAACAAACTGATGAATTTATTTTGTCTGCTAAGGAGGAGAGTATTATATCTGACTCAGTATTATATCATTTGACAGTGTCTAATCCCAGTAGCCAATATCTGTACTTACTTCCAAAAATACACAAAGACCTTAATCATCCACCGGGCAGACCCATTGTCTCAGGGGAAAGGCTCTGTTATGGAACCACTCTCTCAGTTTTTGACAAAACATTTACAACCTTTACTCAAATGGGTTCGGTCCACAGTCCAAGACACTACTAAATTGTTACAAATAATTTCAGACATGCAACTGGAACCAGGTTGGTTGTTAAGCACTCTGCATGTATCTGCTTTGTATACCAACATTCCTCATTGGGCTGGGTTACAGGCACTTGAATATTGGTTATATAGATCCAAACTTTATCCACCAGGGTTTAACACCTTTTTGATCTGTCTAGCAGAACATGTTCTGACCAAAAATGTTTTTTACTATCAAAACAAATGCTACTGGCAGGTTCAGGGTACAGCTATGGGGGCTTTTTTTGCCCCCATTTATGCCGGTCTTTTCATGGCATTCATCGAAGAACATCTAATTTACGATACCAGCCATAACATATATTTAGAAGAAATTAACATGTGGAGGTGTTATCTGGACGACTGCTGGATGGTGTGGAGAGCTGACATTGAATATCTTCAGGAGTTTGTCGAATACTTAAATAGCAATAAGTGGGGAATACAACTGACAGTTAATTATGATGCCCAAAATATAACATTTTTGGATGTGTAGTTATCAGAAACACTGATCATACTTTAGATACAGAGGTCTGTCCTAAGTACCCACAGTAGATTTCCCTACTACATGCATCTAGTTTCCATCCACCATACATTACAAAGAACGTTTCCAAATCTCAGTTTCTTCGGATGAAGCATATCCGCTCACATCCAGCCACTTATGAACATTTCAAGGAGGACCTGACTAAGAGGTTCAAAAACAGGGGTTATAAAATTGGTAATATCCTTACGGCCAGTAATTGGGTCTCACGACTAGACAGAAAGGATCTATTAATGTACAAGGATAAAAACAAGGGAGTGACTCGAATATTCATTTTGTAACCACCGATGGGAGAAATACTAACATGTTACTGGATAGTGTTCAAAGACATTGGAATATTCTTTTAGCAGACACCAAGTTATCAGAGTTTCTTAACGACAGATGTCTTTTCTCCTTCCGAAGGGGGAGGACCCTTGGATCACATTTCAATCATTTTAAACACGGCTCCAGACATACTCAGGATCCCACTCAAAGAACTCTGACAGGGGATTTACTTTTTGGTTGTATCCCTTGTGGACACTGTACACATTGTCATAGGCTGATGAAATCCAAACAATTCACCAGCAAGAACACAGGCATCATTTATGATATCAGGTTTTATGCTAATTGTGGAACTGATTGGGTGATTTATCTTGTGACATGCACCTGCTCAGCCTTTTATACTGGGCAAACTTCGGGACCCTTGAGACTACACATATCTGAACACTGCAGTGATATGAGGACCAAAAAAACAAGTAATGTTTTATATAAACATTTAATGGCACACAAGAATGCAAATTTTAGATTTAATATCATAGACAGAATTGTGGGAAATAGGACAAATAAAGCTGTATGGCATTCCATATTAAAAATACAAAGGAAAAGAAGTGGATCATTAAGCTGGGTGGTTTATTTCCACCAGGTCTCAATGAGAATATATGAACAACCAATGAACTTTAATCTTGTTTCTACCTTGTAGTATAAAAGGGCAATGAATTTCAATGTGTTTTTTCATTGACATTGATGAAGGCTATTTAATTTGTTCAGCCGAAACCGGTTTGTTACTGCTCTACTCATATATGTTTTAATAAAGCATTTACATACCACAGTTTGCTGGCCTTTTGTTTTTTTGATTTGGATTTAAATTATGAGTCAATAGAAATCTACTTAAAACACTTTGGATACAGCAAAAAGGTTTGCAACCACTATACAGAGTACAGAAAAGTCTACAATTTTAATATTTGCTGTGGTACAGTACAACTAATTAATCAAAATCCTACACTTTCTTATTAGCTGTTTAAGTTAGCAAAATTAAAATAGCCAAACTGACTTAGCACTATGGTATTCTGTCAGAACTGTTTTAGACGGTTACTACTATATTGCGGATCTGGCCCATATCACGCACACTTACTGCCCAGTTTACTCAGACCTAAATATTTCAGGACTTCTTATTTTTATTGGAACTTAGTCTATCCGGCTCAGCTTTCGGCTTGGATTTTCTGTTTCAATGACGGCGCAATTAGAAGCGCTTTGGATCTCTTGAGTTAATTTTGGTTTTGGTACAGTGCATCACTTAGAGGTGTGTTCTTTTTTCTACTATGGTATTCAATCATTGTTCTGCATGTCCTCCCTGTGGTCGCGTGGGTTTCCTCCGGGTGCTCCGGTTTCCTCCCACATCCCAAAGACATGCTGTAGGTGGATTGGACACACTAAATTGGTCCTAGGTGTGAGTGTGTGTGTGCCTTCTGTGGAAGGTTGGGCGCCGGGCTGGCAACTCGACACCGTAAAACTCCACTGCCAATCATGAGCGGACAGTGATCTGCTGTGGCGACCCCTAACCGGGAAAAGCTGAAAGAAGAAGAAGAAGTGAATCACAGTTTAAGCATAAGAATGCAGCTGTAGTATTCCAGACAGTACTGACTTGTTTTACTAAGCAATCACTAAAGGGAATACATTCAACAGTGAAAGCAGTCGTGGGAGCATGCATTCTATTTTACTCACAATTCCATTTAAAAGGGAAAGAAATAGCAGCTAAAAGAAACTGCTCATGGCAACTAACACATGGTTACTGCCCTGGGCTTAAATCTCCAACTGTGAGTATACTTTTGTGATGAGAGAATTAACTCAAAGGATAAACATAAGAATCCCTAGTTTGCAGGGTGGTCTGCAAGACCTGATAAGAGTTTTTCTTTATTACCTTTACAATGTGCACACTGAATAACAGTTTAATTTAAGCTCTCCCAGTGTGAAAACAGAAACTCAGAAAAGACAGCCAGTGAATTTGTCTTTTTGGATAAATTTCAATTACTGGCTAGTAAGTGCACTGTCTGAATGCCAGCAAAAAAGACATTTAGAGAACCTGAAAGAAAATCAATCACAAAAAGTGAGGAGAAAACACTGACTGGGAAGAATCCTGCAGTTGCTCAACAAAAAGCAGTTCAAACTCCAGCTTTGGTGCAAGACATGACTTCTAGTAATCTACAGGAAATAATTAATCTAATATGCTCAAAGCTGATTAAAATAAATGAAATATTGAAAGAGTATATCAACTCAGATAATAACAGGATGGAAACAAATTGAAGAAGCTTTAAACATATTCAGGTGAGCTGATAAAACTGCAAAAATCAGAGGTTGAAATGATGAAAAGGCTGGCAGAGTATGAGACTGCTCAAGAAGATATGTTTCAAAAAGTGTTAGAATTAGAGAAAAGACTATACAGGGAAAGCCTGAGATTTTCTGCTGTACCAAAGAAACTGGAAGAAAAAGACTATATTAATTTTATGAAAGCACAAATAAGCAAATGGAATGGTATTCCACAGCATGAGTTGTTAATTGAAAATGTACATTGTGTGTATGCTCCAAATCTGCCCATGAGAAAGCAGCCAAGACAACTAGGCGCAGAGATGCAATCCTACCAGCAGAAAGATTTGATTCTGACAAAACTGTGGCAGAAGGACAAAGTAATAAAAGGTTAAGACAGTAGAATGTTTGTGGAAAATGATTACTCTCTGTATACCAGACAGAAAAGGAGGAGTACATTTATTCCAGCAATCAGGGAATGTCAAGAAACAGGTGTGAGATTCAAGCTGCTGTATCCAGCTATCTTCAGAATATTTTCCCTGGAGGATCAAAGTAATTTTTTGATGTAAAACATGCTAAGAAAGAAATACAATAGTTTGTCCAACAAAAAATAAGCTATAAACAGAAGGGGACTGTTGCTTGCCAGTTCCGGATATAACAAGCAAGCATCGTGGGTTCTTGTTCAACCAGCTTTATTATATGCAAACACATCATAAATAAGGTTAAATAACTTATAAACACACTAGCTATCATGCACATCGATGTTAACACTCTGGCTACACCTTCAAAAATGGCACTGAAGCTAACATGTGCTTGGTATTTATATGCACACACAGATCTTGGAAACGCTTCTTAAACATATAATGCACCTGTTATTCTACATCTTCCCTTTTTGTGAAAATAAGTTACGCATTGTCACTGACAGTAATGAATATGCAATTTACACAGAAATGATTTTCAATGTGCAATTATACAAATTTAGATACATATATACAACTATGGCCAAGTTGCTGTGTACTTCACACTAGGCTTTGAAATGCGACCATATTGTCTGACATAACATTTGGATCTGGTTTAGCAACTGGATTGTCTTTGTTGTCTGTTCAATCTTAGGAATACTAGAATCATCTAACGGGACAGTATCAGAAGTCAAGACATGTTCTGGAACAGGAATATCATCTGGATTGCTCTGAGACTTAGAGTCTTTATCACAGGTATGATGGTACGATATCGGTTCTGCTACAGGAAGAAGATGTCTGCAATTTCTCCTGTACTCCACACCCTCGGATCTAACAAAATAGGATCTCAGCTCTGCACAAATACTCATTACTTGACCAATCCGGTCAAAACCTTTCACTGTTTCTATCCTCACTGTCTCTGCTTTTTTCAATGGACAAAGAAATCTGCTCAATTTGTCATAACTGGACTTTTGTAAAGAACACTTTACAGATAACTAGGCTTTGATGGCATGGTTGTTCTTAGCTTTAGGCCTCAATAAACTAGAACTGATAGGCAATGTTGTTCTGGTTTGCCTAGACAGAAGTCTCTGAGCAGGTGAGCCAAGTATATCTTTTCGGGGTATGTTTCTGAGATTGAGTAAATTAAAAAAAACATTGGTATTATCATGCTTTGACTTTTCAAGTGATTGCTTTGCACTCAGTACTGCACATTCAGCAAGTCCATTTGATTCCTGATACTCTGGACTACTAGTAACATGTACGCAGTCCCATTCTCTGGCAAATTTCTGAGACAATTGACTGGTGAATTGCGTACCATTGTCTGAGAGTAATTTCTGTGGACTGCCATGGACTGAGAAATGGTGTTTCAACTTAGTAATGACTGTAGCAGAAGTTAGATTAGGTAGTAGATTGATCTTGAGATTATGTAGTAGATTGATCTTGAGCCAATTTGAATAAGAGTTTACCAGTACCAAATAATGCTGATTGTTCCACTCGAATATGTCAGTAGCTACAACTGACCAAGGTAGATCAGGGACTTGACTTAGCAGAAGTGACTCTCTTTGCAAATGCGCTTTGCTACTATTAAATACTGAACAGGAAGAAAGTACTTGATTAATGTCTTTTGCTAGAGAAGTACAAAATACTAGTCCTCTAGCTCTTCTCTTAATAGCTTCAGAACCAGGGTAACCACAATGCAGAATCATGATATATTCTTGTTGTAAGGAAACAGGAACAACAAATTTGGGACCTTTGAAAATAATGCCATCTTCCATCAACAACTTATCTCTGTAAGGAAAGTAAGATTGCACTTCTGGTGGTACACTGGATTGCTTTGATGGTCATCCAACACTGATATAGTAATTGAGCTTCTGCAAAACTGTATCAGTCATCATACAATCTCGGAGCTTATGAAGTCCTGTGATAGAAAAATTATGCACTTCCATGACATTAAAGTCAAAATTCTCTTCATCAAGCTGTTCCATTGTATTTCTGGGCAATCTGAATAAGGTACCAGCCAGATAAAGAAGTCTGCCTTTCATACAGACCATTTTGAAGTTATACTTTTGCAATTTGAGCATTATTCTTTGTAATCTCACTGGGGCTGAATGTATAGGCTTCGTTAAAATAATAACCAAAGGTTGATGATCAGTTTCAATCTGAATTTTTCGACCATAGATATAATCATGAAACTTGGAACACGCAAACACTATTGCCAAAAGTTCTTCCTCAATTTGAGCATATTGCATCTCTGTCTGATGCGTAGGTTACTGGCTTGCTTTCTTGAAGGATAACTGCACCTAAAGCAAATTTTGAAGCATCACAGGAAAGAGTTACTGATTTGTTGACATCATAGTATCTTAATGTTGATGGTGTAGCAATTTTCTGCTTAAGAACCTCAAATGCTCTCCAGTGCGTGTCTAGTTATGTGCGAGTTTTCTCAAAGGCGCTGTCAACTCACTGAAGTCTAGTATAAACTTGCCATATCAAGAAAATGCTGTACAGCTTGCACATTGTCTGGTGCTAGCATTTCATGAATGGCTGCTTGCTTGGATGGGTCTGGTCTCAAGCCCATACTTGTAAACAAGTGACCTACATATGTAACTTCTGGTAGTCTGAATTTGCACTTCAGAGGATTGAGTTTTAAGTTCACTTCATGTGCTCTGTCTAAAACTCTCTTAAGGTTTCTGTCATGCTCTGTCTCCATTGCCTCCGAACAATATATCATCTACTATTATGGCACACGAATAAACCGAACAATTTTACTCCACTGCACACTGAAAGACTTCTCTTGCAGAATTTATTCCAAATGGCATTCTAAGGAATCTATATCTTCCAACTAGAGTACTGAATGTAGTCAGTAATGAAGATTTGTGATAAAGCATCACTTGCCAAAATGAACTCTTTGCATCCAAGACAGAAAAAACAGTGGTGTTCGATATCAGGGCTGCAACGTCTTTGACTGCACACATGGGATAATGTGGTCTCTTCAATACTTTGTTCAAATCTCTTGGGTCAATATATACTCTGATTTCATCTGAGCCTTTTTTATGAGCTGCTACCATGGACGACACCCATTCAGCAGCTTCTGTAACATGACAAATTACACCTTGTTGTACCATTTTATCCAACTGAGCTTCAACCTTATACTACATAGCTATCAGAACTCTTCTTGCTAGTCTGGCCACTGGACTGATCTCTGGGTCTAATTTCATGGAATACACAACAGGGTTTGCCCAATTTGTCATCAAAAACATTGGCATACTCTGAAAAAATAGCATTGATGAAGCTGGAGCTAGGACATGTGCTTATCTGATGAACTTCTTTGGTAAAATAAAGCAGATTCATTTTCAAACTGTCTCTGAGATCCAACAATGACTGCACAGGTCTTTGAACCACATAGAACAATAGGCTATAACAGCTCTTGGCTACATAATATGAAAGCACTACTGAACCTTCGGTTTGAATTTCTTCACCTCCATAAGCTACACGTTTCACACAACTAGTCACATTTAGTTGGTCACCAGCTCTGACCTTTGCAAAAGTATCTACAGACATGACGTTACACTTTGAACCACTGTCAACTTTGAGCTCGGTGGATTTAACATTTATCCAGACCATACAAAACACTTCATTTCTTGACAATAAATCTACTACATCAATCTTTTCTCCAATCACTGACACACCATCCACGTAGAAAGTGGACTGTTGCAGGTCTATTTCATCAACTTGCTTTTTGGAGTGACCATTCTTTGCAAATGTGTGAGGCTTACTCGATTTACAAAATCTTTGAAAATGGTTCCATTTCTTACTCTTATGATATTGCTGACCAAATGCCATGCACATTCCTCTTCTGGACACATGGTTGGCACCACAATTACGATAGTTACCAACAAAGATTGATTTGGGTTTTGCTGATTCACTCCCATGCTGTACTGAGCAATGTCAGTTTTGCGCTTGATACCCTCAGCTCTGCATTGAGCATGCTCCTTTAACTGAACTGTTCTTGGAATGTGCTAGAAAACCATATGTTCTACCCGGAAGTCCCACAGGGGCTGCTGCTGCCATGTGCTTAGGCCTGCTTTTGCCTGTCACATGTTGCATGCTATCTACATGAGCTCTGAAGCCAGCTGATACAATACTCTTCTCACTAGCAAGCATATTTTTGTGCCTTTCTGTAACTTCATAAATCTGACAGATCTCAATGGCTTTACTCAGTATTGAATCACTGTCACGAAGCAAAATCTTTCTCACAGCAGCATTATAAATACCACACACAAGCCTGTCCTTTATCATCTTATCCTCTAACTCACCAAACTTACATGTTTTAGCTTTGTTTCTCAGGTCAGTAATATAAGTTACAAAAGTTACCCCTTGCTTTTGATCTCTTGTGTAAAACAAATGCCTCTCCAGTGTAACATTAGTCTGGGTGTTACACATTTCTCTGAATTAGTGCTTTACACACTATGGGTCTTCCTTTGATTCAGCCTGAACAACACGAGTTTCGCTTTCACCTTTATACACTGCTGGTGCATAAACAAATGAACGCTCCCTTTCAATGGCCTCTGAGCCTGTTAGGTTCAGCAAAATTAATGCCGTGGTACATTCATCTTTATCAGAATAAGCTGCTCGTATACATATATCGTATTCTTGCTCAAATACTCTCCATTTCTCTGCAATATTCTGGTCAAGCACAAGTGATCAAACACAAGTGGCTGTGGCTTGCGAAATCCGTCTGTTATATTGACATATCTCAGTGAAAACTCTTGCAAATATGTTCGAACCCACACACTTATACATACACATATACATGTGCTTGAAATTTATGCCAGTACTTGTAACAGCACAACGAGCTTTTGTATAACTGAATTTCACAAAATATATTTTCTGAGCACTGTAACACTTTGAAATCTCTTTACTGTAAAACCCACTTGCCTTGAAGTTATTTTACTATATGAGCCATTTATCTTGTAAAGGCTTTAATGCTAAAGTCATTTATCATCATTATTTTACTGTACGAGCCTTTGTCTTGTAATCGCTTTAATGCTAAAGCCACTGATCAACATTTTTTTCTGCCAAAGTCATTTATCATCATTTTAGAAAACATTTCAAACAACTGCACACTGCAAATCAAGTGACCAACAGGAGATGAGGGCAAAAAACACTACAAAGTAACTGTACTTTGTGAATAAAGTATCTTGAAGTAATGGCACTTTATGAATAAACTGTTTCAAAGTAATGGCACTTTATCAATAAACTGTTTTGAAGTAATGATACTTTCAGAATATATTGCCTCAAGGTAATTACAATTTGCGAATATTCGTATTGGCCAGGAGAAGCTCAAAGTGAGAAACACCTCAAAATAACTGCACTTTGCGAATAAACAGGACACAGCAGACTGAAATTTCCCCAAAATGGCTGCACTTTGCCAAATAACTCTTTATAGTTTAAAAGACACTCTGTAATGGCAGCACTCTGTGAATAAACACACCCATGCGCAAGAAACTTTTTGAAATGGCTGCACTTGACACCACTTCATGAAACAGTTGCACTTTGCAACCAAAAAACTCTCTGAAACAAATGCACAGCAACAAGCATGCACTGTAAGCACTTTTTTACAAACTTTGAAATACTTTCAGCGACTCTAGTTAGGCTATTGAAGGTTTCAATCAATTCGAAGTAGTAATTTGTGCCAAAATGTAGTAATTTGCCAAACACATGCAGTTACCTTTGCTTTATACTCAATGTGCCTGCCCTTTTCTGCCCTTTCTATTATAGTCATTTTTCTCATTTAATCTCTTAATGTGCCTTTTCTGCCCTTGTGTTATATTCATTTTACTTTAAACATGCTCGTTTTACAAATATGAGGTAACTCTGAACCCTTTACATACTTTTGTAATGCTCGTTTTATCAAATAACTCTGCTTCAAAGATTTCATCTGATTAATGATCTCTTTTATATTTCTCACTTGCTTAATAAACATTTCTTTGTTATTCGTTTGCTTAACAATATGTTTTGTGCCCTTTGATGCTCCGATTAACCTCTTTTAATAAATAAATAATTTGTGTGTGTTCTCTTTACCTTCAGCTTGTTTCTGGACCTTTTTGCTCTCAGTTCTTTTACTTTGTCATTGCCATTACCTCTGCACCTCGTGGCTCTGAGGAATAGTCTTCATCATCCTGGTTCTGACACCATGTTGCTCGCCAGGTCACAATAAAACAAGCCAGCATCATGGGTTCTTGTTCAAGCAACTTTATTATATGCAAACACATCATAAATAAGGTAAAGTAACTTTAACTTATAAACAAACTAGCTATCATGCACATGGATGTTAACACTCTGGCTGCACCTTCAAAATGGCACTGAAGCTAACACGTGCTTGGTATTTATATGCACACACAGATCTTGGAAATGCTTCTTAAAGGTACAACACACCTGTTATTCCACAGGGACTCTGCTTCTTATTCATAGGATCATATGAAGTTACTAGGCTATTGGCCCTGAGACCCTTAGAAGCCTAGCCAAGAATTTAGCTCATGTTCCAACAAGTCAGCACCGTATGCCACAGTCCGACAGGGAAACAGGTGGAATCCCAGGGGTGTATTTTCTGTTTCCCATCCAGATACCCAGGTTGCACTTAAAAAGGGTTAATGAGGTACTCTCCATTACATGGAGAGGGAGTCTATTCCACAAAAGAGGAAGTCTCTGGGACACACATCTGTCCCGCCAACAAGTCCTATTGATGTTACAGACCAGGTTGAGGTCTTGCGTGCAGGTTACTTGAGTGGAGCTCAACTTGCAGATATGCAGCAGTCCCATCAGGGTGGGGTCTGAGATTGCTTTGTATGCCAGACAGTGGTGACCTCTGAGGTGTCTGTAAGAGACTGAATAGAGGGATAGGTCTTTTAGCCTATTTGTGTAGGGTTGATGTTTGCAGCCCTGGATTCTCCTGGTGAGGAACCTCTCTCCAGTTGCTTTATGTGCTTTGTGAGGTACATGCCAAAAGGGGCGTTGTACTCAACAATGGGACTTATAAGGGAAGAATACAGGGATGTTATGACCACCTTGTCCCTGGATGAGATACCCTTACTAATGAGGTGGGCCATGTGGAAAGCTTTCCGTACAACGGAGGCAATATGGTGGTTAAAAGTCAGTTTGCTATCAATCTGGGTGCCCAAGTCCCTCACAAGTGATTGCGTGCTTAGGACCTTATTATCAATGTGATCATTTGTGGGGGCATCACTCTCCCCAAAAGGGATGTTGATGCATTTTTTTGGCATTCAATTTGAGGCCATGTTTCTGGCACCAGCCATTTGTTTGGGTGACACCCTCTTGGAGGATGTCCACATCACTAGGGAAATTGATGACAGCACCCAGCTTGAAGTCATCTGCAAACTTGGTCAGCCATAGCCCACTAGATTTGCCCTGCACCTTCGAGAAGTATACCCCCAAACAGCAGAGGCCCCAAGACCGATCCCTGGAGTACACAGCTTGTTATGGGTCTATTACTTGAGCTGGCTTCCCCTATTTTGACTAGGTGGGTTCTATCAGTGAACATGTTTGTTACCCATCTAGTAACGTATGGATTGACGCCTAACTGAGAGACTTTATCTAATGGGGAATAGTATCAAAGGCTTTCGCCAGGTCAAGGTAGGCAGCATGCATGTCTTCCCCTTGTCTATGGCTTTGGTGACTGTCTCAAAGTCGACCAAATTTAACAGGTATGACCCTCCTTTACAAAACCAAACTGTGTGGGATCAAATGTCTGGCGGTTGGCAATGTCTTTGTTAATGAGGTCCATGATAATCCGCTCCATGGCCTTGCAGATCAGGCTAGTTAGGCTGATGGGGCTATAATTTCCTGGATCTGTGGACACTCCACCTTTGTGCAAAGGGATGACAGTGGTTGTCCTCCACTCAGCTGGGATGAAGCCGGTACTCAGGCTTTGCTTGAATATGGTGACTAATGGTGCTGCAAGTTCCTGCCTGAGTTCATGTAGGATGCAGCCTGGGATGTTATGGGTCTATATTAGAACAACAAACCTTCAAAATTTCGAGTGTTCTAATATTGAACCATATCGAAGAAACAGAAAACCAAATGTTTTCCTAGGGAAAGAATTCGGTTGTCCGTTTCTGTTGCTTCGGTATTTTCAGCGCTGTGGTGGAAAGTTACAGGTCGGGTTCAGGTAAGTGTGCGATTGTGTGGATGTGAGGGTTAGGACGAGGTAGGTGAGTTAGGGTTAGGGCGCGGGTAAGGTGACGGTGCGATAGTGACAGATTTTAGGGTTAGGGTTTGGGTTAAGGTAAGTGGATAGGCAGTGGTGCATGTATAGTTTAGTGTAGGGTTAGGTGTAAGAGTTTAGGTGCATGTGTGTGGATTGCTATTTGTTTGGTGTGCTTTTGTTGTGTGTATGTGTTCTGGAAAAGCAAATTTTTTCCCTAGGAAAAAAAATTGCTGTTCTGTATGTTCGATGTTTTAAATTTTCGATTCATAGGGTTCGATATCAGAACACTCGAAATTTTGAAAGTTCGGTGTTCTAATATAGACCCGTGGAGGTATATTTTTTGCCTTTGACAGGCAGAGATGACTTGCTCCCAAGAGATAAGGAGAGGGGGGCAGGTACTGGGGATGTCCTGTTTTACTGACTGGAGGGACAGAGGAGTGAAGTTTTCACTGAACCGGTCTGCCAGCAGGTTGCCTATATTTACAGCGTTTGTGTATGTGGTGTCCTTGACCACCAGTTCTGAGCAGATCTGGGTGCTTCCCTTGAGATTGTGGATATATGCGAAGAAGGCCTTATGACTGTCTTTAGTAGATGTGGCCAGTTTGGACTCAAAGTTTG
This sequence comes from Protopterus annectens, assembly GCF_019279795.1. NCBI lineage: Eukaryota > Metazoa > Chordata > Ceratodontiformes > Protopteridae > Protopterus > Protopterus annectens. The sequence continues at coordinate 1,823,211,791 of NC_056741.1, forward strand.
CTTTGGAGGATTTCACTAGTGCTCTTATTTGCTTGTTCAGGCTAAGGGCAGATTGCTTCCAATTAGGCACCTGCTCCTTCTTGGTCCTGGACAGCAATTTTTTTCTTTTATTATAGAGTTTATTTATTGTAGATGTCCACTAGACAGGTTGTCTCTTCCTTGAGGAGGATGATTTTGTCCTGTCTGGTATTCCAGATTTCAAGCAGCTATATAAATGCTCATATAGTACTCTGGTGTAGGTTTGGAATATGTGCCAGTTCTTATGGGGGGGCAGTGGCTGTGAAGCTGTTTATACCTTACCTCAGGAGTTTGTAATCAGCTTTGGAGAAGTTTTTTTGTTTGACCCTAGCTGGGGGGGAGTCAGGGAGATGGTGACTTCAAAAGTGATTGCTCTGTGGTCTGATCTTACCAGGGATACTGACACTGTAGGGATGCTGTAGTGGTTACTCATGATAGTTAATACCAAGTGCAAGATATTTTCACCTCTTATGGGGGTGACAACCAACTGGTCCAAGGCATTTGCATTGATGAAATCAAGGAATCTCTAGGCATTTGCGTTTTGGCATGAGTATTTCTTCCCATCTATGGTTGGATAGTTAAAGTCGCCCAGGACCAGGGTAAAGGGTTGAATCTTGATAGATTCAAAGAGGTCCATATAGGTGGAGTGGTCATCTTGAGTCAAAGTTGGAGGCCTATAGCTAGCTATTATTTGAATAGGGGTCTTGTCAATTGTTAACTGCACCTGGAGTGTTTCCTGTGTATCCTACTGTTTGATACACCTAGAGGTATGTCTTTTATATATATATTGCAATTCCGCCTCCTTTTGTTTTGCTGCCCAAGGTTTGGGGTCTGAATGAATGATAGGATGAGTAACCTGGTATGGCTGGGGTGCTCACTGCAGCTTTGCACCAGGTTTCTATGACTGCACAAATGTCAGCTTCTTCCAGGGTTAAGAATGCATATAAGGAGTGCAGTTTCATGTTTAGTCTCCTAATGTTTAGCAGCATGACCATTAATTTATGTTTAGATGAAATTATCACGTTGGTAGTTTTGACATCATGGCATTGCCTAAAAAAGGAACTATGGGGGAGGCAAGAGCCTTTGCCAGGAGCCTGAAGCCCAAGGGAGACAGATGCAGGCCATCTCTGGCAAAGCATCGTGGTTTATCAATCATGTCATCCCAGGCTGTCAGGTACTGGATCCTCTTGGAAAGACACCAGACACTAGGCTAATTGTTAAAGTCAATCATTTTAAGTTTGCAATGAGGCATCATTCTGGGTGATGGCACAATGCTACTTAAGGCTAGGAACATACCTGCCTGGGACACATATTCAGTGAGCTTGATCATGTCTTTCTTGATATAGTCCAGGGAGGTACATCTCAAGTTTTTCACTCCAACGTGGACTATGATAGAGTCATAACAGTACCTCTTGAGAGACTTGAGTGCATTACTGATATGGTGGACTCTGGCACCCGACAAGCAACTAACCATGACTTTTTCTTATCCAGCCTGGTGAGGGGCACATCTGGGTGTCTCACAATGGATTCTCCTTTGACTAATATGTTAGGTTTATGTTTAGGCCTTAGTGGCTGTGAGATACAGGTGTGTGGACTATTTGTGGTGTGGTGGGCAGTGCAGTTCACATTGCATTTATGCCTCGGAGGTCTCTTTTGTCTGGGTATGCTTTTGTTGAGGACCTCTGCATATATGTGGGTGTGTTGTGTAGGTTTGAGTGGTGTTTGAGGTGTGGTGTTCACGTTGCCAACTTTATTAGTGCCAGATATACTGGTTTGTGGGGGAGAGCAATGACACTAGGTGCTTGATGTAATTGCATCTCTCACAAATTGTGTCCCTAGGTGGTAGTAGTAGAGTGTTGTCCACGTACATGAGGCAGTTGCTACACTGTCTCAGGATGCCCACATCAACCAGACTGGCAGGCAAAAATGTAGGAAACTGTCCATCCATATTTGTCAGAAACTGAGGGAGAGAGGTCAGAAACAGCTAAGAGGGTAAAGGGAGGAAGGTCTAAGAGTAGTACTACTAGGTAATAACATAAGTGCTACTAACAGAAAAGTTGTAGCTGGAATACCTGAAAAAGGGTTAAAAACCATGCAGATGAAGCCATGGATGCAGCAGACCTGTATCTAGACTATGCTACTCAATTTTAAGGTTAAGAAGAGAACACAGTAAAAAAACTCACAGTGAAGACAGATTAACCACTTATAGTCAAAAGAACAGAACTCACAGTACAAAAAATACAGTTAAACCGTAATGAAATGCAGTAAAATGCAGTAAAACAGTAATGAACTGCAGTAGATAGCAATATAACACAGTTAATCAGTAGATTGCTTTAAAACAGTAGTTCACAATCACAACAGTAAAAGACAGCAGAAATAAAGCAGCAATTCAGTAGAATACTATCATGATTTTTATAAGGCTACCAACAAGCAGTAATAAATACAGCACACTAAATGCAGTTGAACTCCTAAGCACAAGAAACAAAATGAAATAGGAAAAGGTACTTTTAAAGTGAGGAGACAGAAGATAGTAAGATAATTCAAGGCTAAAGGAGTGGGCCTTTACAAAGTTCTCACCATAAACAGTAGAATGAGCTGATGTAATGTGACTGGAGTGAGTGTCCAGTATCAACTTTATACTAGAGGCAGGCAGTTCAAAGCCACCAAGCTTTAAGACCACAACAGCAGCATCTGGGCAGCTGGGTGGGATCTAAAAAACAGTTGCTCAGATTAAACAGATGTGCAGTAAAACATGAGGGTGGAAAACAGTTGAAAATAAGCACTTATCTTTTTCGAATATCACAGCAGAGCAATGGCAGAGGGCCTATCTCACTGCAGCTTTGATCAGCTTTGAGCAAACAAGTACAAACTTGTTTAAAACACTGGCTATTTAAGGCAGAGAAACAGAAAGCAGCCAAATTATCCAAACAAAATAACACAGCATTGCAGGAATGCTTCTAGCTAGATCAAACCTGACTGACTTCTCTCTCCCACAAAAAAACAGCTAGACCTCTCTAGACAAAAGATTTCACTACAAACTCCAAAGGTCACAAACAGTAACAGATATTCAGTTCTATGCTAGTGTTTTTCATGTACAGCAACAAGTAAAAAAAAACATACAACAAAAATTAGACTAAAACAGTTGCACAGTTCTTATAATAAAGCTCATAGAGAGACAATGCTAGTGAAACCTTTTCCAGTGTTCCAAATGAAAATATTTGAGAGACAAAAAAAAAAGCATAAGAGATGACCGGAAGAACCAGGAGTATGTTGGAAATGAACCTAAGACTGAATTTCGGAGATGGGGATCAAAAGTAATAAAACCAGTAACTGAAATTAATGAATAAATGTGGAATTACAGAGCATCAGTCAAATTTGTGAAATATGTTGGAACAAGAAAACCTGGAAATATTAGACTTTTTGACTTTGTTAAACTCGTAGAGACTCCAAAGCATATACCCTACTTCATGTCATCATTGTTTGAAAGAACATTAAGGAAAGGGTTCATAGGTTCATACTAGGCTATCTGCCCTAGGGCATTTATAAGCCTAGCCAGAGTGTGTTTGGCTTTCGCCACCCATTTTAAATTAATTTTGCTATGCCCTTTTTCAAGGTTAGTATACTGTGCCTCTGTCTAACAGTGACACAGAAGTGATTCCCGGGATAAACCTACGATCTCCCATCCACTCATCAAGATTCCTCTTGAAGACAGTCAGTGAAGGATTCTGCCTAACCTGGACTGGGATTTTATTCCAAAGTGAAGGGAGCCTCTGGGTTATGAATCTGTCCCTCCAGCATGTCCTATTTATTTCAGTGCTGAGGTTCAAGTCTCTCAAGCGCGTAGCTCGATGGGATTTGGATTTTCTGAGGTGCAGCATGTCCATTAATTCCGGGTTGGACATGGCTTTATACATCAAGCACAGATTGCCTCTGAGCAGGCGGTATGCCACTGAGTAGAGCTGGAGTTTCTTTAACCGGGCAGCATATGGCATCTGTTTGAGCCCTTTGATCCTCTTGGGGAGGTACTTTTGGGGTCTTTACATTTGCTGCAGGTGTCTGGTAAGGTACATCCCAAAAGGGGCATTGTACTCAATTATGGGCCTGATGAGGGATGAGTAAAGAGGCGCAATGACCTCCCCTGATCTAGATGTGAATCCCTTCATGATTAGGTGGGCTATATAAAATGTTTTTCTAACCACTTTGGCCACGTGGTTGTCAAATGAGAGACTACTATCAACTTGGGTCCCCAGGTCCCTAATTACTTCTTCTGTACTTAATGGATTACCACCTATGTGGTAATTTGTGGGCACTTTGTTTTTGCCAAAGGGATGACTATACACTTTTTGGCATTTAGCTTGAGGCCATGGCTCTGGCACCAGTTGTCTGTTTCTATGAGGCCCTTTTGGAGGATGCTTGTGTCGGCTGGAGAGTCGATTATGGTGCCCAGTATGCAGTCATCTGCGAACTTGGTCAGCCACAGTCCTTCCGTGTTGGCCTGTACCTCCGAGAAATATATACCGAACAAGAGAGGTCCCAGGACTGAGCCTTGTGGGACACCACTTGTGACTGGTTTGGAGTCTGACATGGCTCCAGCAATTCTAACCATGTGGGTTCTGTCCTTGAGCCAGTTTGCAACCCATCTAGTGACATAGGGGTTTATATTTAAGCTGGTGAGCTTATCTATAATGCCCGAGTGGGGTATTGCATCGAAGGTGTTTGCAAGGTCCAGGTAGGCTGTGTGGACCACCGTCCCCTCGTCAATGGCTTTGGTGACTGTTTCAAAGAAATCGACCAGGTTTAAGAGGCAGGATCTGCCCTTAACAAAGCCAAACTGGGTAGGATCCAGTGTCTGTAGGTCCCCAATATCTTTATTTATGAGGTCCATGATGATCCTTTCCATAGCTTTGCAGACCAAGCTAGTCAGGCTTATGGGGCGATAGTTTCCAGGATCCATTGAGGCACCACCTTTGTGGAGAGGGACAACTGTTGCTGTACACCACTCTTTGGGTACATATCCTGTAGTAAGGCAGAGATTGAACAGTAGTATTATGTTTGGGTTTAGCTCTTCTTGGAGTTCATGTAGGACGCAGCCCGGGACACCGTCTGGTCCCATCGATGCTGTGATTTTTGCTTTGGAGAGGGTGGCTCTTACCTGAGCATCTGAGATGTCAGGGGGGCAGCACTCTGCTGGGATAGATATTTGCCCTTTTGGTGGGGAGGGGCGGAGAAGTTTCCGCTGAACCTGTCAGCTAGGATGTTGGCAATGCCTGTGGGTTCGATGCATTTTTTGTCATTTTGGACTAATTCTGTGCATATCTGGAAATTCCCACCCAGGTTCCTAACATAACTAAAGAAAGCCTTGTGATTATCCTTAGTGTCCTGTGCAATTTTTCTCTCAAAGCTGGCCTTAGACGATTTTATGAGTGCCCGTAGTTTTTTGCTAATACTGATCAGGGATGCCTTCCCTTTTTTGGGATTTTGCTCTATCATGTAGTAGCTTCCTCCTTCTATTGTATAGTTTGTTTATGGCTGGGGTCCACCAGACAGGACGTCTGCCTTTGGAGGATTGGGTCTTGGTTTTATTTGGGATTGCATGATCCATGCATTCCTGAAGGTGTTCATAGAATGGGTTTATAAAGGATTCTGCAGTCTGGGCCGTATTTTCCACAGGCTCCTGGGCTTTGAAGGACTCCACCTTGGTTTTGAGGAGTGTGAAATCTGCTTTAGAGAAGTTTTCATTGTGGTTTTCTGGGCAGGGGGTGGGGTCAGGATGTGAATATCCAGTGAGATTAGTTTATGGTCTGATCTTACCAGTGAGGGATACACTTCTGGTCTGGAGCATAGAGTCCCCATGTTGGTGATGATCAGGTCCAGTATGTTTTCCCCTCTTGTGGGAGTGGTAACAAGTTGTTCCATAGCATTTGAGTTTATAAATTCTAGGAACCTTTGGGATAGGGTGTTGGAGCTAGAGTAATGCTCCCAGTCTATGTTTGGGTAGTTGAAGTCGCTCAATATAATGGTGTTTGGAGAGACTTTCATATTTTCCAGTGTTCTCAGGAAGGCCGAGTGAGGTTCCTGGGTTTGGGAGGGTGGTCTGTAGCAGGCTATAAACTGGAAGGCAGTTTTACCCACTGTTAATTGCACATGGATAGTCTCTGATGCTTCGTGCTGTGCCACCAACCTGGAGGTGTGGGTACCTTTGACTAATATTGATACTCCCCCTCCTTTTGTGGTTTGGTCTAAGTTTTGGGGCCGAAAAGCATGGTATGAGGTATAACCTGGTAGTGCTGGGGTGCTCTCAGGAGCCTTGAACTAGGTTTCTATTACTGCACAGATATCGATGTTCTCCATGCCAAGGAGAGTTTCGAGTGCGTGCATCTTGAGGTTTAGACTTCTGGCGTTGAGTAGCATTACTCTTAGTTTCTTATCCCTTGTGATACCTATGGAGGTGGGTTTGTCTTTTGAGCCTTGCCTAAAAAAGGCACTATGGGGGAAGCAAGAGCCTTTGCCAATAACCAAAAGCCCAGGGGCGACAGGTGCAAGCCGTCCCTAGCAAAGCATTGTGGCTTGTCGAGCATGTCATCCCAGGCTGACAGGCATTGGATCCCCTTTGAATGACACTAATACTTAAGCCAATTGTTGAAATTGATCATCTTGTCTTCCTATTGTGGCATCATTCTTGGTGAGGGTAAGATGCTACTCAAGGTCAGGGTCATACTGGCCTGGGCTACATGCTCAGAGAGCTCCTCTATGTCTCTTTTCATGTAGTCCAGGGAGGTACGTCTCAGGTCATTCACACCAGCATGGACAATGACCGAGTCATATTTGTACTTGCCTTGGAGTGACCTGAGTGCTTGTGTTATGTGGCGGATCTTAGCGCCCGACAGGCAGCTCACCGTGACCTTCTCCTTGTTCAGCCTGGTAAGCGGGACGTCAGTGTGTCTGATGATAGAGCCACCTATTACAAGTGTATCAGGTGTGTTGTTTAGCCTTAAGGGCTGTGACTGTTCGGCACACTGGCTTTGTGAGCTATGTGTTGCACGTGTTTTGTTTTGGGGTAGCGGTTGTTTGGGTGTCTGCTTTGGAGGTCTCTGCTGCTTAGGCAGATTTTTATTTAGAGCCTCCGAGTATGTTTTTGTGTGTTTATGTGTTTGGTTTGCTGTCGTGGTAGGTCTATGTGAGACTGGAATCGTAGTTAGTGTGGTTTCCTTCTCCTCCTGACTGGTTACGCCAGTACTGAGGTGAGAGAGCTTAGCCTCCAGTTTGGCTATATGGTTGCATCTCTCACATGTGTTGGAATTTGTTGGGAGGAGGAGAGGGTTGTCTGTGTACATGAGGCAGTTGTAACATTGCCTCAAGATTCCCAGATTCACCAGCTGGACCGGAGAGGAGATTGACAACTGAACTTTGGACATGCTACAATAGTATTGGGAATTCCTTTATAATTGAAAAAAAGGGCCAATGGGAAACAAGGTACTCAAGGGGAGTTTGTGAGGGTGTAGTGCTTTTAATTTTTTAGTGCTGACTTATATAATTGCTTTAGTGAGCAAGTGCCAGGTAACTTAAATGCAATGTGTTACAGGTAACCTAAATGCAAAAAAGACAAACAGTAACTTTCCTTCAAGTGAAACAAGGAAATAAGTACAGTAAGCAATGCAGATATCACTAGGGATCCAATTTTAGGTGGAATTAGCATTTCAGGGAAATAACAAGCAAACAAACAACAAGCATACAAACAAAGCTAGATTCAGCAGGCCTGGATCTAGTCTATGCTACAGCAAACAAGGTGTACCAATTCCAGTAAGAAACAGTTCAAATATGCAGGCACTATAAGCCTTTAACCAGAAATTCCCAGCTCAGAAGGGCAGAGTCCAGCCTCTCCTCCCACAAGAGTGCAGACCATGAACCCTCTTAATCTAAAATAACTGGCCTGAAGCCCAAGTGCTTAAACCAGAACTAATACACTTTTAGAATAACAGACAATGAGCCCTCAATCAGCAGTTCCCAACTTAGAAGGATGTAAGCTACCTGTCCTTCCACCACAGTGCAGGCCACAAACCTTCCTAATGTAAAACAGCTGGTCTGAAGCCCAAGTGCTTAATCCAAAAGACTTAGAATGATAGCTACACTTTAATCAAGTTACTACCAAGCAGTAATAAATACAATTGAATACTTTAAAGAATGCCTGGATTAGTGTTCAAGTTATACAAACAAAGCTAGATTCAGCAGGCCTGGATCTAGTCTATGCTACAGCAAACAAGGTGTACCAATTTCAGTAAGAAGCAGTTAAAATATGCAGGCACTATAAGCCTTTAACCAGAAATTCCCAGCTCAGAAGGGCAGAGTCCAGCCTTTCCTCCCACAAGAGTGCAGACCACGAACCTTCTTAATGTAAAATAACTGGCCTGAAGCCCAAGTGCTTAAACCAGAACTAATACACTTTTAGAATAACAGACACTGAGCCCTCAATCAGCAGTTCCCAACTTAGAAGGATGAAAGCTACCTGTCCTGCCACCACAGTGCAGGCCACAAACCTTCCTAATGTAAAACAACTGGTCTGAAGCCCAAGTGCTTAATCCAAAAGACTTAGAATGATAGCTACACTTTAATCAAGTTACTACCAAGCAGTAATAAATACAATTGAATACTTTAAAGAATGCCTGGATTAGTGCTCAAGTTATACAAACAAAGCTAGATTCAGCAGGCCTGGATCTAGTCTATGCTACAGCAAACAAGATGTACCAATTTCAGTAAGAAACAGTTCAAATATGCAGGCACTATATGCCTTTAACCAGAAATTCCCAGCTCAGAAGGACAGAGTCCAGACTCTCCTCCCACAAGAGTGCTGACCACGAACCTTCTTAATGTAAAATAACTGGCCTGAAACCCAAGTACTTAAACCAGAATTAATACACTTTTAGAATAACAGACACTAAGCCCTCAATCAGCAGTTCCCAACTTATAAGGATGTAAGCTACCTGTTCTGCCACTACAGTGCAGACCACAAACCTTCTTAATGTAAAACAACTGGTTTGAAGCCCAAATGCTTAAACTAAAAGGCTTAGAATGAGTTACACCAAGCAGTAATAAATACAATTGATTACTATTAAGATGACGCAAAAGCAAAATAAAGTAGGAAGAAACACAAATACTGTAAAAGCAGATAATTTTTTTTTTTTTGAGAGAGCAAATGAGATGGGCCCAGGAGTTACAGGACAGAAACAAGTGCAAATGCAGGCCTTCAAATCAGAAAGTTGAGAGAGATGGAAGACCGCCCAAATGGCCAATAACTACAAATTCTGGGCCAGAACCACTCCTTATGTGGTAGACAGGTTACCTAATGCTTACCACTCCCACTGATAAGCTAGAAGGCTTCCCTCCAACACAGAAAGGCTTGGGGGGCTCAGAAGCTTACAAGCAGTCCTGGATACAGCAAATCTGTATCTGGAACACTAATTACAGGAAAGGTAGGAAACAGGCTTACAATTTTTTTTTCAGAAAAGTAGCAAAAACAGTAGTAAAAACACTTCACATGCAGTGCAAGCTGGCACACTTGAGTATGTAGCAATATTAGTCCATACACAGTTTGAAAAAATGTAATTAAATTAAAAAGGACTAAAAGCAAGTGCAGAAAGGGTTTATTAGGTAGAATGCGGTAAAGAGATGGGACTGGGGGAGTGTCCTAGAGGGTACGAGGAAAGAAAGAAGTAACTGTAAGTAAAACAGTTTTTGTTCTTAACAGTATTTTGAATTATTTTTGTGAGCAATAGGGATACTAAAGTAAACAGGTGCCATTTTTCCTCGTCAATTTTGTTCAGTTTTAAGAAATGTAGGCAATGCAATATAAAAGAGAGGAAAGCCTGGACAAAAGAGCATGATATAAGTAAAACTGATATATTTTCTTACTTTTGCATTGGAGAATGGCTGGAATAAGGGGGCCTTGGCTTGATCTAACAGCAGGTTTTAAGGGGAAACAAGTAAATAACAGAACAGTGAGAGTAATGAAAAGTTTTTCTCTAGCAAATAGACACTCACAGTGCAACATTAGAGGCTTGTAGCTGAAGGCAACTATATATCTGGTTTTCATGTTTCTATGGAGACAAGCTGATAAGAGCAATACAAATAGAATCTCTTTTCTGTCAATGACAAAAAGATAATGTTTTCTGAAAGCATTCCAGTTGTTTTCTAAATCGCAAAGAGGAATAAAGATAAGACAAAAACAGACAACACTTATTTAAGAAGAAAAACAGGCTGTACCATACCTCTTAGCATGGATAACCTTCATTATAGGTCTGTTCAAGCCTGTAAGTGTAGCTGTCAATCTGGAATAATTGTTCCAATTAGGAGGGTTAAACTTCATTATTTGAAGATAAACACAGTTTTGTGTATTTGTATTACGTTTATACATTCGGGGGATGTTTTTTGAAGGTTTTCATGAAAACAAAGTCTTGTAAGATGTGACATAGGTTCAAATGGATATATGACAAGAAACAGCTGTATAATAGATCAACCTGCAAAATATTAGTGTATGTGTGTAAATCAAAAGCTGAAGCAACACATTTAAAAAACACTAGTATACAAAACAGATGAGAATAATAACTTCTTATCATAATGACAACACTTTCCAGGTACATACAAAAAAGAAAGAGTAGTGAAATGTATTTAAAAATACCAATAGCTATGCTACACAAGACACATTTGGACAGAACTGAGCATGTAAATTTGATAAACAAAGGATTTCAGGATGGTTATTCAGAGGAATATTGGGAACAATGGAAAAGGGGAGTACTTATATTAATAGTTAGAAGAGCTCCAATAGTGATAGAGAAGGGAAAAAAGATAATAATGATAGATTTGCAGGACTAAGGGGCTACTGGCAAGGGAGGAGTATTACATTGGCATGTATTTATTCCAAATAAATCTGCTATAATGGAGCTTAAGAAAATTCTGGGTGAAATACTCAGCAGGGAATATGGCTTAGAGTTGGGGACTGGAATACGATTTGCATCACTGAGGATGTATCTGGGGGACCTAGAAGGGAAAATATAACAAAAGAGTGTAGATGTTTGAAGAAATGTATGAAAATGTTTATCATGGAAGATGTGAATTCAGTAGTAAGAGCTCGGCGAGAACAATGGGAAGACATATGTATGCCTCCCAAGAAGGTAACAAAGTCCAGAAAGTTTAGGATCTTTGTTTGGAAGTGTTTGCACAGGTATTTTTAAACCGCAAGCAGACTTCAAAGAAATTTTCCTCGGGTAGACAGCAAATTTCATCTGCTTTTACTGTACTTGTGTTTCTACCTACTTTATTTTACTTTTGCATCATCTTAAAAGTACTCAGTTGTATTTATTACTGCTTGGTGTAACTCATTCTAAGCCTTTTCGTTTAAACACTTGGGCTTCGGACCAGTTGTTTTGCACTGAGAGGGTTTGTGGTCTGCACTGTAGTGGCAGAACAGGTAGCTTACATCCTTCTAGGTTGGGAACTGCTGATTGAGGGCTCAGTGTCTGTTATTCTAAAAGTGTATTAATTCTGGTTTAAGCACTTGGGCTTTCAGGCCAGTTATTTTACATTAAGAGGGTTCGTGGTCTGCACTCTTGTGGGAGGAGAGGCTGGACTCTGCCCTTCTGAGCTGGGAATTTCTGGTTAAAGGCTTATAGTGCATGCATATCTGAACTGCTTCTTAACGTTGGTGCGCCTTGTTTGCTGTGGCATAGACTGGATTCAGGCCTGCTGGATCTAGCTTTGTTTGTGTAACTTGAGCACTAATCCAGGCATTCTCTAAAGTATTCAATTGTATTTATTACTGCTTGGTAGTAACTTGATTAAAGTGTAGCTATCATTCTAAGTCTTTTGGATTAAGCACTTGGGCTTCAGACCAGTTGTTTTACATTAGGAAGGTTTGTGGCATGCACTGTGGTGGCAGGACAGGTAGCTTTCATCCTTCTAAGTTGGGAACTGCTGACTGAGAGCCCAGTGTCTGTTATTCTTAAAGTGTATTAGTTCTGGTTTAAGCACTTGGGCTTCATGCCAGTTATTTTACATTAAGAAGGTTCGTGGTCTGCACTCTTGTGGGAGAAGAGGCTGGACTCTGCCCTTCTGAGCTGGGAATTTCTGGTTAAAGGTTTATAGTGCCTGAATATTTGAACTGTATCTTACTGAAATTGGTACACCTTGTTTGCTGTAGCATAGACTAGATCCAGGCCTGCTGAATCTAGCTTTGTTTATATACTTGTTGTTTGTTTGCTTGTTATTTCCCTGGAAAGCTAATTCCACCTAATATGCAGCTTCTCAGTGCTTCTGTGGATCACTAGTGATATCTGCATTGCTTACTGTACTTATTTCCTTGTTTCACTTGAAAGAAAGTTACTCTTTGTCGTTTCTGCATTTAAGTTACCTGTAACACATTGCACTTAAGTTACCTGGCACTTGCTCACTAAAGCAATTATATAAGTCAGCACTAAAAATTAAAAGCACTACACCCTCACTCCCCACTGGTCCTTGTTTTCAATTATTAAGGAATTCCCAATATTATTCTAGCATGTCCAAAGGTCAGTTGTCAATCTCCTCTCTGGTCCAGCTGGTGAATCTGGGAATCTTGAGGCAATGTTACAACTGCCTCATGTACACAGACAACCCTCTCCTCCTCCCAACAAATTCCAACACATGTGACAGATGCAACCATATAGCCAAACTGGAGGCTAAGCTCTCTCAACTCAGTACTGGCATAACCAGTCAGGAGGAGAAGGAAACCACACTCACTGCAATTCCAGTCTCACATAGACCTACCATGACAGCAAACCAAACACATAATCACACAAAAACATACTCGAATGCTCTAAATAAAGATCTGCCTAAGAAGCAGAGACCTCCAAAGCAGATACCCAAGCAACCGCTACCCCATAACAAAAAACGTGCAACACATATCTCACAAAGCCAGTGTGCCAAACAGTCACAGCCCTTAAGACCAAACAACACACCTGATACACTTGTAATAGGTGACTCTATTGTCAGGCACACAGACGTCCCGCTCACCAGGCTGAACAAGGAGAGGGTCACGGTGAGCAGCCTGTCAGGCGCTAGGATCCGCCACATAACACAAGCACTCAGGTCAGTCCAAGGCAAGTACAAATATGACTCAGTCATTGTCCATGCTGGTGTGAATGACCTGAGACGTACCTCCCTGGACTACATGAAAAGAGACATAAAGGAGCTCTCTGAGCATGTAGCCCAGGCCGGTATGACCCTGACCTTGAGTAGCATCTTACCCTCACCAAGAATGATGCCACAATATGAAGACAAGATGATCAATTTCAACAATTGGCTTAAGTACTGGTGTCATTCAAAGGGGATCCAATGCCTGTCAGCTTGGGATGATATGCTCGACAAGCCACGTTGTTTCGCTAGGGACGGCTTGCACCTGTCACCCTGGGCTTTGGATATTGGCAAAGGCTCTTGCTACCCCCATAGTGCCTTTTTTAGGCAAGGCTCAAAAGACAAACCCACCTCCATAGGTATCACAAGGGATAAGAAACTAAGAGTAATGCTACTCAATGCCAGAAGTCTAAACCTCAAGATGCACGCACTCGAAACACTCCTTAGCATGGAGAACATCGATATCTGTGCAGTAACAGAAACCTGGTTCACGGCTCCCGAGAGCACCCCAGCACTACCAGGTTATACCTCATACCATGCTTTTCGGCCCCAAAACTTGGACCGAACCACAAAAGGAGGGGGAGTATCGATATTCATCAAAGATACCCACACCTCCAGGTTGGTGGCAAAGCACGAAGCATCAGAGACTATCTATGTGCAACTAACAGGGGGGTACAACTGCCTTCCAGTTTATAGCCTGCTACAGACCACCCTCCCAAACCCAGGAACCCCACTCGGCCTTCCTGAGAACATTGGAAAATATGAAGGTCTCTCCACACACCATTATATTGGGCAACTTCAACTACCCAAACATAGACTGGGAGCATTACTCTAGCTCCAACACCCTAGCCCAAAGGATCCTAGAATTTATAAACTCAAATTCTATGGAACAACTTGTTACCACTCCCACAAGAGGGGAAAACATACTGGACCTGATCATCACCAACATGGGGACTCTATGCTCCAGACCAGAAGTGTATCCCTCACTGGTAAGATCAGACCATAAACTAATCTCACTGGATATTCACATCCCGACCCCACCCCCCCTGCCCAGAAAACCACTGTGAAAAACTTCTCTAAAGCAAATATCACACTGCTCAAAACCGAGGTGGAATCCTTCAAAGCCCCCGGGCCTGTGGAAAATACGGCCCAGACCGCAGAATCCTTTATAAACGCATTCTATGAACACCTTCAGGAATGCATGGATCATGCGATCCCAAATAAAACCAAGACCCAATCCTCCAAAGGCAGACGTCCGTCTGGTGGACCCCAACCATAAACAAACTATACAATAGAAGGAGGAAGCTACTAAATGATAGAGCAAAATCCCAAAAAGGGAAGGCATCACTGATCAGTATTAGCAAAAAACTATGGGCACTCATAAAATTGTCTAAGGCCAGCTACGAGAGAAAAATTGCACAGGACACTAAGGATAATCACAAGGCTTTCTTTAGTTATGTTAGGAACCTGGGTGATAATTCCCAGATATGCTCAGAATTAGTCCAAAATGACAAAAAATACATTGAACCCACAGACATTGCCAACATCCTAGCTGACAGGTTCAGCGCAAACTTCTCCCCTCCCACCAAAAGGGCAAATATCTATCCCAGCACAGTGCTGCCCCCCTGACATCTCAGATGCTCAGGTAAGAGCCGCCCTCTCCAAAGCAAAAAACACAGCATCAATGGGACCAGACGGTGTCCCGGGCTGCATCCTACATGAACTCCAAGAAGAGCTAAACCCAAACATAAAACTACTGTTCAATCTCAGCCTTACTACAGGATATGTACTCAAAGAGTGGCGTACAGCAACAGTGGTCCCTCTCCATAAAGGTGGTGCCTCAACGGATCCTGGAAACTATCGCCCCATAAGCCTGACTAGCTTGGTCTGCAAAGCTATGGAAAGGATCATCATGGACCTCATAAATAAAGATATTGGGGACCTGCAGACACTGGATCCTACCCAGTTCGGCTTTGTTAAGGGCAGATCCTGCCTCTTAAACCTGGTTGATTTCTTTGAAACAGTCACCAAGGCCATTGATGAGGGGAAGGTGGTCCACACAGCCTACCTGGACCTCGCAAAAGCCTTCGATACAATACCCCACTCGGGCATTATAGATAAGCTCACCAGCTTAAATATAAACCCCTATGTCACTAGATGGATTGCAAACCAGCTCAAGGACAGAACTCACATGTTTAGAATTGCTGGAGCCATGTCAGACTCCAAACCAGTTACAAGTGGTGTCCCACAAGGCTCAGTCCTGGGACCTCTCTTGTTCGGTATATATACAACCACATGGCCAAAGTGGTTAGAAAAACATTTTATATAGCCCACCTAATCATGAAGGAATTCACATCTAGATCAGGGGAGGTCATCGTGCCTCTTTACTCATCCCTCATCAGGCCCATAATTGAGTACAATGCCCCTTTTGGGATGTACCTTACCAGACACCTGCAGCAACTGGAAAGACCCCAAAAGTACCCCACCAAGAGGATCAAAGGGCTCAAACAGATGCCATATGCTGCCCGGTTAAAGAAACTCCAGCTCTACTCAGTGGCATACTGCCTGTTCAGAGGCGATCTGTGCCTGACGTATAAAGCCATGTCCAACCCGGAATTAATGGACATGCTGAACCTCAGAAAATCCAAATCCCATCGAGCCACGCTCGAGAGACTTGAACCTCAGCACTGAAATAAATAGGACATGCTGGAGGGACAGATTCATAACCCAGAGGCTCCCTTCACTCTGGAATAAAATCCCAGTCCAGGTTAGGCAGAGTCCCTCATTGACTCTCTTCAAGAGGAATCTTGATGAGTGGATGGGAGATTGTAGGTTTACCCCAGGTATCACTTCTGTGTCACTGTTAGACAGAGGCACAGTATACTAACCTCGAAAAAGGGCATAGCAAAATAAATTTAAAATGGGTGGCCAAACACATTCTGGCTAGGCTTATAAATGCCCTAGGGCAGATAGCCTAGTATGAACCTATGAACCTAAATGTTTGAGGTCTGATGGAGAAGAAATTGTGAATAAGAAGTTATGCATTTACCATAACATTCCATGTGAGTTGTTATTCTCGCCTTCATTATTACTGATGAGTTCGGAGCCGAACATTGGCTCCGATTTGGCCAAATAGCATAGCTCGAGGTCTTTAATAGCTCAAGGCAAAGCCCTATCCCACAATGCACCACTACATTCCCTAGATCTTGTTTGCTGCCAGCTATAGTAGAAACCTATCCCAGATTTCAAGGAAATCATAAATCCAAGGTAAAAGGAAACTCTTCAAGAAAACCAAAACCAAGTGATACCTCTCGTGCTTAGAGACATAGGAAGGGGGTAGGAGGGAGGGTCATAATAATGAAGGTGAGAATGACAACTCACATGGAACTTTATGGTAAGTACATAACTTCTTAATGTGAAGTTGTTCAATCTCGCCTTCATTCTTACTGATGCGTAGCATTCCCAGCACCACAATCTTGGGTGGCTCACGGGAGTACCTGTTTCAGGACAGCAGATTCAAATGAAGCTCTGTCCCTAGAGGCCTTGTCCACTTTGTAATGAGATATAAAAGTATGTGAATTTGACCATGTGGCAGCTGCACAAATAAAATTTATAGGCAACCTGGTCAAGAAGGCTGCAAAAGTACAAACCACCCTTGTAGAATGAGCCTTGACCTTGTTATGTAATGCAATACCCGCTTTACTGTAGATAAATGAAATACAATCAGAGAGCTATTTCGATAAGGTAGTTTTGGAAACAGGTGCACCTTTTTTTGAATCTGAGAAGGAGACAAACAGCTGATCAGCCCTTCTGAGATTTTTTGTTCTGTCCAAATAAAATCAAAGTTGTCTATGCACATCAAGTTTGTGAAGCATACATTCCAACTGGTTTGAGTGGTTAGGAAAGAAGACGGGTAACTCAATCGCCTGATTCAGTGTAAATTCAGAACATACTTTGGGTTGAAATGATGGATTCATCCTGAGGGAAATCCTATCTTTATGAAATATTAGGTAAGGCGGTTTGATGGAAAGGGCTTGCAACTCTGAAATTCTATGTGCTGATGTAATAGCCATCAAGAATATGGTCTTCCATGAAAGATACTTCAGCTCACAAGAAGAGGCAGGTTCAAAGGGCGGAAGAATAATTTTGGACAAGATTAGATTTAAGTTCCAGGGAATAGTGGGAGATCTGATCGGTGGTTTCAAGTGCATCGTACCTTTCAAAAAAGCCTTAGCCAGCTTATGAGACATAATACCATTTTCGGCTGCATCTACATGAAAATTAGAAATAGCAGCGAGTTGGACACGAATGGTTGCTGCTACAGCTCCTTCATTGAATAATTTTAGTTAGGAATTCCAGTACATCTGCTATAGACGCCTGAAAAGGGTCAATATTATTCTGTTGTGCCCAGATGGAAAACCTTTTCCGGTTACTGAGGTAAAGTTTCCTAGTAGATGATTTGTGTGACGACAAAAGGATCTGCCGCGCTTCTTCTGATAAATTCTGGAACCTGGCTATTCTGGGAAATGGAGCAGCCAAGTTGTCAGTTTGATGGACTGAAGAGAGCGATGAAGAGCTCCTGATGAATAGGTCAACAGATCCGGCACTGGGTCCAAGATCCAAGGCTCCTCTAGTAGATGAGGCTTCAGAATGGGGAACCAAATTTGATGAGGTCAATATGGGGCAATTAAGATGAGTGTCTTGCCCATGAAACTGGCTTTCTGCAATACTCTGGGAATCAGCGGGAAGGGGGGGAAAGCATAAAGGAGTCCCGGAGGCCAATCATGGACAAAAGCGTCCCTCAGTGGCTGACCCTGTTGAGGGATCAGGGCAAAGTAGTTGCTGCACTTGGTGTTTGTGGAGGTGGCAAAAAGGTCGCAGCAGGTCAATCATTTCTGCTATTTCATTCTTGAGAGACCACTCATGAGATAGCAGAATAGCTCTTACGCTATTACGTTGGATTTCCCAGGGATGTGTGTTGCAGTCAGAAAATGCTGGGTGGACTCTGCCCAATTCCATAATCTCAGAGCCTCTCGACACAAAGAGTAGGATTTGGTCCCTCCTTGTTTGTTTATGTACCAAACCACAGACATGGTGTCCGACTGTACTGCAATCATTCCGAGGGAAGAGAGTCTTGAAAGGCCTGCAACGCTAGAAGAACCGCTCTCATCTTCAGGACGTTTATGTGCAAATGAGCCTCATGAGCCTGCCAAGTACCTTGGGCTGTCCATCCCTGATAATGCCCCCCCTCACACCCGATCAGGGAGGCGTCCGTGGTTACCATTGCTACTGGAGAGGGGAGAACAAAAGGGTGGCCCATAGTCACTGTCTGAAACATAAGCCACTAGCAAAGGTCGTTTTTGCAAGAGTCAGTAATCTGCACTAGATGGTTCAAGGGTAATTCCTGAAATGTCCTTTGCGTGAATAGCAGCCACTGAAGAATTTGCATGTGAGATCTCGCAAGGGGTATTGCAATAATTGCTGCTGCCATAGTGCCGAGCAGTTTGAGAATCTGTGATGCTGGCACTTTTCGTTTGGATAGGAGATCCACAATTTGTTGCTGGAGGACAAACACTCTTTTGGGTGGGAGCTTCAGCGACATGCTGACTGTATCTAAATCTGCTCCTACAAAGACTGTACACTGCTATGGCAATAAGGCAGACTTTTCTAAATTTATCGTAGTGCCCGGCTGTGAACAAAGGTCCATGGTAGCGTCCCTTGCCAGAATAAACTGATGCCTAGTGGGGGCAGTAAGGAGCCAGTCATTCAAGTAAGGAAAAACCTGGATTCCTGAATGTCTCAAGTGAGCCATGACCACTGCCATGCATTTGGTGAACACTCTGGGGGCTGTAGTGAGACCAAAAGGCAGAGCCTGAAACTGGAATTGACTGGCTCCCAGCCGAAAGCGCAGATAATCCCTGGATGGCCTTGCCATTTTGATATGGTAGAACACATCCTGGAGATCTATAGAGCACATCCAATCGTCTTTCCCTAGAAATGGGAGAAGGGACTGTAGCGTGACCATTCGGAACTTCGTCTTCACCACATATTTGTTGTCTCCAGTCCCCTGTCTTCTTTGGTACCAAAAAGAACCTTGAGTAAGTTCCGGACCTTTGCTGGTCTGCTGGGACTGGCTGGATGACTCTTTTTTGCAATAATTTCTGGACCTCTACGGATGCTACATCCCATAGACTGAGGGGAACGTCTGGGATTCCTTTTGTTGGTCTGGGGTAAGAGTGAAAGGGGATGGAATATCCTCTGGATATAACATTTTGTACCCATTGGTCTTCTGAGATATTTAGCCAGGTGCCTAGGTACAAAGATAATCATCCCCCGACTGCCTCCAGAGCAGAACAGCCGGGCCTCCTTTCAGGAGCACTGATAGGGTTTCCTAAGGAACTGATCCCTGTCACCCTGGTTCTGCGGACCCCCTCTGCCATTGTTGTCTTCCACCATTGCCTCCCCCTCTGACCCTGGAGGAGGCTTCACCTTGTGAGTTTGGAAAGGCTCCTTGGGTCTTACGGAACCACATTTTCCCACCCCATTGACCTTTGGGATAAGGTCTAGTAGGGGTAGAAAAACAGACTCCAACGGCAGATAGTCTTAATGTCTTGCTCACATCTGGTGTGGGTCTCTTTTACTTTTGGTCCAAATGAGGAGGATCCATCGAAAGGGGCATTCGCAAACGACGACTTAAAGGGTTCTGCAAAAGAACATAAGCGCATCCAGGAATGCCTCCACAGAGCAATTCCTGTACCTGCAACCCTACTTGTTCCATCAGCTGCATAAGACATGAGGCGCATGGATGAGTTTACAATGGAACTGAGGGTAGCAAGCGGAGACGTCATCTTGTCCGCCACCGAGTCGGCTACTGCAACCTGGAGAGTATCTCTAAGCTCCTTGAGGAGATCTCTTTGTAGACGTGTGAAGTGGGTCAGGTAGTTCAATGACCGAAGTGCAAAGGTCATAGAACTGAACATGCGCTTCCCAAATCTGTCCATTATCCTAGATTCTGTATCAGGAGGATGGACAGACGTAGAAGTCTCCGACATCTCCTTTTTAGTGGCTGCCACCACCACCATGGCATCAACAGGTATGGGTTTGGATAAAAAGGCCTTGTCATGGGGTGCTGATATGTACTTGTTTGGCCTTCTAGGAACAGGCTCCATAGAATCTAGTGACTCCCACGCCCTTCGAGATAAAAGATCCATTAACTCATCAAAGGGCGGAGACACCCAAGAGGTGGAGGGCCGGGACCCAAAAGCCTTCAGGAACACCGATTCATCCTCAGTAGGGTTTTGGGGCTGCCAGTCCCCCCTCTACTTAAGGATCTCAAGGATATCCTCGAAGGAAATACCTTCAGAGGGGGACCTTTGGGACTCTTCCGATTCCTCCAAATCAGTGTCCGATGTGATGGATTCCTGAGGGGAATCTAGATGTCTTCTCTTACATAGCCTCTTCCAAGGAACCTCTCAGTGGGAATCTATGGGGAAGTCTCAGATGAGCAGGGTTCCCCCAAGGGGGAGTCCTGAGGCTCTGGGTCCCTACAATTACGGTGAACCTGTGGTAGCGGAGAAGAAGCAGGCGCCTTTCGGGAAGAGGTGGCCATATCAGAGGTTGTGGAAGTCCTAGGGGACAAAGCCCTCCTCATGGCATCGAAGGCCCGATAACTCTGATGCGAGGCAGCATCTGGGTCCAAAGACACAGAGGACTCTTCCCACACCAGAACCACCAGCTCCGAGCCTGAGGTAGGAGCCGAAGTCATCCGTGCCGATGCCCCAAGAGGAAGAGTTGGAACCGACGTATTGGGGGGTTTATATAACCTATATGACAACTATGTTATTTAGTGAATCTTATTCAGAAGTCAGTTTAAATGAAATTCACATAGCTAACCAAAGAATAGACAACTTACTGGAAGACATGTTGATGCAGGGAGAAATTTCAGAGGATGAATATAATTTCTTAAAGAATGATTACCCAGTAATAAGTGGAATTTTTGGAATACCCAAAATTCACAAGGGTCTGAATAACTTGCAATTCAGACCAATAGTAGACGGTAAGAGAAGTAAAACATGCTTCATTGGACATTATTTGGACCATCATTTTAAGAAATGCCTAGTAAAATATCCCTATATTACTAAAGACTCTTGGGATTTTTTGGGAAGGTTGAATCAAATCAAAATGAACAATGGGGACATTTTTGTCACAGTGGATGTATGCAATCTTTTTACATGCATTCCACATGACATAAGATTAATATGGTTAGAGGAACAACTTTTTGAGTCCAGAATTTATGAACAAACTAAAATTAACACACTAATTAACCTTATGGACATTGTGTTGCACAATAACTTCATCCATTTTGAAGGGAATTATTATAAACAAACTGATGGAGTGGCTATGGGGGCAGCTTGTGCCCCCATGTATGCAAATCTCATAATGACATACTGGGAACAAAATTTTGTATTTAAAAGTGGATTTTGGAAACACATAAAAATGTACTTAAGATACCTAGATGATATTTTTATCATTTGGGATCAGGATGAAGAAGAATTAAAAGTCTTCTTGGAATATATCAATAATAATGTTCGTTTTTAAAATTCACACATACCATAGGTGTCGAAGAAATTACATTTTTGGATGTAAAAATAATATACAATAAAAGTAATGGTAGTTTAAAATCTAACATCTTTAGGAAATCAACTTTTCAAATTCTTACCTCCACTATGACAGCTGGCACCCTGACCACCAGAAAAAGCTGTGGTCAAAGGCCGGATGGTCCAGAATGGTCAGTGAGGAGGAAGAATTTAATAAAGAAATAAAATTTATGGCAACAATGTTCATTAATAGGGGATACCCGGAGGCTTTTGTGAGAAAATACTTGAAGAAGTTAAAAACAAAAGACGTATGGGAATCTATGAGCCTATACTGACCCATGGGTATAGTAGTAATAATACAAATAACAACATAATTGAAAAACACCAATTACCATTATACATTTCTGTATATGATGATACTTATGAGGTCATTAGAAATATCATTAGGTGTAATTGGGGGATTTTAACAGACGATAATAGTGTGGATTTTCAAGGACAACTTAAATTTGTATATAGTAAAGACACGTCCCTGAAGGAATTATTTGAAAGTAATATACATTCGACCAAGATAAAAACAAATAGGAAAGTGGGCAATTTTAAATGTGGGAGGTGTACTGTCTGTAAATATATTCAATGTACAGGCAGTAGACTCATGGTCAATCATTATAACATTAGGGTAAATGAACATTACAATTGCTATACTGCTAATGTTATTTATGTTGCAATATGTCAAGACTGTAAGGCATTCTATATTGGCAAAACTAGCAGGCATTTTAGAAATAGAATTAAGGAACACCTGCTGGACGTCCAACACATGAGAACAACGAATGCCTTAGCCAGACAAATTCAACAAAATAGAAGCCACACATTTAAATTTTGTGTCATCCAACACATTCAATATGATGTATGTGGAAAATACACTAAGTATGATCTAGATATTAATGAATTAAAATGGCAAATACTACTTAATGCCTATAATTGGCCAGGTTTAAACGAATATTGTAGTATCAAACCCATATTGAACAATAACCATATTAAGGGTAGAACACATTAATCTGAGTATAATTACCTTAGTTGACAATCAATGATCTGTCAACATAGGTAAATGTTATCATAACATGGTGGTTGATGTGATAAAACAATTTTATGGATTGTATTGTTTATTGTTAATTTTATGTGTATATATTTATATTTATTTTAACAGTTTTATTTTTTTGTTTAAATGATGTAACTATAAGTGCATTTATAAATTTATAGAATTCATGTAAGATAAAATGAATGTGGGTTATAGAATTTATAATTCAAGCTGGCTTTATAATAGTATAATAGTACATGGTAATATTATATCAGTATAGTTAATATTAATATTTATATTGTGCGCACACAAGAGAATCTAGGATGTAATATAAGGGAAAACCAATACATCAACATGTACACAAAAATATATACATGAATATAAAAAATATATGCTGATATATATGGATGCTAAGTAAAGCCAGTGTGACTTAGAATTGGTGGCCTGCTATAAAAAGGGATTTTTTTTAAAAAAAACTATTAATTGATATAATTGATCAATTAACTCAAAACTGGGTGTGGGATTTGTGTATTTAAAGTAAGTAACATTTGAGGACTGCATTCTGAAGAAGTTCGTCATATCGGACGAAACCGGGTATTATCGTTTTACTTAGTGTACCTTTTCAGTGGATGGAAAGGTGTCTATTGTTGTTTTAAAGTGTATTGCTGCTCGTGATGTTATCTGAATAAACGGTCCATTATAGCTGTGGATTAGTTATTTCATCCTTTACAGCGTGGATTTATGTGAGTTGCTGTGGTACAACCGACTGCCGAGCACCTGAACTTCCTGGGCTAAACAAATAAGTTTAACTATTTTTCTTGGTATCGGAACCGACGTATTGGTTTGACTCTCCCCCCTGGAGCCGATAGGAGAGTGTCGGCTCCCAGATTCCATCGTTGGAGCAGAGGATATCAAGGTGGTCAGTACCGACAGCTCAGAGGTGAGTGTAGGCACTGATGGCTCCACCAATGACTGACTGGCCTCCTCCAGCTCAGAAGTCTGAGTGCGAGTCGGAGCAACAACAATAGGGCAGGACTTTGTCGGTTCCGAAGCTGCGAGAGTCGAAACCGACAGAATTTTTGCAAGTGCCGAGTCCTGTAGAAGTCTCCGCACCACTCAGTCCACATCCAAATTGGAGAGTCTGGAAGCCCAAGAGGATACCACTGACGGAGCCGGTGACCCCAGGATCGGGACCTCAAGGTAGGAGATACCGGTTCCAGAACTGGGGAATGGCTCCTACCAGCAACCCAAACAGTTGGTTCCAACGGTACTGGAGCCGAGACCGTAGCCTTCTTAGATGTCTTCGGGACTGGAGAGCCTTTCAGTGCCGAACCAGATGACCACGCAGGAGAAGATGGTTTTGGCTGACTGGAAGCAGAATCCAAATCCGTCTGGAAGGCTGATTTAATTAGGCCCATTTCAACCAACTTACACTTTCTCTCGGCTAAAACCCTGGAGCTAAAGCCATGGCAAATGGAGCAAACCTCCTGCAAGTGTACCTCACCCAGACAGTACACACATGTGGAATGACCATCCATGACTGACATTTTTTGACTGCATTTGGGACACCTTTTAAATCCCGATTTAGCCTTCTCTGACATTCTGGTCCAAATAACAGCTGTATCCAAGAACAAATATATATATATACATGTGTATGCCTATCGGCTATGAGAAAAATAGCTTATTATACGTGGCAGCAATGACTACTACTAAGAGCCTAACAGTATAAGCAAAAACCTCAAAGGCTGAAAACAGTCAAGAAAATGACCAAAAGCCTAACTGGCGAATAAGAAAAAAGTGCAAAAAACTGCAGCAAGCCTAACCAGGCTGGGATAGAGCTATGTACTAATCACAAAAGGCCAATGGCCAACTAAAATAACAGGGCCATGCCCAAGTATCTTAACACATTAAGAAAAGAAAAAACTATCCAACTGGATATAAGTCCAAACGGACAACAAGCCAAGCACTATTAGTACTAATAACCTAAACTACAATAATAGAGAGAAAAAGGTAGAATTTTTGAAAATCACACTTATCTATCCAAAGAAATGGCCAAGAGCTGTAAAAAACACTCAATCAGTTGCAGCAGCAAACTAGATCTGGGTAGGCTTGCCATACGTCCGGTTTTCCCCGGACATGTCCTCTTTTTGTACTCCTGTCCAGGCGTCCGGGCAGTTTTTAAAACTTCCGCAATTTGTCTGGGTTTTACAATCCCGACTCAGAATTCGAATCCACGCATGCGCAGAAGGTAGAAGAGCTTGCGAGAGTCGCGAGAGCGGTGAGACTGTGTTTGTGCGGGGAGAAGCAGGACTGTATGTGTCAAGGAGGACCCACAGGTCATCGGACTCAGAGTGAGACTCTCACTGTGAGAGTGAGAAGGAGGTTGAGAGATGGCATAGTGAAGGTATGTCTGAGAAAACACTTCAGGGATTGGCTGAGAATTTTTATTACAAAATGGCTTGAGGGGTTACATGAGGGTTTACATCTAGATGGAAGAATTCTTAATGGATCTGGACCGGACCCGGTCACTAGGTCAAGACTCAAGAGAATAAAACTGGGTTATTACGAGCTACCCGGGTCCCAGGAGGACAGTGCAGGAGTTTGCCTTATTATTTATGGGTCACTGAAAGGAAATGCTGTTCAGCTGGAGCAGACTGCTTGTAATGATACTGATAACTGAACAGCAAATAAATCATTCAGAAGCCAACTATTAGAACTTTAGAACTCCCATCCTGAACTTTTGAGGATGAACATTTGCCAACAGGAATTATGGGGGATATTATACTCCGGGAGTGACTGTCCTCTTTATCTTTTAAAAATGATAATACCACTGTAGAAGAACACAAAGAGATATAAAAAGAAAAGGTCACTCAGAGTGCTCATCATGCATGGTGTCATGAGATAAAAGTCTAAAGGCAGCTGTGATATGAGTCATTGTTGTGTTACACAGCAGTTGATCTCAATTTTTTTTCGTATTTGAAATTTGGGGGAAAATGTAGTGGTAAAATCAACAAGTGCACTAGGGAACATTCCACACAAATTAGGAACAGAAGTCACAGGAAATCATACATATTTAAGGTATGCCAGAAAAAGACTCCACATATTGCAGTTTATACATTAGTTTATACAGTCATATAGACAGAGTATCCAGTATATATATATGTATATAAACTAAAAAAAAATACATAATTTATGAATGGTATATTTCTCGTCTTTCTGTTGAGATCATATACATTGCATTGCGAGCAGAGACCAGTATCTGAACATAGTCATAAATAATGTCAGACATTATATAGTAACGCTGTTAGAAGTTGATGACCTTCTCAAAACAGTTTTGGTGGTAAACTTGATGAAATGTTATTTGTATGCAAAATGTAAGGGCTAAAAACTATAATGAGGATATAAAGCTAGGCCTCTTTTAAGATCCTTACAGATCAGCAGCCTAGTACATCATGTACTGCCCAGCCTATGAATCTGACTATGTAGGCATTCCTTTGGTTTATTTAACTGCTAATCTGTCAATAGACTTATCCAATATGGATCAATTTCAGAGCTTAATCAGAACATTATTTTTCATATTCTTCACCAGCATTGTTTATATTATACTGTTTATGCATTCTAAAACTATCTCCACTGTTGTGTGCATCTTATCTCTTTTTCTCTATCCCTCTCTCTCTCTCTGTATATAAATCTATCCATGTATATACATTCATAAGGAGAGTGGCAGTTTAGTGCAGATGAAGAAAGTCATCACTTACTAGCAGGTTTCAGATGGATTTGTGATTGCATTTTTATTATTATTTTTTTTTTGGCGGGGGGGGTGGATTGCTCAGAATGCTTGACTTGTGGTAATGGACCTTTTATGACATTTATTTGAGGTGCAGAATTTGTTCATTGCAGTAAGAAAGCAGTATTGTCATTATTTTGTGATGTTTGTTAATGATTTGTGGATAGATTACTTATTTTACTTGTTTTGCATGTCTGCATCATATCAGCTTTTTGCAGTTCTTATCTCTTGTGAGTATTAAATTACATTGTACTGAATCTACAGGACAGCAGAAGGAGACAACTCACTTCTCTCTAATCTGTCATCTGCCTTAGAAGTGCTGTTATGATGGTACCTCCTTTCCATCTTTACTTTCCCCCCTTACTTCTTCTCTTCCTTTCTGTGCCCTGTTGAATGACTTTGTGGATTCCCTGTCTGCCACCCATTCTGGGAGTATTTGCTTCTATTATTCAGAAAATGCCATGCTGAGAATATTTACATAACTAGATAGCATATAAGCCTTAGGTATTGAAATGCATATGACAGTATTTATTTGTAACAAAGGACAGGATTACAGTATTTTCAGAAGCTCATTATATTTGTTATAGACTTGCAGTCATCTTTGTAGGCTTTAGCCATAAACTAAACAGAATGCCACTCTATCACTTGTGGTCCATAACTTGTGCAGTAATCCTTTAAGCTTGAGCTTGTTTCTTGTTTGCTTTTCATTTTTTACTTTGATCATGTTTTTCCCATGAAACAAGTAGTTGTTGTCAGGCAGCGGGTCCTTTTTGGATAAGAAACTTTTTTCTAAGTGGGATAACATGTAGCTATTTTTCATAAGAAGTTAAAATGGTGGACTGACAGTTTTTTTGTTGGCATCTGATTATCGTTTTGGATAATTTGATACAGCCGCAGTAGCCACACAAGTACATTGTTGTTATAATTCTTGGTTATTTTTGTACCTGTCACTAATTTTGGAAGTAGTGTAGCACAGCACATTGTCTCAACTTCACAGAATTTCTTAGAATGTCCATTTTTTTTTCTCATTTGTTGTTTGCTCCTCATAAAGTTTCTTCTTTTCTGGCAAAACTTTGAGGATTAAGTCCCTAAATAATGCTAGAGACTTGTTATATGCTTCATCATCTCCTTCAGAACTTTTATGCTAATAGAAAATTGCTAGAATAACATGTTTTGAAAGTTTATACAAGCATTATTTAATATCTGACCTGATTTTTGAGCCTTTGTCTCCCCTTTCTATTTTTTCTGTTATCATTAGTGAAAGTGAATCGCATAGTCAGCTTGAAGACTTGAAATTTAACAAAGTTTAGCTCATGAAAATGCCGAAACGTCGTTGTTCATTTACGGATGCAATGAAGGCCAAGTACCAGTGTTTTCATGCAGGCAGATATGAATGGGAAGCAGAATGTATGACATGTGGGGCGGAACTTTAATTTCTGTTGCAAATAAGGGTGCACTTGATTTGAATGCACACATAAGTACCCCGAAGCATGTTAAAAATGTTCGAGGAGAAAGTTCATCCTCAAAAATCAACAATTTTTTTTGTAACACCTGGTTCGAAAATTGATGAATCAGTGTCAGCAGCTGAAGGAACTCTGTTGTTTCATGCCATTAAGCATCATCACAGTTATAGGTCGATGGACTGCAATTGTGGCATGTTGAAAACAATATTACCTGACTCTGACATTGCACAAAGAGTTTTGTGCGCTCAGACTATTGTCGACAATTGTCAACTCTGTCCTGGCTCCACATTCTGTCGACTTGGGGGAGAAAGCGCTTAACCATATAAGTTACTGTGGAGTCGCAATGGATGGCAGCAATCATGGTTCTCTGAAGTTATTTCTGATCCTCTTGCAGTATTTTGACTGGAAAAAAGGTGGCATACAGTCGAAACTTGTTTGTTCACAGCACCACTAATGAAACTGCAGATACAATTTCCAGATGCATCAAGGACACTTTAGACAAGCACCACTTATTTCAGAAATGTATTGCCTTCACGGGAGATAACTGCAATACTAATTTTGGCGGTGTCAGGCATGGAGATGATGGCTGTAACGTCTTTGCTAATTTGAAGAGGATGAAAAAGAGTGGAACGTTAGTTGGAGTTGGCTGTCCAGCACATGTACTAAACAACTGCGTGCAGCATGGCACTGACACACTTAATGTTGACATTGAGTCGATACTTCTCAAAATTTACAACTACTTTTCAATTTACACCATTCGAACTGAACAACTGAAAGACTATTGTGAATTTGTTGAGGTGGAGTATCGTCAGCTGCTTTACCACAGCAAAACTAGATGGTTGTCATTATTTCCAGACATTCAGCGGCTGTTGCAGATGTTTCCCACTTTAAAGTCTTTTTTTCTTGTCTCAAAAAAGTCCGCCTATTCTAAGTTCTTTGAAAATTATATGGGTGAAGTTTACCTTTGGCAAGTGCATTCACTGATGAGTGTATTTCATTCGCACATTGAAGAAATTGAACGTGAAAACAACTTGTTGCTGGAGGTTATACACAGACTGAAATCTGTTCACACTGTTCTCACATGCCGTGCACAAGAGGGGTTCATGTCAATTAAGGTGAAAGAACTGTTAATGAAGTTGTGTAAAGATATACTAGAAGACTCTTGTGATGCTTTCTGTATACAAGTGGCCACAATGTATAGAACATGTCTAGAGTATCTGGAAATATGGACAGAACCAGTGGAGGAGTTCAGTAGATTTGCATGGATGACATTAATTGAAATTCCAAGTTGGAATGAAGTTGAACAAGCTGTGTTATATCTCAGAGAAAAGGGCGTGCGTGTTGACGATTCTAAATGTTTTGATCAGTTTTGCAATTTGAGGAAATTTGTTGAGGCTAATCTTAACAAGGAAGACTTCAAAGAGATTCTGACTCACAAGAGATGGGTGAAATACTTCAACAGTTGCAAGAACGAGAAATGTTTCTCAGAAATTATTGTGATCGCGGAGTTTTTCTTTGCAATTCCGGCACACAACGCAAACGCTGAATGGGTATTTTCACTGATGCAAAGCCAGTGGACAAAGGAAAGGAACAAGTTGTCGGTTGAATCTATAAAAGGAATTCTGTTCGTGCAGCATAATTTTAAGCATATGTTGTGCAGAGACTTTCATGCATACCTCTGCACCCAGCCGAATTTACTGAAAGCAATTAGTTCTTCCGAAAAATATGCTTGGGCTAAAGCACAGGCTCAGTCAGACTTGTCAGATTTTTCGGGGAACCAAGAAGCATGAGGTAAAGATCTTGAGTGGCAACAGTTAATTATTTTGATTGCTAATTATGTTAGGATTGTTATTTAAACTGAATGCTTCATTCTTGTAATTGAGATCTGAGGAAGCGTGATTTTCCGCGCTCATCTGTCTGTTTTACTGTCTGATATTAAACTGGATTTTACAATTTTTACCATCGTGGTGGTCCTTCCTTGCTTGCTTTGTGGTACTGTTAATTAAATATATTAAATGTAAAATAATGCATTATATATACCTTCTCTATTCTTCACACCAAATCGTTGTTTGTATTTGTAATTTGTTGCATGGCCAGAGGTGCCGAAGGCAGAAGCTATTTTTATGGTTGAAAGACTGTGTAAATTTTTTTTTATTGTTATTTAACAGAAGAGGGTCTGCTGTGCAAGTTTTTGGGCCAATCAAAAATCGCCAAACACGGAGCTACTTGTCTTTAATGTGGAACTGCGATGTTCTGCATTAAAGACTAAAGACCTTTTTTTTTGGTCTTCACCTTGTGTGAAAGACCTTTTGTCCCAACAAAGAATCTATCGTCCTCTTTTTCGTATAACCAAATATGGTATCCCTAGATCTGGGGAATGTAGTGGTGCATTGTGGGATAGGGCTTCGCCTCGAGCTGTTAAGAGACCTTGAGCTTTGCTATTTGGCCGAATCGGAGCCGATGTTCGGCACCAAACCCATCAGTAAGAATGAAGGCGAGATTGAACAACTTCACATCATATGTTTGGGAGAGCAATGAGTTGGCAGATTTTAAAAATTCCTTAAAGAGGAGTCTATCAGAAACACTGGGTGACCATATGGCTGGAAGTAAGGAAATGATTCTTTAGAGCTGGGTTACAGGATCTGAATTTTCTAGACATAGAATGCAGAGCTTATCTAAATAATCCTGTCTTGGTTTGTCATTTACTTTACAAATGACTGGTAACAGAAGTTTTACTTGAATTTATATTTTACTTATATTTTACTTTTCCACTGTTTTTCACTGTAGGAAGGGATAGCTTGTAGACAAAGATTTACGTTGATTTATATTCTGTTGTGTTACTTTTAATTTTCACTGTTGGATGTTAGAAAGGGATAGGTTTTAGACAGGCAAGCTCTAGCCATCCCAAAGGGCCTAGTCAGTTATAAATTCACAAAGACTGCAGAGAGGACAATGCAGAGCTTACAGGTTCATAGGTGGTTACTGGGCTACTGAGCCGAAGGTCTTTATAAGTCTAGCCGTCTGCACCCAATATAATACTAGAGAAACCCCATATAAAGGAGCTTGCCAAAATTCAAGAGCTTAGTTAGCAATGACTGCCCAATCTACACAGCCCTATCTTGGCTTGTGATTTATTGATCTTTTGTTAAAAACAAGTGCGAATGTGAGCGACATAAAGGAATTACAGCTTTTGTCTGACTTTTGGAACTTGTACGGTCAGAAAACCTTTACTGTACTCACTTTAGTATTTAGCTGTATATTGCTTGTGTGACTTTTGTCATAGAAATTGATTTAACTGCTCTTTGAATTCTGTGGTTACTGATATTGATTACTCTTTTCTTTTATAATATTTTATTCGTTTGAAGCCAAATATGGATTCCTTAAATGAATATGCAATGAATGATTTGCTAAGGCACAAATATCTTGTACAGTGTAATGAATGCTATGCATATTTAGAGGTAACACCTGATAACACTGGTAATCTGTGTTCTTCATGTCAAAAGTTGGACGATTTGCTTACCATTATTAAAAGCAAGCCTAGACTTACTGATGATGACTACACTTGTGCAACTGGCACGGCTTGGAGAACTGTTGTGACATATATTAAGGACTGGACTCGCGAGATAAATAAAGTTAGGCAAACAGCAAATAGAACACATTTAGGAAATCAGGTGTCTATTGTCTGTAAAGATCATTCAACCGCTATGAAACAAGATGATGCCCCTGACAACTTTGGAATTCTGGATGTAAGTATTCAGCAATCTGAGGATTTGGTGTGTTTAGAAGAAAACTAAAAAAGAAAGGAAGAAGTTCATAACAAATAACAAGGAAGAAAAAGAAAATGATTAATGTTTGTAAAGGAAAAAAGAGAATATGTACAAGAAAGAAAGGATGGAGTTTACAACAAATAATAATGAAGAAAAAGAAATTGATTAATGCCTGTAAAGTAAAGATAACATGTACTAAAAGGACACTTCTTTGTTATATAACACATATGACAGGGAATGATAAAATTTTACTATCAGAAAACCTTCACTCAATAGGAAAAGGCATCATTTTTCCAAAAGAGAAGGTAGAAAAAAGGAGGCAAGGGGGCAGGTGAAAAGGAAGAAATCAAAACTGAACATGGAAGGATTGAAGAACATTAGTGCAAGAAAAAAGAAGAGAGAGAAAGACAGAAGATGAATACAAGGCTCAAGCTGTGGCTATACAAAGCCACCTGGAACTGTATGCTTGCAAATTTAATACGCTATGAAAATAGTGGGATTAATAAAACTAATGGTGTTTAAGATCATTCCTTTGTAACAACTGACAGAGCAGATATTATACGTTCATAAGTAGGTACTCGGCTATCTGCCCGAAGGCATTTATAAGCCTAGATGGGATGTGTTGGCTTTCGCCGCCCCCTTAGATTAGTTCCCTGTGCCTCTGTCCAGCAGAGCCACTGAATTGACCCCGGGGTAAACTTTCTGTTTTCCATCCACTCTTCAAGGTTTTGCTTGAAGAGGGTTAGCTGTGCCTAATGTAGATTGGAATCTTGTTCCAGAGCAAGGGAAGTCTCTGGGACAGGAATCTATCCCTCCAGCACATCCTATTTATTGTTGTGGTGAGGTTTAGATCCCTATAGCTTGTGGCCCGAGGGGATATGGATTTCTTTAGGTTGAGCATGCCCATCAATTCTGGGTTGGACATGGCCTTGAATGTCAGGCAGAGATCACCTCTGAGTAGGCAGTATGCAACCGAGTACAGCTGGAGCTTCTTCAGTCAAGCTGCATAGGGCATCTGTTTGAGGCTAGTGATCATCTTGGTGAGGTACTTCTGTGGTCTTTCCAGCTGTTGCAGGTGTCTTGTAACGTACATCCCAAATGGAGCATTGTACTCTGTGATGGGTCTGAGGAGTGATGCGTAGAGGGGCACAATGACTTCTTTTGATCTGGATGCAAACCCTTTTGTGATTAGGTGGGCCACACAGGAGGATTTTCTAACCACTTTGGCAAGATGATTAGCAAAGGAGAGATTACTATCTACTTGGGTCCCCAAATCCCTTATTACGTCTTCTGAATTTAGGGGGCTACCATCTATGTGGTAGTTTGTGGGTACTTTGTTTTTTCCAAAGAGGATAACTATGTACTTTTTGGCATTTAGCTTGAGGCCATGGTTTTGACACCAGGTATCTGTCTCAGTGAGACCGTTTTGAAGGATGTCTGTGTCAGCCTGAGAGTCAATTATGGCCCCTAGTTTGTAGTTGTGTGTGAACTTGGTCAGCCATAGTCCTCCTGTGCTTGCCTGTACCTCTGAGAATTATATGCCAAACAAGAGGGGTCCTAGGACTGAGCCCTGGGGAACGCCACTTGTAACAGGTTTAGAGTCAGACCTAGCTCCCCCAACTCTTACCCTGTGGGTTCTGTCTGTGAGCCAGTTGGCAACCCATCTCGTGACATAAGGGTTTATGTTCAGGCTGGTGATCTTGTCTACAATATAATGGTGTCAAAGGCCATTGCAAGGTCTAGGTAGGCTATTTGGACCAACTTTCCCTCGTCTATAGCCTTGGTAACTGTCTCAAAGAAGTCCACCAGGTTTAGGAGGCATGATCTGCCCTTAACAAAGCCGAACTGGGTAAAGTCCATTGTTTGGAGGTTCCCAATGTCTCTGTTAATGAGATCCATGATGATGCGCTCCATAGCCTTGCAGACCAAGCTAGTCAGGCTTATAGGGTGATAGTTCTCGGGGTCTGTTGTGGCTCCACCTTTGTGGAGCGGAATAACCATTGCTGTGTGCCACTCTATGGGCACATAGCATGTGGAGAGGCTGAGTTTTAACAGTGCGTTTAGGTGAGTTCATCTTTGAGCTCGTGTAGGACACAGCCTGGGACACCGTCCGGTCCCATTGATGCTGTGTTTTTGGCTTTGGAGTGGGCTGTGACTTCAGGGGAACTACATTCTTCTAGTATGGTTATGGGCCCTTTTGGGGGTGAGAGCGGGGTTGAATTTTGCACTGAACCTGTCTGCCAGGATGTTGGCGATATCAGTCGGTTCAGTGTATTTAGTGCCATTCTGCACTAACTCTGAGCAGATCTGAGAATTGCCACTTAGCTTCTTAACATAGCTAAAGAATGCCTTGTGGTTATCTTTGGAGTCCTTGGCAATTTTTCTTTCGAAGCTAGCCTTGGATGATTTTATGAGGGATCGTAGTTTCTTGCTGATACTGATCAGGGATGTCTTCCCTTCTTGGGATTTTACACTTTTTCTGTACTAGTTTCCTCCTTCTATTGTATAGCTTGTTTATGGCAGGGGTCCACCAGACTGGTTTCCTTTTCTTGGAGGAGTGAGTCTTGGTTTTGTTTGGGATAGCAAAATCCATGCATTTTTATAGGCGCCCATAGAGTGCATTAGTAAAGGATTTTGCAGCTTGGACAGCATTATCCTTTAGCATGGGGTCTTTGAAACTTTCCACCTCAGTCTTCAGTAATGTGAAGTTTGCTTTTGAAAAGTTTTTTACAGTGGTTTCTTTGACTGGGGGTTGGGGCGGAATATGGATATCCAGAGTGATTGGTTTATGGTCAGATCTAACCAGAGAGGGATTGACATCCGGTGTGGAACACTGGTCGCCCATGTTGGTGATGACCAGGTCCAGTATGTTGTCACCTCTGGTGGGAGTGTTGACTAGTTGATCCAGGGCATTTGAGTTTATAAATTCTAGGAAATGTTGGGCAAGGGAGTTAGTACTTGACTAGTTCTCACAGTTAATGTCTGGGTAATTCAAATCACCCAATATCAGGGTGTTTGGTAGGACCTTTATGTTTCCCAGTGTTTCCAGAAATGTGGAATAGGGGTCCTGGGACCTGGTGGGTGATCTGTAGCAAGCTACAATTTGAATTGCAGTTTTGCCCGTTATTAGTTGCACGTGGATAATCTCTGAAGCATCGTGCTGTGCATCTAACCTGGAGGTGCGGGTATCCTTGATGAATATGGATACGCCCCCACCTTTTGTATTTCGGTTTGAGTTTTGTGACCGAAATGTATGGTATGAGTTGTAGCCTGGAAGTTCTGGGGCGCTCTCTGGAGCCTTAAATCAGGTTTATGTTACTGCACATATATCGATTTTCTCCATACTGAGGGGTGCCTCGACTGCATGCATTTTGAGGATTAGACTTCTGGCATTGAGCAGTATTACCCTCAGTTTTTTGTTACTTGTGCTATTTACGGCGGTGGGTTTGTCTTTTGAGCCTTGCCTAAAAAAGGCACTATGGGGGTGGCAAGAGCAGTGGCCAGTATTCAAAAGCCTAAGGGAATTTGAAGATTCTTCAGATCTGGTCACAAAAGATATTCTTGCATTTGAAGATTCAATTATTAGAGGAACCTGATACTTACATTTGCAGAGAAGATAATGAACATCGAATAGTGTTATGCTTGCCAGAAGCAAAAATGGAAGATGTGAGACAAGCCTTGGAATGCCTTAATATACAGAAGTACA
The DNA here is from genome assembly GCF_019279795.1 of Protopterus annectens. Taxonomy (NCBI): domain Eukaryota; kingdom Metazoa; phylum Chordata; order Ceratodontiformes; family Protopteridae; genus Protopterus; species Protopterus annectens. Next base: position 1,823,247,362 of record NC_056741.1, read on the forward strand.
GATCTGTTTTTATTCATGTCGGTACAAATGAACTCATCCGCAAAGACTCTATGACTGTTAGTAGGGAAATTGCAGCCCTCTTAGCTAGCAAAGCTTGCACTGGTGTTAGGACGTATTTTTCACAAATCAAATATAGAAAGGATAGTCAAGTCACCGGGAATGAAAAGATTTTGGGGTAAAGCAATACAATGAAAAAATCTCCTGTTTTTAAAAATGGAAATGTGTCGACCATTCAAGCCTAGTTTTGGGCACGTGTTCAGAGAGCATGGCGTGCATCTGTTAAAATCAGGGAAGACAATTTTTGCAGCAGATATTTTGCAATATTTGATAAACACTAGGCAGGATTTTTGCCAAGTCAAAAATTTAACAGTTCACAGATAGCAACATTTGATGCATCTCAGATGGTTATTAACGCTAGGAACATTAATAATAATGTTTTTATTGGAAACGTTGCTACATTCCCACAAGACTGATGTTATTGTTTGTGAAACATTGTTAAAGAACAATGATTGGAAACCAATTCTGTCAGGGTATAAATATTTGGGTTCCTATTAGAAGACCAAAGATGCATTCTTTCGAATGCGTCTTGGTCGAACATAAAAGACTGAAAAGGCAAAATATCGATGCGGCCTTTAAGCGAATTCTTTCCCTGGGAAAGAATTTGCTTGGCCGCTTCGTCACTGCCATTTTTGGCACTGTAGTGCGTTCTCAAAGTTGGCATATTTAAGTAGGGGGGTGAAGCCCCCCACTTAATGTAATGTTTTGAAGTGTTTTCTTTTTTTTTTTTTTTTGTTGGAACAACAAATTTTTTCCCTTGGAAAAAAAAAATCACTGTTCTGACATTTTGACATTGTAAGGTTTCATTTACATAGGGTCGATTAATCACTGTTCACTTTTTTAAGCATTTGGTGATGTAATATAGACCTAAATATTTTTACTGTAACAGACATTCTAACAAAAAAATTAGGTGGAGGTGTTATGATAGGGATTAAAGATAGTTATGAGATCTGTGATTATTACATGTTGAATGATAACACCAATACTATAGACTGGGTATGATTTCCAAGATGGATGCGCATTGATTAACAGCTTAATTCTGGCTCTCCCAGTGGAAAAACAGAAACTTAGCAAAGAAAGCCAGTGGACCTGCATTTCTGAGTAAATTTCAGTAACTAAATTGTAAGTGCACTCCCTGGATGCCAGAAAAAAAGAAATACAGAGGACCTGAAGGAAAATCAGCTTCAAGAGGTGATGAAAAAATACCGACTGCGAAAAGTACTTTAGCTGTTCAGCAAAATAAATAAATAAATAAAACAAAAAACAAAACAAACAAAAGAAAAAAACTGCCCACTCCAGACATGAGACGTAAGACATGACTTTCAGTAACCTTCAGGAAAATATAAAGCAATTGCATACACACCTGACTAAAATAAATGAAACACTAATGGAGTATATCAACTCAAACAATAAAAGGCTTAAAAAATGGAAGAAGCTTTAAATAGATAGTCAGATGAGATGCTGAAACTGTAAAACTCAGAGGTCGAAATAAAAAAGACTGGCTGAATATGAGACTGCACAAGAAAAGATGTTTAAAAAAAATTATAAAATTAGAGGGCACAACGCTCAGAGAAAACCTGAGATTTTCTGCTGTGCCTGAGAAGCTGGAAGAAACAGACTGTATTAATTTCATGAAAGCACAAATTCACAAATGTATTCCACAACAGGAAGTGTCTTTTGTGATATTTCATCTTACTCAAACATATCCGGTAGAAAAAAAACAAATTTTACTGTAGGCCACATTAATAAAATTAAGAGAAGTTTCTTCATAATATTCCTCATCAAACAAATGAAGATACATTCTGCTAGAATAATCAGCCTTTATCATAATTACAAGGATATGCTTGAGCAAGGTGAAATATCACAAGAGACACTAGACTTTTTAACTGTAAAATTTTCTGTTGTTCCTCCCAGTTTTGGCATTCCGAAAATTCACAAAAATTTTGTTGACTCTCCAATGAGACCTATTGTTTGTGCAAGAACCTCCATTACACACCCCTTATCTAAATATATAAATGTAGAAATGAAGGGTTTGTTGGATAAGTATCAACATTTAAGTAAGGACTCATGGGACTTTTTGTCTATATTAAGGTCAGTGAAATATAGTCCTAATTTAGCTTTTGTAACCGTTGATGTGGTTAATCTAGTTAATGTAATACCACATGATGAAGGTATGGAAATGTTTCAAGATTTTTTGAATGATTTCAGTCCTAATGAAATGAATGTACTGAGTACTTTGCTGGATTTAGTGTTAAAATACAATTTTGTGTATATAGATGGTCAATTTTTTCATCAGAAGAGAGGAGTAACCATGGGGGCATGTTGTGCCCCCTTGTTTGCCAATATTGTGTTATTATAATGGGAGAAACCATTATTTTTTAATAAGCCCAGTATTCCTCCTTGGCAACTATATGCACAATATTTAGATGATATATTCATAGCTTGGTATGTTAGATGGGAAAACAAAAATATTGCGGAATATTTGAATTCTAGTACATCTTTTTTGAAGTTTACCTACAACTATAATAAGAACGGTATTAGTTATTTAGATGTGTTGGTGTCTAAGGACTTAAAAAATTGGACTATTCAAAGCTCTATATTTAAAAAGGCTACTTACTCAAATAGTTTTTTGAATTATGATAGTTGCCATCCACTACATCAAAAAAGAGGGCTAGTTAAGGGGTAATTTGTCAGGTTAGCTGGAATGATATCTAATGATTGTGTTTTCGTCGAGAAATGTAAAAATCAGGTGGATATGTTTGTGGACAGACGGTATCCCTTAGATCTTGTCATTGGAAGTTTGGGAGAAGTTTTGAAAAAAAGGAAGGAGGGGATATTATTTCCTGTACTTTTGTCTAATCAATTTTTTTAATGGAGCTAACATGAGGGAGAAATACAAAGAAAACTTCCCTTGTTCTTTTATTACTACGTATACATAAGAGCATGAATTCATTTTCAGGACCCTAGAAACAATTGGAAAATTTTCCAATGTTTGATGGTTTAAATGCTTTGACAGGACATAAGCCCAGGTTCGTTTTTGGAGAGGGAGATCTTTAAAAGAAATATTGGAAGATATGAATCAAATGGGGGATCTGTCTAGTAAAAGGAAAGATGCATTTAAATGTGGGAAGTGTACTCACTGCAAGCACATTTTGGAAGCAGGAGCTGTAAAGGTCAACAAGCAGGCTGTGTATATTTCCCTTCATTGTACCTGCAATTCTACACGCCTTATTTAGCTTGTGATATGCAAGAAATGTGAGGGTTTTTATGTAGGAAAGACTATTCAGAAATTCAAAGAAAGAATTTACAAACATTTGAATGATATAAAAAGCAAACAGAATAATTCATTATACAAACAAGTGGTGAAGTACTCTCACCATAAATTTATACTTTTGGGGGCAGATGCTGTGTATAAAAACCCTGTAGGTGGTCCCTGGGCTGAATTAGTTGAATGCAAAGAGGCTTTATAGCAACTTAAGCTGAATGCTTGTATGCCACCAGGCCTAAATGAATCTGTATCTATTTCCAGCATTTTAAAGCTTTTATCGTACAAAGTTTGAATCAAGTTTATTTTAATATAGTTATCTTTGTATCTTTTTATAGGGTAGGATTGGATATATACAAGTTCGTTAATGAATGGACTAAAATTATTGGTGTTTCTAATCATGTGATTTTTTTTTTGAAGGAGGGGTATTTAAAGTGTGCTTGTGATTGTTGAAATGGATTCTGAGGAAGTTTTGTTATAAAATTAATGAAAGTGCTTAATCCTGCAATAAATTTTGGGTTGTTGTGACAGTGCCTTTTTGTGCATCGTTTATACAACTTTTTAGTTCCTAGTCTTCAGGTTGCCTTGGTGGAGCTATAAAGATAAGGCAAAACCAGACAGCACTTAATAGAATCACAGGCTCTACCAGGCATCTTAGCAAGGATAATCTTTCTTTCTGTTTAGCTTGAGTATGTGTGTGTGTGTGTTTGTGTGTGTGTGTGTGTGTGTGTGTGTGTGTGTGTGTGTGTGTGTGTGTGTGTGTGTGTGTGTGTGTGTGTGTGTGTCAGCTTGGAACTTTTGCTCCTATTAGGGATACAACTTCAATATTTGAAGATGTACATAGTTTTGTGTGTTATTATTAAGTTAGTAGGTTTTAGGTGCTTATTGGGAGTGTGTATATATTTTTATTTGAGGGTTTTCAATAAAACAAAAATTTCTGCAAGATGTGACATAGGCTCAAATGGATATGACAATAAACAACTGTATAAAAGAATGACCTGCCAAACAGCACATGCATGTAACACAAAAGCTGGAACTAGACATTTAACAAAAAAAAGCTGTTATACATAAAAGGCGGGAATAATAATCCCTTAAGAATATGATTCTTTCTATAATGTTTTTAAAAGTTAATGGTCTAACAGATAAACACAAAAAGAAAAGAGTAGTAAACTATATTAAAAATGTACAGTGCAAATAGTTATGCTACAGGAGACACGCTTGAAAAGACATGAACATGTGAATTTGATAAAGAAAGGTTTTCAGGATGGTTATTCCGTGGAATATGTGGGACAAAGGAGGAGGAGCTCCAATAGTCATAGAAGAGAAAAAGAGACAATAATGGTATATTTCTAGTACTAAGGGGCTACTGGCAAGGGAGAAGTATTACATTAGCATGTATTCATATTCCAAATGATGAATTTCAGGTAGTCATCCAATAGAGGCTGTCCAATTCAAAAATCCACAAGTCTCAGCCATTCACTTCAACAGTTTATTAAAAAACACACAGCACAAAAGATATCGGATTAAGCGCTTTCATCTCTTATCCAGAGACTTCATCAGAATCAAATACCTACAAGGCAAGTTCATTTAAATAATCAATCTATTGCACAAGCATCTACTTCATTGGTTAAGTATATAATTGATAAATTGTGCATTCACAATTAAAGTGCAAAAGCTCTGCTTGTAAAACAACATGTCATATCCTTTCTATGCACTGATGCCATTACTTAAATGTACTTCCTCAAGCTAAAAACAAAAAACATATATTGCTCATTATTATTAATAGTACAAATGAATAAATAAATATATACTATTATGTTGTAAATATATAGTATTATTAAAAAATATGTATATAAATATACTAATATATTATAAAATCAGAAAAAATAAGAAATATGTACAATATGTACGTGTGCTGTCCTAAAATCATTAATTACATAAAATATATATAAAATATATATAAAATACCTACTAGACCATAATATCATCTACATGAAATACATCTTATATTATTTTATTAAATTTTAATGTATAGTTGTTGTTGTTATAATTTGGTACCCCCTACATCAATTTAATGTCTTTTAGGGTCCAAAGCTCTCAATTTAAGAACTGGGGTGATGGATAGATGGTCATTGAGGCCAGGAAAATGTATAGCATCTGACCTCAATTGCCAAATTAATTCTCTAAACTCCAATTTTGTTTCCCAATCACCCCCTATTTCTCCCAATAAAACTTCTTCCAATACCCAAAATCTAAACTCCGCTTGCTGGCAGTTCAATTTATGTCTTTATAGGGCATTGTGCTCATTCATTTTATCTATATCTCTAATATGTTCATAGATTCTCTGTCTAAGGAATCTCTCCATCTTGCCTACATAATATGCCCAACATTTAATGCAGTAGGCAAGGTAAACCACACCCTTAGTATAACAGCTAAAATATTTCTTGGCTTTCACTGAATATTTAGGGGGGCACAAAAAGAAGGTTAAAACAAAGTACAATATTCACGTTATCAATCTAAGTATGCTAAGGGAGATGGGTTTATTTATGAGAATGAGGGAAATTTTGATGAGGGTGAGGTTGAACACGGCCATCCCAATAATCATTACTTATCCAGTTCCCCTTTAGGAGCAGAGGGCCCACGAAGATCGGAGAGAATACGTCAAAGGCAAAAACAACTGACTTATGCAGAAGTCATACGATACCCACATCCATACACCTAATAAGTAAGAATGAGCAAAGTGAAGCAGCCACTGTTAATTTTGATGGAGCTGTTGTTCTTAGGAATTGTGAGAATATGATTGAAGGGAGAAATGATTGTTCTGATTTGGAAGTTAATCAAGATAATATGTATACTTCTAGGAGAGATCTCTCCAATAATTCTGATACAAATGAGGGACAGGGTAATGAATATCATGAAGCAATAATAAATCAAGCTATGTCAGAAATGTATAACCAATCAATTGTAGGACAGAATGAAGAGAGACAAATAATTAATCAACAGCAGAATTTTACTATTTACAATTACACAGAATTACAGATAGATGAAACTTATTTTTCCTTATTTCTAAAGGGGTTTTCATTTGTACCAGCCGTGACTCCTAGTTTAGAAAACATTTTGATAGATATAAAACTTTTCACTAGGAGTTTAAACTTGGAGCATTTATTTAAGAACAAGCCCAAGGAATTGAATAGGAATAAGACTTTGACTAGGAGAAGCACCTACAATCCCCCATTACAGCAAGACATACACGATTTTGAAATATGTCTAACTGGATTGGTTAGAATTAATTATTATAGTAATAGGAACAAACATTCCAATTTGTCTATGGATGAAAATAGATTATTAACACAGTTAAGGAATGATGAAAAAATATGTATAATGAAACCTGACAAAGGGGGAGGTGTGGTGCTGATGGAACATTGGGAATATACGGCTAAAATGTTACAAATTCTTGACAATGTTGCATGCTACTCTTTAGTATCAAGAAATGAAGTGAATATTTCTTATAGGAGAATTGACCTCATCTTAGAAGATAACCTTATGCAAGGGCTTATTGATATGGACCTTTATCAATACTTTAAAGTCAGTAATCCAATTATTCCAGCTATATTCGGGATCCCCAAGGTACATAAAGGGATCCAAAATCTACCTATGAGGCCTATTGTTACTTCTAAAGGTTCCAAAACACAACCTATGGCCATTTATGTTGATGAGAAAATCAAGAGGTTTCATAAGGGCTACGAACATATACTTATCGACTCTTGGGATTTTTTGGAGAAAATAGGAAAATCAGAATTTCTGCCAGAAGCTATTTTTATAACAATAGATGTAAAAGATTTGTTCTCAGTTATTCCCCACGATGTGGGAATGAACTGGTTTGAACAAATGATTAATGAATTTGGCTTTTTAACAGCTGATGAATATATGCTGGTATTGGAAAATATGGAGCTAGTTTTAAAGTACAACTACATATACTTTCACGGTGATATATACCATCAGTTGCATGGTGAGGCTATGGGTTCTGCCTGTGCTCCCCTATATGCTAACATAGTCATGTTATACTGGGAGAAACATTACATATTTGGAACATTGTTTTATAAGTATATCCGGGGATATTACAGATTCCTGGATGATATTTTTATTGTTTGGGAGGGGAGTGAAAAAATGATTCCAAAATTTATGGAATACTTGAACCAAACTACAAAGTTCCTGGAGTTTACATATAAGAGTGATAGCATAGAAGCTAATTATTTAGATGTCACAATCTCAAAAGATAGAGATAATAAAAAATACAAATCCAAAATATATTGCAAGGAATGCTTCTCCAATGCATATTTGCATTATGACAGTGACCATCCGTCCTTTTTGAAGAATAACATTATTAAAGGACAGATGATTCATATAGCTCGTCTGACGAGGAAGAATTTTTGAAAGAAATAAGTTTTGTTCATGAGTTATTTAGAGATAGTGGATATCCTGATAGAATTATTGTCCCAATAAAAGAAGCCATTATTCAAGGTCAGGGTGATACTTATAAACCATTGCTGAATAGTGGATTAATATTAAGAACTGGAGAACAAAGTACTGGATTGTCCAAAGAACAAAACAACAAAGTTAATCCATATTTAATACTTACATATAGTAATAATATAATATGGTTGAAGAAATGTATTAACACAGTGTGGAACATTTTTAAAAAGATACCATCTAATGTGGATTGTTTTTCTAGACCTTTAAGAATTAGTTATAGAAGAAATAGGAATTTGAAAGAAATATATGAACAAAAGAAAGACGGGACACTGATAGGAGCAACAAATAGAGTTGGTACCTTTAAATGTGGTAGATGTAAGCATTGTACATTTATGGCTGGTAGTAAAGAATTAAACATTACAAGCATTAAATATTCAATGAAAGCCAAGAAATATTTTAGCTGTTATACTAAGGGTGTGGTTTACCTTGCCCACTGCATTAAATGTTGGACATATTATGTAGGCAAGACGGAGAGATTCCTTAGACAGAGAATCTATGAACATATTGAGATATAGATAAAATGAATGAGCACAATGCCCTATACAGACATAAATTGAACTGCCAGCAAGCGGAGTTTAGATTTTGGGTATTGGAAGAAGTTTTATTGGGAGAAAGAGGGGGTGATTGGGAAACAAAATTGGAGTTTCGAGAATTAATTTGGCAATTGAGGTTAGATGCTATACATTTTCCTGGCCTCAATGACCATTGATCCATCACCCCAGTTCTTAAATTGAGAGCTTTGGACCCTAAAAGACATTAAATTGATATAGGGGGTACCAAATTACAACAACAACTATACATTAATATTTAATAAAATAATATAAGATGTATTTCATGTAGATGATATTATGGTCTAGTAGGTATTTTATATATATTTTATGTAATTAATGATTTTAGGACAGCACACATACATATTGTACATATTTCTTATTTTTTCTGATGTTATAATATATTAGCAGTATATTTATATACACATTTTTTAATAATAATATATATTTACAACATAATAGTATATATTTATTTATTCATTTGTACTATTAATAATAATGAGCAATATATGTTTTTTGTTTTTAGCTTGAGGAAGTACATTTAAGTAATGGCATCAATGCATAGAAAGGATGTGACATGTTGTTTTACAAGCAGAGCTTTTGCACTTTAATTGTGAATGCACAATTTATCAATTGTATACTTAACCAATAAAGTGGGTGCTTGTGCAATAGACTGATTATTTAAATTACCTTGCCTTGTAGGTATTTGATTCTGATGAAGTCTCTGGATAAAAGATGAAAGCGCTTAATCCGATATCTTTTGTGCTGTGTGTTTTTTAATAAACTGTTGAAGTGAACGGCTGAGACTTGTGGATTTTTGAATAGGACAGCCTCTATTGGATGACTACCTGAAATTCATCATTTGGTGCAGTGTGTGTTTTTTGTGGATGTATTCTTATTCCAACAAAAACTGGTATAATGGAGCTAAGGAAAAATTCTGGGAGAAATAATCCATTTTTAGCAAGGAATATTACTTATAGGTAGGGACTGGAATTTGATTTGCAACAGTAAAGATGTGTCTGGGGGCCCCAGAAAGGGAAATATAATAAAGGAGGGTAGATTTTTCAAACATTATGAAAATATTTGGCATGGAAGATGTGAATTCAGTACTAGGAATTCCGAGTGAATTCAGATATTATTCCCCAAGATACAAAAACTGGGCTAGGCTAGACATAATTTACATTTCACAGGAGCATGTGCATTTAATTGAAGATCTTGATAAACACCCACTAAGTATTTCAGATCATACTACAATAATAACTAAAATAAAAACACAGGGTAATGAAATTAAATTGAAACACTGGTGCCTTCCCACCTATCGGTTGAAAAGAGAGGAATTTAAGGAATGGGTAGTGGAAATTATCCAGGAGCTATTAGAAAAGATAGAAATGTCTTCTGAAAATATAGCTAGAGAGTAAGATAAAATCAAAGTGGAATTTAAAAATAGGATGAAAATAAAGAAAGATATGGTTAAGTGGTGACAAGAATTATTTAGAGGGCGTGACAAATATTAAAGGATTGCAAAATAGGGGGAGTCTCAGAGAACAAGAAAAGGAGCAACTACAGAATGCTAAACAGAAAATAAGGGATTACCTTGATAATATGTATGAGTTTAGAAAGATTGCTATTAAGCAACTGTTTTTTGATAAAAACTCTAGAGCACAAACACTTTTATTACAACTCAGGCATCAGAAAGTAGAAAGGGCTATAAAAGGAACCTATAACAAGGAAGACAACAACGGATCCTGTAAAAGTACTAGAATTACTTTAAAAATTCTACAAAAGTGTGTATAAAGCAGAGAAATATGGAAATCAATAAAAGGTAACAAATGGAAATGTTTACGGAAGAATTAAATATGCAAGGTTGGAGGGAGAGGAGGCTCAATTACTAATTAAAAGTTAGGATAGGAGGAGATGAGATAAAACTGGGGATGTATAACCAATCTACAGAAAAGTCCCCAGGAATGGATGGTATTCCTCTGGAAGTTTGGAAGCTAAGAAGGGAAAAACTGGTAAAGATCTGGAAGGATTTGTTTAACAGTATTTTAAGAGGAGAAGTACCAACATCCCGGAAGAAAATAGTAATAGCTGCAACTACAAAAGAGGGTAAAGATCTATCAGATCCAGCTTCATGCAAGCCCATTTCAATACTAAATCATGATTATAAAGTGTTTATGTGTATAATGGCTACAAGAATGGCAAAGGTGATGCCAAAACTGACAGATATGGATCAATGTGGTTTTGTGGAGGGAAGACAAACATTTGACAAAATAAACAGAACAGAAATGATCCAGAGGGAAGCAGACTGTAAGAAAATACCAATTTTGCTGGTGGGTCTTGATGCAGAGAAAGCATCCGTCAGAATTAGCTCAGATTTTATGAGCAGAGCAATGGAAGCATTTGCATTTCCTGATAAAATTATAAGGTTGATTAGGAGGATATGTGAAGGATCAGAGGTAAAAAATAAAGTGGGTGGGGTCCTCTCTCATAATTTATGCTTGAGCACAAGAACCAGGAAGGGGTGTCCTCTCTCCCTTTTACTTACATTATATTTAGAACCATTGGCAAAGAAAATAAAGGACACAGAAATTCAAGGATATAATTTGTATGTTTACCTGAAAAGCTGACTCTATTTGCAGATGCCATTATTTTATCAGAAAGTGACATTACAGTGCTGCGGAACATATTGAAACAGTTTCAAACCTTTTCGGGATACAAAATTAATGAAGATAAAACAAAAGCAATAGCAGTAAATTATTTACCCACATATGAATTGGTTCATCAATATCCATACTTATGGGGACATGATAAAATGAAGTATTTAGGAGTATGGATTAAAAATGATACTGGTGTGGCAGCTAAGGATATCTGATAAGAGACTAAACAAAAGATAATACAAAAACTGAGAAAATATAAGCTGTTATATGGATATCGATAGTAAGATACAAGCAGTTAAAATGTTTCTAGTCCCTTTAGTCTTATGTATTGGTCAGCCATATTTTTTTATCAACCAGAGGAGAAGTTGTGGCTAGCAATTAATAAATAGCTGAAAGGATTTACCTAGGAGGTGGGGAAGAAGGCAAGAGTCAAGTGGGATAAACTTATTCTTCCAACAGAACAGAGCAGATTGGGATTACCCGAGTTGAAGGGGTATTTCACAGCAACACAGTTAAGGATCCTATACATAGCACAAGTAGAGAACTACAATTCAAAGTGAAAAGAGATGATGATGAAATAGCTGGGAAGCTCAAGTAACAGGGAGAGACTGAGATATTGATTTTGGATGCAGACTTTTAAGGCAAACAACAATAATTATACAGAATATTATATTCATAAAACATCAGATGGTCCTCTAATAACTAAGACAACAGGTAAATGGAGAAAGGAATTTTGCCAGTAGGGATGACTGCAGTTAGAGATGCAGACTATAGGTACGAGGGTGGGGTTGGAATAAATCGGAGAAAACTGGCAAAGGAACCGGGTAATGGGAGCAAATAACTAGAGTGGGAAAGGTAACAGAATGGGAAGACACCAAGAACTTATTTGGACTGCGGGTTAGAAATTGCCTTCCATATCAAGGGCTGATACCAGAATATAGGCAGAGAGAAATAAATAGGGGGGTATGAAATGAAATACCAGCATTGATAGAGTTTTTGTAGAATCTAGAACAGAAGTTGCCATTAAGGAATGGAATTAATAATAATACAGCATATAAAATATTGTATGATAATTATAAGACTCAATCAAAGGAGGTTAGGAAGAATTGGGAGGAGAGATTAGATAAGCAATTGACAAGGAAATAATAGAGATATATGTATGTCTCACAAATATGCAACAAAATCTAGAAGATTTAGGATCTTTGCCTGGAAGCATTTACATAGGCATTTTTATTGCCTGGAAGCATTTACATAGGCATTTTTATACCTCAAGCAGACTTCAAATCATTTTTCCTCTGGTAGATAGCAAATGTTGGATGTGATGATAGAATTATATAAAGTAAAACTGGTTTTCCCTCATAGAAATGGCATGTATGTGATTTGGTTTCACAGTAACAGCATGTATTGGTAAAACTGTTGTCTCTCATACCGATAGTGTCATATTTTTTACGAATAGCATAAAAATACAGAGTCTGCAAATGCAGGAAGAAATAACAAGAATGAGCTTGCATGGCATTGTATTTCTAAATGATTAGCTTATCAGAATGTGCTTGTGTAAAACAAAAAGGTATGACATATTTTTAGAATAGCGTGTGGTACATTGGCTTAACAGAATGTGCTTGAGTAGAACAAAAAATATTTAAAATTTTTTTAACAAATAGCATTAGCAATAGAAGCTTGTTGAAATATCATAAACAGTTGAATGTACACAGATATTCAAACCAAAGGGAAATGGCTAACAGCAGAAAAAGTTACAACTATCCTATCAATGAAAGAACATTTCGGTATGCTGAGAACCGGATTTCTCTGGATAAGTATGGCTAACACAGCAGAAAAAGTTACAGACTATCCTGTCAATTAAAGAACATTTGTGAAAGAACATTTTGGCTTGCTGAAGCAATTGGTTCTCTCCGGATTGAGATAATACAGACAGAGAAGGCTTCAGTACAGGAAAAAAGAAGTTATGTACTCACTATAATGTTCCATCTGTATTGTTGATTTTTCATCTCTCCTCACATGTGGGTTCGGATCCAAACTCTCAGATCAGACTTGGCCGTTAGCAAGCTCATGGCAATCAAAAAAGCTCTTGGATACACCCCCTTACCCATAATGCATCTGTCTGAAATACCTCAGATCTTGTTTTTTGTGATAATATTAGTAGAAAGGAGAGGTTAGAATTTAACACACAAAAGAAGCTTAAGTGAGACAATGTCTGGACTCTAATGGAACCCAGTCAAACCATAGAAATCCTCTTCCTGTTCAACCAGGAATCCAAGGCTTGCGGTTGAAGGATGGGACTGTGAGGAAAGATGTTCTCAAAAATTATTAACATGAACTTGATGAGAAGACAAAAATTAAATGTTTTATTTTCAACAAACGATTTTAATGAGGGGGTTATTGTGGAATATGGATACATATTTTTTAGAATAGGAATGGGACTTTAAGAGGCATTATTTTTTGTAAGTATTTAATTATTTAATTGATTAATTTAGGTGGGACGGAACTGTGGCAAGGTATTTAAAGTGTATATTGCAACTTGGATGTCTATCTGATGAAGTCTCTATCCATGGAACAAAAGCACTTATCATTGTTGGATGCTTTATTTTAATAAAGTGTCAGCTTTGAACCTTTATGAGAGTTGAATCAGGCATTTTTTATTTTGTTATTGAGAGATGAAAAATCAAGAATACAGATGGAACGTTATGGTGAGTACATAACTTCTTTATCTGATATTGTCAATTTTTCATCTCCTCCTCACATGTAGGACAGCTATCTTTATTCTGGGTGGACTCAAGGGAGAATATTCCTCACAACCATTGTGAGAAAGGAAGCCCTTCCCCTGGAGACCAAATCTAGTTTGTAATGAGTGATAAAGGTATGATGGCTTGCCCAAGTGGCTGCTGCGCAAATACGTCCATAGAAGCATTGGTCTGGACAACTGCAGATATGGCCATTGTCTAGAAGAATGAGCCCAAATAGAATTGTCAGGCTTCATGCCTTTTGATGAACAAATAAAGGAGATGCAACTAGAAAGACACTTGGATAAAATAACTTTGGTAACTGGTAGTCCTTTCCTAGGCCCTGTAAATGCTCTTTTAAACTCTTTTATTCTATGTAAATAGAAACATAACTGTCTATGAACATCCAACAAATGTAGTAGATACACTCCCTTATTACTAAAATTAGGGAAGAAAACAGGCAATTGTATAGTCTGATTTAGATTTGTTTGAGAAACAACTTTATGCAAGAAAGAGGGGTTGATACGCAATGAGACCCTGTCTTTATGGAAAATCAAATACGGTGTTGAAAAGACAGAACTTGAAGTTCTGATATCCATCTCACTGATGTGATAAACACCAAAAGGGCAGTGTTCCAAGAAAGATGCTTAACATCACAAGTTGCTGCAGGTTCAAATGGAGGTTGAGTAATCAGATGCAGAACCATATTTAAATCCCAAGGGGAAGAAGGGTCCTTGTATGGAAGTTTTAGCAACATGGTCCCTTTTAAGAAGGCTTTACAAAGGTTGTGGGAATTCAAGGACAAGTTATCAAACCCAGTATGGAAATTTTAAATGTCTGTTAACTCCCTTAATTGTAGAAGCCGGTGCCCTGTTACTGAAAAGCTGGGCTTGAAATTCCAGAAGGAAATGAATGGAAGCTGTGATGGGGTCCATATTGCATTGCTGTGTCCAGAATACAAACCACTTCCATTTACTCCTATATAGTTTCTGAGTAGACGGTTTATGGGAGGACATCAAGATATGACAGACCGGAGAGGACAGCATAGGTTGTCTGTTGATCAGTGGAACTGGAGGAACCAAGCTGTCAGCTTCAGATTATGAAGGTTGGATGAGTATTTCCTGTTGGATAAAACAACAGGTCTGGAAAGGGATCCAGAATCCAGGAATCTTTCTGTAGATGAGGCCAAAGAAAGGAAAACCAGATTTGTCACAGCCAATATGGTGCAATGAGGATTTCTGTCCTCTTCAACCTTTTGGCTTTCTGAAGAAATCTGGGGGTCAACAAAATGGGAGAACGGCATACAGAAATCCAGGAAGCCAATCGTGTATCAGAGCATCCCTCAGGGTTTGCCATTTTGGGGGAATCAGGGCAAAACAGTTGCTGCATTTGTTGATTCAGGGAGTAGCAAAAAGATTGCAGCAAGGCCGGCCCCATGTGTGGAAAATATTCTCAGCTACATTCTGGTTGAGGGACCACTCATGAGGCATGATAACTGCCCTGCTCAGCTTGTCCACTATGACACTGGATCTCCCTGGAATATGTGTTGCTATCAGAAAGTGGTTGGATGAGATCCCCCTTGCCACACACAGAGCACTTTCCAACAGAGAGGGTAGGATCTAGTTCCTCCTTATTTATGTACCATACTACAGACATGTTGTCTGACTGAATTGCTACCATCCCTAGAGGAAGGGCAGACTGAAATGCCTGCAACGCTAAAAGTACCACCCTCATCTCTAAGACATTTATATGGAGTTTGGCCTCATCTGCAGACCAGGTACCTTGGACAGTCTTTCCCAGATGATGCCCACCCACCCAATCTGGGAAGCATCCATGGTCACTGCAGCCTGTGGTTGAAGTGGTATAAAGGGTCGACCTTGTGTCACCCATTGTGAGTGAAGCCACCATGAGAAATCTTTTTTTGCATGTGTCTGTTATGAAGATCACATAGAACATTGATTGGTGAATTACTGACCACTGAGAGGCTAGGAGCCATTGCAAAATTCGCATTTGAAACCTGGCTAGTGGGACCAACACAACTGCAGCAACCATAGAACCTAAGGCCCTAAGAACATGATGGGCAGCTACCCTTTTCTTTTTTATCAACCTTGCAGTCTGCCTTTTGATAGTTAATACTTTTGAAAGAGGAAGTTTAGCAACCATATGACTTGTGTCCAGCAGGGCTGCTATGAACTCTATTGTTTGAGTGGACTCTAGATGAGATTTTTGGTGATTTACAGTTATGCCTAGATCTAAACAGAGTTAAACAACAGAGTCTCTTGCATAGGCTAGTAGATTCTTGATCGGGGCAGAAATGAGCCAGCTGTATAAGTATGGAAACTCCTGGAATCTTTTTTGTCTCAGGTGAGCTGTAACCACTGGCATACATTTGGTGAACACTCTGGGGGTGGAAGGTTAGCCAAAGGGCAGCAATCTGAACTGGTAATGACTGACTCTCAACTGGAAGTGTAGGTATTTTCTGGAGTGCTTGTCCATTTTTATATAGTAGTAAGTATCCTGAAGATCTACTCAGCACATCCAATTGTCCTTTTCTTGGAAAGGAAGTATGGACTGAACCATGAGCAATTGGAACTTTCTGTGTCAGACTGCTTGTTTAACTTGCTGAGATCCAGAATTGGTTTCCAGTCTCCTGTTTTCTTCGGTACTAAAAAGAACCTTAAGTAAGTTCTGAATCCTCTCTGGTCTGGGGGGACCTTTTGGATGACTCTTTTTTCAAGCAGTTTTTGAATTTGTGAGACTGTTTGATCCCTCTGACTGGGTGGAACATCTGGGATTTTTGTTGGAAGGGTTTGTTGAGAGAAGAGAATTTGGTAACCCCTGGATATTATCCTCTTCACCTACATATCGGAAGTTATCTTCTGCCAGACTCTTCAGTACAGGGACAGATGACCCCCAATTGCCTCCAAGGGTGGATGATCGGGCCTCCTTTCAGGAGTACTGGAAAGGTTTCTCAAAGAACGCTTCCCGTGTACCTTAGTTTTGTAGACCTCCCGTGCCACGAGGGTGACGTCTTATGTTATTGTTTCCCCCTCTGCCTCTGAGGGAAAAATCTCCACGTGTGTCTTGGTAGGACACTTGAGACTTCTTGAACCGCATTTTTCTACTGCCTCTCTGACCTTTGGGATAGGGTCTCTGAAGAGTTGAAAAACATATCCCCACAGCACAAAGGGTGTTACCTTCCTTCTCAAACCTGGATAGTGTACAGTTACCTTTGGGGCCAAAAAGTGATGTGTTGTCAAACGCATGGTGTTGACAAATAAAGACTTAAAAGGTTCTGCGAAATTGCAACGACGCATCCAGGCATGCCTCCAAATGGAAATGCTGGAACCCACAGTTCGCTCGTTCCTTCGGCTGCATGGGCAACGAGCCTCATGGAAGAGTTTCCAATTGAAAGTAGGGTGGATAACTGATAAGCTACATTCTCTTCAGCTACTGCTCCTTGAAGGATATCTGAAAGCTCCTTGATCAGATCTCTTTGTAACCTGGTAAAATGAAACAGATAATTCAGCGATCACACGGCAAAGGTTGCTGAGGAGAAGACATGGTTCCCATATCTATTAAACATCCTAGAATCTTTATTAGGAGGATGGATAGCTGTACTCTCCTCAGAAAGTTCCTTCTTGGTTGCTGCTGCCAAGACAATAGCATCTACTGCAAACCCTTTAGTCTAGAAAGCTTTATCTGAGGGAGCAGTCATAATCTTATTTGGTCTCCAGGGAACTGGATCGATGAAACCTGGGGTCTCCCACACCTGCTGTGAGATGAAATCTATGAACTCATCGATGGGCAGAGTCATACAGGAGGGAGAAGGGCAGGAACCAAAGGCGCCCAAGTACACCAACTCGTCGGGCGAAAGTTTGCTGGACTGCCAGTCTCCCCTCTGCCTGAGAATCTCTAAAATATCCCCAAGCGAAATGCCTTCGAGGGGTAACCATGGGGAACCTTCACCCTCATTGAGGTCAGTGTGTTTTATGGATGACTCCTCTGTGGAGTCCAAATGCTTCCTCTTGCATAACCCCTTCTGAGGGACTGCCTCAGTGAGATAGTCTGGGGAGGTATCGGAAGAGTTGTGGGTACTCTGATGGGTATTCTGGCACCTAGGGTCCCACTGACCCTGTGGGGTCCCACTGACCCTGTGGAACAAGATGGGATGAAGAAAAACATTGGGTATTTGCATGAAATACTGGATCCGAGGGGGCAGGTGACTTTTTTGATGCAGTGGAAGCTATAACCCTCTCCAAAGCCCCAAAGGCTGTCTGCTCCTGAATGGAGAAGGACTCCAGCTCCAATAAAACATGCTTTTGGGATGGAGACCCCTCCAGTCCAGAAGACAGCTTGTTTGAGGTTGAAGCCACAGCCAAGCTTGCTTTCACCGAAGCCCTGAGGGGCAACGACTGCTCTGAGGATCTGGAAGTCAACTGCACCCAAGGTTCACAAATCTTGCTTTGGCTCTGGAAGCTCTACAGCTCCGAAAGGCCAATAAGCTATGAGCGAAGTTCTGATTGGAGGAAGAGGACAACCTCTGATCCGAATTTAAAGGCACCAGGTGTATCGGATCCATGGGTTCCAAAGTTTACTTCGAAGTCGGAAAAACAAGGAAGAGGAGGAGTGGATGGCTTAGACAGACCCAGAACCGAATCAGTCGAGGTTGAGTGGGACCTAGTGATACCCTGTACCCATAAAATATTCTGCACCATCTGTTACATATCTTCTTCGGTAAGACTCCTGGTCAAATGGGAAAATGAGGCTAAAGGGGATCTTGGCCATGACAGAAATGGGGAAGCTACCCTAGAAGGAACTGGGTCATATGACAGGAAGTACCTTACCCTCGGTAAAGACATAACTGGCTTGCATGGGCTAAGTGTTGGACCTAGTAGTGGTTAGAGTAGAAGGCTCCGATCAGGTCCTAAATTCCCCAGACCAGGGAGATTTTATCTTTTTCAGCTTTGGCTACAAAGAATCTGTCGGCGCTGAAGAAGGTGTCTTTTTGGCCTTGCACAAAGTTCTAGAGGACAAGGAAGAGGCAGGGCTCAAATGAGCTGAATTAACTTTAGAAGTAGAGCTTGACTTTTCTTTACCTCCAGAAATTGCTTCACCAAAGGAGAAAGGTAATATACCCCTTAAAATGAGCTTGTTCTTGCAATCAATTAAAGCTCTATTATTAAAAGAGTGACATATTGCACAGTCCTCCTGTAAGTGTAGAGGCCTAAGACAATAAACACATAGGGGAGTGTGCGTCACTAAAAGGAATTTTTTGCCAGCACTTCATGCGCTTCATGAAACCTGCCCGTTTCTCCTGTTTTTCTGCCATGACAGAGGAAGGGCATAGAAACACACTCACAGACACTCTCTCTGAAAAAGGACAGTGAAGGAAAGACTTTTTTTAGGGCAGAAAGAAGGAGGAAAGAATGGGAAAAACCTACTAACAGTAGTAGCCAAGAAATACCTAAGGGGTAAAGGGGGAAGTATCCTATAAAAAGCGGTTACTGGCGGTAAGGAGGAGGAAGAAGTGAAGTAGTCTAAACAGAGAAACAATCACAACAAGAAAAAGTCCTGAAGTTCAAGGGAGGGACTGACAAGAATTATTATACCAAATTTTTAAGAAATTAAGAAATTAGAGGTGGAATATGGAAAAATATTGAAAAATACAACCTGACACCAAGAGTTAGCTGGAATGACGATGAATTCACAAAGCGGCAAATGAGATATGGGGTATTTGGGACAGATGTATTGTGGGTAAGAGGGAGGTATCCAAGAGCTTTTTTGTTTACCACAAGCTTGCTAACAGTCAAGTCAAATCTGAGGGGCTCGGATCTGAGCCCATATGTAAGGAGTAAATGAAAAATTGACAATATCAGCTAGAATGTTTTCATCAAGGACAAAGTTTCTGACACTATAAAAAAGACTTCTGATGTGGACAGTTGGTAATACGAGCCAGCTGAGGAACTACAGTGTACCTGGCAGTATTATATTTGTGTTATAAAGAAAATGTAATTAATCTTACAGTAGTGCTTGGTCAGCTGGTTTCAATAAATCTGCCATTACACGAATATACAGTTCTATGGTTTGTCACTGTGACCTGCATGAGCTCTTGTTACATTCAGTTTAACAATGTTGAGCCAAGCTTAACTTGGACCCTTTTAAATATTCGTTAAAGTACTATGACAAGCACTAGTTAAGTTTTGTTGGTGCCAAACTCAATAGAGTCAGTCTTGAACAGCTCAGCAGTATCAGGAACTTCCAAGTGGGTGAAAGAAGATTTTGCCTTTGCATCTGCTCTGACACATTCACCAGCATTTTCGCTAGAGAGGGAGTTTCCAGTTTGCAGTCCTGTCTACAGATTGATAACCTGTTAAACATTTCTGAAGACGGTAAGCCTCATTCTGAAATAACATGGATACCAGCAAGGATATAAATGCTAAATGCAGACATTCTTTGCCACACTTAATCCAGACTCTTGTTAAAGTTTGGACATTATTACCTCGGTGGTATAAACAAGCTAGTACTGATGTTAAATGTAATACAGCATTGTATGGTATAAATACAAGTGACAAAGTTTATATGTGCAAATGCATTCATTGTTTTGATCAGTATGTACAAAAGTATAAAACTCCAACTGAACTGTGTTGACACATATTCTTTTTTTTTAAACTGTGTGAAATCATGCTAAAGGTTTGCAGGTTAAAGAGACAGCTGAAATGTTTCAGACCTACTGCTCACTGTGGAATGCTTTTAACAGAGATAAGAAATCATCAGAGCTTAATGAAAAACACATGCCGATGTTAAAGAAACATGACATACAGATTAAAAAGTTTTTGCAAACTGCTTTAAATAGTTTGTCTAGAGCCAATGTTGCTATACAGATGGATGCTACAGAATGTACAGTAGTGCACACAGATGACACTTGTAAGAATTTGCAAGTTTTTGAAATTGAATTTGAAATTGTACTTTGTGCAAATGTACAAAACTTAAAGAATCTGTTACAACAGAAACATGCAGATTTATGGGTTAAAGATAAAATAAATTCCATATCAGGTGACACAGCTAAAGTGTTCAGAAAGACATATCGGGTGTGGCCAGTTAGAAAAAAAGAATAACCATACACATTTATGTTGTGCAGGGTATCTGATAACCGTCCACTGGATCAGTAATCAAGAAGCATCAATCCTTACTACTGGCAACAGTGGCAGGTGTACACTGACAGGATGACAAGTACACACACAGTATTTCCACATGCAGCTTTCTGCATCAAGTGCAGTTTCCCTTAAGAGCACACAGAGACCACAGTCAATCTAGGGCTATGTTCTCCCTCTTTCTCCAGATCTTCAATTAGACTCCCACTGGCACAGCAATAGAGTTGAAATCTCAGCTGAGTGACCAAACCAAGGCCTCCAGCATGCTCTCTGTCCAACCGGTGCTTCATGTTCCTCCCCAAGTAGTTGACACACACACATTCTTTGAGGTTTGATTTACACACACATACAGACACCTGGGAAAGGCCGGCACAGGTTTACTAGCTATGCCCCTTTTTGCCCAAACTATAAGGCAGTTGTCAAACTGCCACCAGACAATTCCTTATCAGTTACTTTAAGGCCCTTAACAAAGGCTGTCCAATCTTACTGTGTAGTATTAATATTAATACAAATGGAAGTTTGACCAACAGCAAAGCTGTTAGGAGTAGCCCACACAGCGTCACCAAATAAATAAGCAAGTACTCTCAAAAATTAAATATCTGTAGAGAAATCGGCCAAAATGAAAGTTTTAAATATATTTAATAATAAATAATAAAAGGACAACAAAATACTCAGAGTATATTCACAGTGCCATCAGAGTTCAAAATCACAGGAAATATTTAAATCAACATTGCTGGACAGTCTCAAATAAAGAAAAATATCTAAACTACGCTTTGCTGTATTCCTGACTATATGCAAGAGAGTTACTATTCCCTAGAAACTTACTTCATCAGAGCAAGGCAGATGTGGTGAATGGTTCTTGTCGGGTCCAAGACAGAATACAGAATGCTCTGTCTCTCTAAGAGACTTTTTAAATTAATATATCAAATATTACTGCTGGGACAGCTAGCAGAATGACATAATTTCTTTTCAGCTGACTCTATCCCAGGTGAACCCCCCACTGCTGGAATTTGGCAGCATTTAGCATCTACCTGTGAAAATACATAGACTTCAGATCTTTGGCAGATGCTGGAAGTCATAAAACAATTACATTCTGCCACATTTCAAGACTAGTAATTACTTCACCCTAAGGTCAATACAGAAAGCTCCCTAGTACAGACATTATGTCTCTGGCCTAGCCTATAAATTAATTTAATTTCAGCTATTTTTCTGAAGTTAACCTTCTGTATTCCAGCTTCCACTGTTAAAATATATACATTTAAACAGTTACAATAGTGCAGGTATATTTCTGTTCTCTTCCAGCAGGGCACACTGTGGTTACATTTTAAGCACAAGCACTTTATAAAATACCTTTTTAACACACGTGTGTACAAATCAGTGTGATATACAAAGCATACAGTTCTAATACAGTTGTAACACAAACATCCTATACAAATCATGTTGATATTCACAAATGGCGCATAATTATTTACAAAATTCCAGATAGCTGTGCTGGCAGTATCTCCTTTCATGACAAGAAATAACAGTCAAGTTGCATGAATACAGTTTTGTCAGGATTTAACAAGTGTAACAGCTCCTTACTAACACAGGAATATGTTAGGATTTAAAGGGTTAAAGATTACAGTAGATAACAGTTCAGGGTATGGACATGTCATTAGAATTGCAAACCATAAAAAAAAATAAAACACACTTAACCAAGGGCTTGTATAGTTAAAATCCCGCCTTTATTAAAACACATTAATAATATTGAGCGCTTTCGTCCCTGCAACCTCTCAAAACTACAATATATTTTTACAGAATAACTGCCTAAGCCTGTGTTTACCCTAAAAAAGTTTTTTTTTTTTCACATGGTATGGAATAACTTCCCAAGAAGAAAATTATACTTATATGTCATAATTTATTAGCCTTTTCAGATAAAACCGGTCAAATAGAGATAGTATCATTTAAACCCAGGGGGAACATTGCAGCCAATCTGGTTTTATCTGAAAAGGCTAATAAAAGTTTTGTTAATTTGCTTCTTGTTTTATTATTTGGTTTACTGTCTGTGTAACTTCTAACTTATGGCTTTAAATGTAGGTTGACCCAAACTGACATGAAGGAATAATTGGGCTATTCATCTACCTATCATGGCTGTTAACTGATATTTAAGTTGTTTGTAATGGGCATTTGTATATTCTGAGGAAATCCTAGTTTGCAGGGATGAATGCACTCAATATTATTAATGTGTTTTAATAAAGATGGGTTTTTAACCATACAAGTCCTTGGTTAAGTGCATTTTCTTTTATTTTTTTATGATTTGCAACTGTTTTCCGCAATACACCATATTCTGGTTTTATTTATGTCATTAGAGTTAACTACGAAGTTATTAGAGTACTTTAATATTACAGTTTCTGCCAGGACACTAGAACAGGCAGAGCATTTTAGTTACTGGAGTATTTTAATATTACAGTTTCTGACAGGATGCTAGAACAGGCAGAGCATGACAACAAAGATATTTTTAAGCATAACATTTTTTTCTCTCTGTACTGATGAAGATGGGTTTAAAATAGTAAGTGCATTAGGATGTGGGTAAGTGTAGGCATATGGGGGACGTGCTGAGAGTGGCATCACTACCTCCAGCTTCGGGAAGCCCTGATAATAGACAAATTGAATGTTTTTTTGTAGAAAACTGGGATTCAAGCAGGACTTTATGTACTACAGAAAATGGAAATATAGGCAGACAGAGAAAGAAGTATTTGCAAGGGACTCAAAAAAAAAAAAAGAAGTCAAAAAGGAAGTAAAAGTTGCAAGATGATAACACAGAGGGTCAAAGTGAACTGAGTGTTAACGAACAGTGCATGACAATACAAGTTAGAGAAAGAATTTCAGACCTTAAGGGCAGAGACAAAAACAGAATGTGGGAAGTTCAAAGTTCCAATTATTACAGGGGGAGGTGCAAGGGATTACATTACCCATGCCAATGGAAAACAGCTGCATGAATGCCGAATCATACACCAATGCACTGTACAAGCATGTACACAAATGCATGGACCTTGCCATATCAAATAGAACTAAGACACTCTCCTCCAAAAAAAAGGAAGCCAATCTGGTGGTCCCCAGCCATCAATAAATTCTACAATAGAAGGAAGAAACTGTTGCACAAAAAAAATGAAGTCACAAGACTAGAAAACCTCCTTATCAGTCTCAACAAAAAGCTGAGATCCCTTATCAAATCCTCTAAAGCCAGCTATGAAGGCAGAATTGCGGCTGACATCAAAAGCAACCACAAAGCCTTCTATAGCTATATCAAAAACCTCAAAGGCAATACCCAGATTTACTCTGAGTTATTGCACAATGGTACCTCCTATACTGAGCCAAAAGATATAGACAACATACTGGCCAACAGATTCAGTGCCAACTTTATCCTCCCCACCGCAAGGGCCCTATCACAATACCAAAAGAAAGCCTGGTACCCACCATTTCTGTGGCACAAATAAAAGCTGCATTGTCCAAAGCCAAGAGTACAGCATCCATGGGACCTGATAATATCCCTGGCTGCATCCTACATGTGCTACAAAACAAACTGGCACCACATCTGTGTGCCCTGTTCAATCACAGCTTTACCTCAGGCTATGTCCCTAATGAATGGCACACTGCTACAGTCATCCCACTCCATAAAGGGGGAGCAACTACAGACCCTGGGAACTATCGCCCCATTAGCCTGTGAGTCTGGTATGCAAAGCTATGAAGCGCATCATCATGGACCTGCTTAACAAAGATATAGGCACTCTTCAAACTCCTGACCACACACAGTTTGGCTTTGTCAAGTGAAGATCCTGCCTGTTGAACCTGGTTGGCTTCTGCGAGGCAGTCACCAAAGCTGTGGATGAGGGTAAGCCTACCTCGACCTGGCCAAGGCCTTTGATACTATTCCCCACTCAGGTATCATTGATAAATTCACCAAACTAGGCATCAATCCTTACATCACTAGGTGGGTTGCGAATTTGTTCACAGACAGGACCCACAGAGTGAAAGTTGCTGATTCCAAGTCAGACTGTTGACCAGTCACAAGTGGAGTCCCACAGGGCTCGGTACTGGGCCCTGTCCTCTTTGGGATCTACTTCTCAGAAGTCTAGGCCAACACAGAAGGACTTTGGCTGACCATGTTCGCTGATGACTGCAAGCTAGGAGTCATTATCAACTCCCCAAGTGATGCAGACATCCTACAAAAGGGCCTCTCTGAGACCAATGACTGGTGTTGGAACCATGGCCTGAAGCGTAATGCCAAAAAATGCATTATCATCCCCTTTGGAAAAAACTCAGTTCCCACAAATTACCAAGTTGATGGGAGCTTACTGAACACTGAAGGGGCCATAAGAGATCTGGGCACCCAGGTCGACAGCCACCTCACCCTCGACCACCACATTGCCACTGTGGTCAGAAAGTCCTTCTACGTGGCACATCTTATAACCAAAGGTTTTGCATCCAGGAAAAAAAGAGGTCATCATCCCTCTCTACTCATCTCTCATTAGACCACTCATCGAATATAATGCCAGGTTTGGCTTGTACCTGACCAGACACCTACAACAGCTGGAGAGGCCACAAAAGTACCTCACAAAAAGGATCCTAGGATTCCTAGGCCTTAAACACATGTCCTACATGGACAGACTCAAGAAACTTCAGCCGTTTTCAGTCTCTTATCGTCTACATAGATGTGATCTCTGCTTGACTTACAAAGCCATATTCGACCCAGCCCTACTTGAAATGCTACAACTAAAGAAATCCCAATCCCCCCATGCCACACACTCCAGAAATCACAACCTCATTACCACAATTAACAGAACATGCTGGAGGGACAGGTTCATCTCCCAAAGACTGCCCATACACTGGAATAAGCTTCCCATTCATGTCAAGCAGAGCACCTCGCTGGCCGTCTTCAAGAGAAATCGTGACGAGTGGATGGGTAACAGAAAGTTCACTCCAGGGATCATTCCAGTTGCCCTACTGGATAGGGGCACTGTGAACTAACATTGGGTGGCACGGTGCCTGGGCAATTTTTTTTGGTCTAGGCTTGTAAAGGCTCCAGGGCCATTAGCCTAGTACACACCTATGAACCTATGAACCTTTGAAAATCAACAGTAGGTCATGACTAGATAACCTCAAGGTTTTCAGAACAGCCCTATCATTTTTCATCAGACGCTAGAGACATTCTTACAGGATGTGAGTAAAATAACAAGGTTATTCATTATAATAATGACATTCCAATACAGTCAGAGACTGTGAAAGAATACATATTACAGCTGAGGAAAGTTCTCAGACAGTTGCAAGAGGCAGGTTTCAAAGTAAACAAAGGCAAAATACAGTTATTGTCATAAAAAATAAAATTTCTAAGCAGACTGACAGGGAGGACTCCTTGTCAAGAAAGGGTGAGGGCATTCTGCAATTGCCAAAGCCTTTGACAATTTTGGATTTGTATAAAGTAGATCAATAAGAAGAGTTGACTCTACAATGGAGTCGCACAGAGGAAAAGGCATTTAAAATGTTAAAGCAGAAGTTGGCACAGGCAGTAAAGCTGATAGCACTCACCAGTAAAGTACCTTTGTTTTTTTCAAGCAGTAGCAGGAAAGGATACACACTCAGTGGTGTTATTACAAACTTGGCCACAACAGGCATCTCAGGAAATGGACACTAAGTTAAGACAGGTTAACTTTTGTAGCAGGAAAATGATCCTTGCGTTAAACAATTTCTGGCCGTTTACCGGGAATAAAACAGAGTATTTGACAATGTCCGCAGGGGTTATAGTTCAAACTCCACATTTGACAATCAATATTTGGCTAAATGACAGTGAGATAAACAAAGTCACTGAAGGGGTTAGTCAGACATTCCTACAGTGTATGTGAATGGTGCATGCTTCTAAAAGGATGGGAAATGCTACACTGGGTTTGCAATAGTGACATTGCAAAAGGGAGACAAACCAGTAATGGTCAAGTTACTAAGATAGATGTCAGCACAAAGGGCTGAGCTAGAAGCTGTGCAATATGTTTTACAGCATTTACATCCAGGAAATATTTATAGTAACAGTGCCTACGCAGTAAATTCTCTGAGACTACATATGGCAACATGGGCTAGAAGAGGGTTCACTGATGGTGCAGGACTGATTCAAAAGTACAACTTGCAGGGACAGTTCAGTATTTTAAAGTTAAAAGTAAAGCATCAACAATGGATAAAAGACCTGCAGGAATTATGCCATAAATAGCCAATGAGTAAAGTAAAGGAAATGACTGGACCATTGATCCTAAGAGTACAGAATGTAAACTAAAAGATTTGCTAAAAATTAGTAACAGGAACAGAGTTGTGGTAAACCAGACAAGGTAGATTCTCCAACCTTAAAAGTAAGTGCAGTTCCAAAAGAAAGTGCATGTATACAACAGAGAGGATCAAAATCAGTACGGTTCAGTGAATGCAATACCAAAGTTGCTAGGGAATACTACATTTGCAGCAGAAAAGCATATAAATGGCTTCCTATGGAATGGGAAAGAACCTGTTATGCAGGGTATGTAATATCATCAAAGACATTAACTAAAGAATTACCTGAAAGTAAAAAAAGAAATGTCAGGAGAAAGAGAGTTAGTAAACTGTATTTGTACATCACAGATCTACAAGCATGACATAAATGCAGCAGAAGCAAAAGGGTCTTTGTGCTCTAATCAATGAGGAGTGCTGTACTTATATTCCAGACAAGACAGAATCCATAAAGCAACATTTAAAATACAACATGGAAGAGTGACTAAAGTGATTGGTTAAATGGGTTATTTTCCGAATGGTGAAAAAACAGTATTACAGTTTAAATGCTACAGTAGCCATTATTTTGTTGATCATAATAATGTGCACGTGTTAAACTTTGTATTAAAAAGACTGTTAATCAGGTATCTACTGTAACTAACTTAGGTGGAAAAAATATAACCAATGGACACATGATTTTTCCTGTTAAGATTCAAAGTTCGATTTAAATTTTGATTGAACATTTTTTTGTTTTTTAAAATAAAAAGGGGAAATTCATAAAATTATATAAAGTAAAACTGGTTTCCCTCATAGAAAAAGTATGTATGTGATTTGGTCTCATGGTAACACCATGTATTGGTAAAACTGCTGTCTCTCATACTAACAGGTGATATTTTTTAGGAATAACATAAAAATGCAGAGCCTGCAAATGCAGGAAAAAAATAACAAGAATATGCTTGCATGACACTGTATTTCTAAATGATTAGCTTACAGAATGTGCTTGTGCAAAACAAAAAGTATGATATATTTTCAGAATAGCATGCGGTGCATTGGCTTAACAGAATGTGCTTATATGGAACAAAAAATATTATAATATATTCATAACAAATTGGCATTAACAATACAGGTTTGTTGAAATATCCTAAAGAGTTGAATGTACACATATATTCAAGCTAAAGGGAAATGGCTAACAGCAGAAAAAGCTACAACTATCCTATCAATGAAAGAACATTTTGACATGCTGAGAACTGGCTTTCTCTGGATAAGTATGGCTAACAGCAGAAAAAGTTACAGACTATCCTATCAACGAAAGAACATTTGTGAAAGAACATTTTGGCTTGCTGAAGGAAGTGGTTCTCTCCAGACTGAAATAATACAGGCAAAAAAGGCTTCAATACAGGAAAATAATGTTTTCATCAAGAACAAAGTTTTTGAAAGTATAAAAAAGACATTTGAGGTGGACATTTTGTAATTCAAGTCAGCTGAGGAAGTGCAGTGAGTCTGACAATATTATATCTGTGTTATAAAGAAATTGTGCTTAATCTCACAGTAGTGCTTGATCGGCTGGTTTAAATAAATCTGTCATTATAAGAATATACAGCTGTACAGTTTGTCAGTGTGCCTTATGCTGTTAATTTCAATTTAACAGGTGTGATGGAGAAGAAAGAGGTAAATGGGAACATATTTTCTGGGATTGTAATGAGTTGGCAGGCTTTAAAGTTTCCCTGCAGACTGCTCTGTCAGAGATGCCGGGTGAGCAAACTGGAATAAGTAGGGAAATTATTTTTTGAGCTATGGTACATAATCTGAATTGTCTGGATATAGTAAAGTCATGCTAAGTCTAATTATGATGGCTGCCAAAAAAGCAATTACTACAAAATGGAAATCAAAGTCTAAACCAACTTTACTAGAAGCAGAGAAGATAGTAACAAAGATAAAACAACCGGAACAGGGATCTTTAGAAAATGGTAGAAGTAAATTACATAGGAAAAAATGGGAAATGTGAGATCAATACATGTAGAGGAGGAATGAGGTTTATAAGAAGGCAAAATTTGAAAAAGCTATGTAATGGCTGTCAGCATGGTTAGGAATGTATAATGTTTGCAGCTGAGGCTATGTCAGTATGGTTTATTTTCATGTATATAAATGTCACATTGCCTATGTCATACATGATAATTTAATAAGAAGGAAGGACACTGAGCAAACTCAGAGCTTTAATATATAACATTAAGTATCATGTTTTTTGTTTATTTTGTTCTTTATTTCTTTGTTATTTATAGCACTTTATGTATTGTGTATTGTTCTAGCTAGTTTTACTGTGTGTGAGGTATTAACTGGAAATTGTCCACTTTTATTAAGCATCTGTTGGGTTGTTTGTTTCTGATAACTTGTTGCAGTTACACTCTTTTTTCTAGAGGCTCCTTTAGCTGTTTAAAACTTTCATTTAAAGGTTCACTGCTGCTTTTCAGCTGTGAGAAACATTTCTGCAGTTTGTTTCTAAGTAGTGGGGATATTTGTAGCATTTCCATATTCAGGCTTGTATTTGGGCCTAGTGTTTGTGGAGGCTGTGTGTCTGAGCACATACTCAGAGACATCGTGGTTTAGCCAAGGCCATCAGGCATTTCAGTGAGAGAGAATTGTTTGAGGTCATTGGCTGACTGAAATCACCTGGGCTACAGCTTAGACTAAGCACCTCATTGGTTCTTTTGAGATTTCTTTCTTAAAAGCTGTCTCAGGTTTCAACTTTCTGTTACCTAATAAGTTCAGTTGTGAGTGTTCTGCCATTTCACACTGTGCTAATCGAAGGAAGGACACTGAGCAAACTCAGAGCTTTAATATATAACATTAAGTATCCTGTTTTTTGTTTATTTTGTTCTTTATTTCTTTGTTATTTATAGCACTTTATGTATTGTGTATTGTTCTAGCTAGTTTCACTGTGTGTGAGGTATTAACTGGAAATTGTCAACTTTTATTAAGCATCTGTTGGGTTGTTTGTTTCTGATAACTTGTTGCAGTGAAACTCTTTTTTCTAGAGGCTCCTTTAGCTGTTTAAAACTTTCATTTAAAGGCTCACTGCTGCTTTTCAGCTGTGAGAAACATTTCTGCAGTTTGTTACCCACCCTCTCATCCTGTTGGTATAGTGTTTTTATAGTTGGTGACTTTGTAGTACCCGCCCCTAGTGTAAATTTGATCAGGGACCATCCTCCCAGTCTAGTGTCATTACCTCATTCTACCCAGTATAGGGAGAACATTTGAGAAGACCAATCAGCTTAGTTTCTGCTACTCCTTTCTCTCTTTCCACTAGAAAAAAAAAAAAAATTTTTCTAAGCTTGTTTCCTGCCTTTCCTGTGGGGAGTCTAGCCTGGATATAGATTTGATGTGTCCAGGACTATTTGTAGGCTTCTAGGGCCCAAGCCTTTCTGTGTTGGAGGGAAGCCTTCTAGCTTAATTTTGTTTCTTAGAACTAGCCAGTTTTTTGTTTCAGCACTTGTTCAGAACTTATTGTAAGCACTAAATAAGCTACAAATTACTGCAGCACTCAACTTTCCTCACTGTCTAGAGGAAAACAGTTTCTAGTACTTAACAAATAAGCACCTATCCAGGCATGTCTAAAGGTCAGCCCCCAGTGTTTTCTCCAGTCTACCTGATGAATCTGGGCATCTTGGGGCAATGCAGTAATTGCCTCATGTACACAGACAACCCTCTCCTCCTACCACCCAACACTACAAGCTGTGAGAGATGCACTTATATAGCCAAACTGGAAGCAAAGCTCTCTTTACCCAAGACTGGACTAGACAGTCAAGAGGAGAAGCTAAACACTTGCACCACACCACACTCAGCACATAGTCCCTCAAAACCTACACCACCAAAACTCACACATAGAAACACAAAACACACACCTACATTCGCTGAGGCTCTCAGTAAAAACCTTCCCAAGCAACAGGGACCTCCAAAGCAGAAACACAAGCAACCTCCACCCCCAACACAACCCAAATGACACATAGCCCACAAACTCAGTGTGCCACTCAACCACAGCCCATAAGGCATAACAACATACCCAACACTCTAGTCATAGGTGACTCTATAGTCAGGCACACTGATGTTCCACTCACCAGGCTAAACAAGGAGAAAGGTACTGTCAGCTGCCTGTCGGGTGCCAGGATCTGCCACATAACGCATGCACTCAGGTCACTCCACAACAAGTACAAATATGACTCTGTCATTGTCCATGTTGGTGTGAATGACCTGAGACGTACCTCCTTGGACTACATGAAAAGGGACATGGAGGAGCTGTCCGATCTTGTAGCCCAGGCAGGTATGACCCTAGCCCTGAGTAGCATCCTGCCATCACCCAGAATGATACCACAGTACAAGGACAAAATGACTGACTTCAACAATTGGCTAAGTTTCTAGTGTCATTCTAAGGGGATCCAGTATCTGTCTGCCTGGGATGATATGATCGACAAGCCACGATGCTTTGCCAGAGATGGCCTGCACCTGTCGCCACTGGGATTCCGGATACTGGCTAAGGCTCTAGCCACCCCTATAGTGCCTTTTATAGGCAAGGTTCAAATGACAAATTCACCACCCTAACAGGTACAGGCAAGAAGAATCTGAGGGTATTGCTACTCAATGCTAGAAGTCTAAACCTCAAAATGTACTATCTCGAGGCACTCTTTAAAATGGAGAACATCGACATCTGTGCAGTGACAGAGACCTGGTTCAAGGCTCCAGAGAGTACCCCTGCATTACCAGGCTATAATTCATACCACACCTTTCGGCCACCTAACCTGGACCGAAACACTAAAGGCAGAGGCGTGTCCATATTCATTAAGGATATCCACACCTCCAGGCTAGTTGCTCAGCATAATGCATCCGAGATTATCCAAGTGCAGCTAACTCTGGGCAAGACCGCAATCCAAATTGTAGCTCGCTACAGATCCCCCACCATGCCCCAGGATTCCCACTCCTCATTTCTTAATACACTGGAAAATATTAGGGTACAACCTAACACCCTAATAATGGGCGATTTCAACTACCCTACCATTAACTGGGAAAACTACTCATGTACCAACTCTTGTGCTCAACGTTTTCGGGAATTCATAAATTCCAATGCCATGGATCAACTTATCCACACCCCCACCAGGGGCAGCAATATCCTAGACCTGGTTATTACCAACATGGGCAACCAGTGCTCCACACCAGAGGTCAATTCCTCATTGGTCAGATCCGACCATAAGCTAATCACCCTAGACATCCACATCCCTCCCCCAGCCCCCATTAGGGAAACCACAGTAAAAAATTCTCCAAAGCCAACTTCACGCTTCTTAAGACAGAAGTGGCAAACTTCACGACACCCATGCTGACGGACAATAGAGGTATGACTGCTGAATCCTACACAAATGCACTTTACTAGCACTTACACGAGTGCATGGATCGTGCAATTCCTGACAGAACCAAGATGCTATCCCCCCAAAAAAGGAAGCCAATCTGGTGGTCCCCTGCCATAAACAAACTCTACAACAGAAGAAAGAAACTGTTGCAAAAAAAGAGTAAAATCCCATGATTGGAGAAACTCCCTGGTCAGCTTCAGTAAGAAGCTGAGATCCCTCATAAAATCCTCCAAAGCTAGTTATGAAAACAAAATCGCCACTGACTATAAAGACAACCACAAAGCATTCTATAGCTATGTCAAGAATCTCAATGGCAACACTCAGATCTGCTCTGAGTTACAGCACAATGGCACTAAATATACAGAACCAACGGATATTGCCAACATCCTGGCAGATAGGTTCAGTGCTAACTTTATCCCCCTGTCATCCCCTAAAGGGCCCATCTCTATACCAGAAGAATGCAAAGTTCCTGTAATCATAGCTGCACAGGTAAAAAACACACTATCCAAAGCCAAGAACACAGCATCCATGGGACCTGACGACATCCCAGGCTGTGTTCTACATGAACTACAGAACGAACTGGCACCCTACCTAAGTACCATGTTCAATCATAGCCTCACCTCAGGCTATGTGCCCACTGAATGGCGCACAGTGACAGTTATCCCACTCCACAAAGGGGGAGCCTCCACAGACCCCAGAAACTATCGCCTCATTAGCCTAATGAGCCTGGTCTGCAAGGCTATGGAGCTTATCATCATGGAACTTATAAACAATGACATTGGTAA
The DNA here is from genome assembly GCF_019279795.1 of Protopterus annectens. Taxonomy (NCBI): domain Eukaryota; kingdom Metazoa; phylum Chordata; order Ceratodontiformes; family Protopteridae; genus Protopterus; species Protopterus annectens. Next base: position 1,823,280,753 of record NC_056741.1, read on the forward strand.
TCTCCAAACTCAGGACCCTACCCACTTCCAGTTTGTAAAAGGCAGATCATGTCTCCTAAACCTGATAGACTTCTTTGAAGCAGTCACCAAAGCCGTAGATGAGGGTAAGATGCTTCACACAGCCTATCTAGATCTCGCCAAGGCTTTTGACACTATCCCCCACTCTGAAATTATAGATAAACTCACTAAACTAGGTATAAATCCCTATGTCACAAGATGGGTTGCCAACTGGCTCACTGACAGAACCCACACTTGTGAAAGTAGCAGACTCCAAATCCAGCTTCAGACCAGTGACAAGTGGAGTACCACAGGGTTCAGTCCTGGGTCCTCTCCTGTTTAGTATCTACTTATCTGAAGTACAGGCCAACACAGAATGTCTTTGGCTAACAAAGTTCACTGATGACTGCAAACTAGGAGCCATAATCAAAACTCCAAAAGATGTGGACATCCTACAAAAGGGCCTTGCTGCGATGGATGCCTGGTGTCAAAGCCATGGCCTCAAGCTCAATGCCAAAAAGTGCATTGTCATTCCTTTTGGTAAAAACTCAGTACCCATGAACTACCACATAGGTGGTAGTCTACTTAACACCAAAAGTGTGATAAGACACCTTGAGACACAGGTGGACAGTAGTCTCTCCTTTGATAATCACATCGCCACAGTAGTCAGGAAATCCTTCTATGTGGCACACCTCATCACAAAATGTTTCTCATCCAGGAAAAAAGAGGTCCTTGTTCCCCTCTACTCGTCACTCATTAGACCCATTATAGAGTGCAATGCCCCTTTTGGTATGTACATCACAAGACATCTACAACAACTGGAAAGGCCACAGAAATACCTCACAAAGAGGATTACTGGCCTCAAAGAGATGCCCTATGCAGACCGTCTCAAAAAACTGCAGCTTTACTCCATTGCATATCACCTACTCAGAGGCGATCTCTGCCTAACACACAAACCCAGAGCTTTTAGACATGCTCCACTTAAAGAAATCCCAATCCCTATGAGCTACACACTCTAGGGACCTAACCCTCGTCACCACAATAAACAGAACATGCTGGAGGGATAGATTCCTGTCCCAGAGACTTCCCATACTCTGGAATAAACTACCTATCTATATCAAACAAAGATCCTCATTAGCACTGTTCAAGAAAAATCTTGATGATTGGATGGGAGATAGGAAATTCACCCCAGGGATCACTTCTGTGGCTCTGCTCGACAGTGGCACAGGAAAATAATTTTCTTGGGTGGCGAAAGCCAGGGTACCTTTGGCTAGGCTTGTATAGGCCCTAGGACCAATAGCCTAGTACCTACCTATGAACCTATGTTATTTCTTGTTTAAAAAATACTACAGACTGTGTAATTGTGACAATAAAGACAACCCTGGCACATATAACAGTTGTTGGAGTGTATAGCCCACCAAAGTGCAGATGACCTAGAGGAATTCATACATTTCTTGCATGAAACAATAATATTAGCTGGGGGGTTAACTTTACCAGCAACAGACTGGAATAACATTGATTCAACATTAGTAAGGAAATTATTCACAACATATATTCAGGAACAACAATTGCTTCAGATTATAAAAAAATACCAATGAACAGAACATACTGGAAGTTGTTTGTGTTTCCAAAGAAATTACTGTTACTTCAAGTCAAGTTTTACCAACACTGATGTGCAGTGATCTTGGGGTTATGCAGGTTAATTTGTTGCTAGATAATTCTGCCAAACTGAAATCTAAACCAATACACAGAAGGTTAATTACAGATTACATGGAAATGAAATAGTCACTATGTAAAACTAACTGGAGTGATGTGTTCAGCTGAAAACATGGAGATGGAATGTGGAAAGTTTTGAAAGAGAACATTTTTGAGTGCAAAAAATCAAAAAATGTTTAACTTCAGGATCTAGGCATAAAATGTCAGGGGGATATATTTCCATAACAACAAGATACCAGGTTAAGGTGAGAGACAAAAAAAATATAAGAAATGGATTAGAGGTCAAACTACTTTGAAAACTGAATTAAACCAGCTGGATAAGCAAATTAAGCACAGTGTGAAACAAGATCAAGAAAAATTTGAAGAAAATTTCTATAAAGATATTGAGGATAATAAACATTTTTATAGCTGCAAAAGATGTGGAAGGAGTAAAGACATACAAATTGATAAACTGTGTGCGGATTCTAAAATTTATTCTCAGACACAACAGATTATAGTTATATTTACCAAATCTTATGTAAAACAGTTTGGCTCCACAAAGGGGTTGATAAATTGTCCTAATGACATACAGGTAACCTCAGATACTGGAATCAAATTAGATTATATTGAAAAAGAACCGCGCAAACTGGATCCAAACAAAGCAGAGGGAGGAGACGGAATTAGTAATAACAATCTGAGAACACTTTAGCAAAAACTTACAATACCATTTTAACTATTATTCACTAAATCATATAAATATGGGAAGATTCCTTAAGACTGGAGGTTTGAGCTTATTAAACCTGTCCTTAAGGGAAAGGGGAGTAGGACAAACCCAGTTATAAAGACCCTTAAGTCTACTTTCATGTGGTGGAAAAATAATGGAGAAGGTAATACTGGATAAGTTGTTGTCAGAAATGGATAGGCTGGGACTTGAAACCATATATCAGCATGCATATGCTGAAAATAGAACTATTACCACCTGTAACATGATGTTCTATAACAATATAATAACAGCTATAAATGAAAAAATGTGCTGTGATGTAATTTACATAGATCTAATTTCAGCATTTGACAGGGTCATACACAAAAACACTGATCAGTAAATTAGAGCAACTAAGCATTGATGCACTTTTGATAAGACGGATAGCTGCACAGCTTACAAATAATACATGGCAAGTATCATACTGCAATTGGACAGGTTAAAGTCTTGATTACAGTCAGGGTGTCACACATGGCTCTGTCCTGGGCCATTACTTGGTTAGATTATATCTTTCAGACCCCAATTTTTCATCTGAGGTATTCTACTGTTTATATGCAGATGCCCCTGAAATTGGGTAAACCGATTACATGTGTTACAGACTTGGCATGTCTGTAAAGGAACTTGACTAAATTGACCATTTAGGGACAGCAGAATAACATGCGGATAAATACATCAAAAACTAAGCATATGAGATTTGGAAGACATAAAGTAAAAGGAGAATATTTAATTGAAAATGTACACTCATTTAAGGACCTGGGTATATGGGTAGATCCAAATTCTTTCTCATCATATCAACCAATTGGATTAATAATAGTTATAGAACTACAGGTTATATAAAAAGATTTATAAAGTCTAGGAAATCAGAAATGATTGAGTCATTATTTGTTAGTTATATTAGAGCCAGACTTGAGTACAGAATAACAACATGGAAACTTTATAAGACAACAAGCATGAGTAAACTGGAAAGAGTACAGTGGAAATATACCAAGGGCATCCATGGATTGTGAAAACGTAAGTTATTATGAAAGACTAAAATATCTGAACTTATACAGTGTCTCTTATAGATATATAAGAGGAGATCTTATTCAGGTGTATAGGGGATTTAGAGACAACTTCCTCTGGGAATGTTTGGGTTATCAAAAAGTAGTACAGAATCACTAGACAATCTATGGAGAAGATTCTATAGGAGTGAGAAGTGGACTAATTGGTTCTCTGAGAGAGCAGCTGATGTATGGAAAAGATTCCCAAATTACATTAAAACAACTGCTACTTTAGTTATTTTTTTAAGAACAACCTGGACAGCTTGGATGCTTATTATGGGAACAAGTGTTTTGGTACATTGCCAAGCTAGAAGACATTAATGCTCATGCTTGAAATAGTTGTATGTATGTATGTATGTATAGTAAGGCCTTATTAAGTTCAATTATGTTGGCTGCCAAAAAAAGCAATTGCTAGAAAATGGAAATCAAAGTCTATATCAACTGTACTTGAGGTACTGAAAACTAGAAAAGAGATAAAAGAACTGGAAGAGGGATCTTTACTCTAAGGAAGGAGCAAATTACATAGAAGTAAATGGAAATTGTGGGAAAAATACATAACAATGGTCAGAAGGAGGAGTGAGGTTTAAGGAAAGGCAAAAATTCAACAATTTTTTGTAATGCTGGACTGATGGTGGTAGCAAAGAAAATATATCTGATCTATATTGTATTTAAATTGAAAATGTTAAAATGGTTTGTTTTCTTTTCTGTTAATTTATGTTACCTATGTCTTAAAGAACCACCTCACACAAAAACTGAAAAAATATGATTTTCAGTCTGTCTTGAACTTTTCTGTATTACTAATCCTCTATATCAAAGTAAATGGTTATTACTTCCTAATTTGTTAAACCCCAAAATGCCTTGAAAATGGGCTGCCATGGATAACATGATTTTGTTTTACAGTCAGTGCCTTCACTTTCCTGATGTAATTTTAGAGGGACAGACATATGAGGCTCATTTACTGTGGTTGTCTCTCTCAGCAGCTTAAAATAGTACAGTGACTGCCTACATTTGACTGTCAGCATCAATCTGCATTCTTAACTACTTTGCTTCCTTTGATTTTTATTAGCTGTAATTTCTCCTATAGGAATTTAAGTAATATTTGAATGAGAGACTTGAAAATGTAGCTGAGTTATTAATTTTCCTTTTCAAAGTAACAGCTATAGTTCACTGCTGAAGTGTAAGATATCTCACCCGCAATTAGTAGGTGTTGCTTGGGCCAAAATATTATGTACTGGATTCACAGATTTTAATATTGTAGCTAGGATTAGAATCTTTGATGTTAATCTTCCTTCCTGAACATACTGATTTGTCTCAACAAAACACTATGCAATGCGAAAATGCTGTAACAAAATACCAGAAGAACCATGCACTCTTACAGAAAATACAGTGTAGAAAAAAATGCAAAATCAAATACTGGTATTTGACAGAAAATAAGAGTAATATGAAAATAGTGTCTTTATTTGTGGCACTTGGAGCTTGATTAAAGGGAAAGACAACTAATTTGTAAATAGATCAATAAACAAAGTATGAGGTTTGAATTTGTTATGCATCTGAAAACTAAGCTTGAAAGCTTTGCCTTTGTTCAGACTCCAAACTACACTTTAAACCAGTGACCCAATAAAATGAAAATGTATTCGTTCTCTGATGTCTCAGCTTGTTTGCCTTCAAGGAGAATACACACACACTAAAACAATCACTATAAATAGTGCATCTAATCAAGTTAATAATCAATTAAATAATTAAACATTTAAAGAAGAAATCTCCAATTTAATTCCAAATTCAAACCCTTTGGTATCAAAGTACCGAATTTGAGAATATAAAGGGCTTCTTTATAAAGAAGCCTATTTTTAAAACATACATCAGAAAAAGCATATTTCATTGGTTCAACTTTTTCCAAAATTGTCCCCCTTAAACCAGTAAAAATACCCTGGTGTACTTGATGGAAATGTGTTGCTACAGAACTAGTCTCTTTAAATTTTACTATATCTCTTAGATGTTCTAAAAATCTCACTTTAAAAGCTCTTTATAGTGATTGTTTTAGTGTCTGTGTATTCTCCTTGAAGGCAAACAAGCTGAGACATCAGAGAAGGAATACATTTCCATTTTATTGGGTCACTGGTTTGTGGTTTTAGTTTTATTTTTTTGTTTTTTGTGTTTTTTTTTTTCATTTTCCAAACTACACTATCTGAGGTGTGATGCTGGCAATCTGTGACTGATAAGGCACATTTAAATGCCATAATTTAAAGCATATTGTCACACTTTACCAGTGCATCGTGGCAGATGCTAAGTTAACTGCCACAATGCACATTGCCATAGTCAGTTCTTATTTATTTGGCACATGTTTTTAATAAAAAAACAGCCACGGTGGTGCAGCGGTAGCATTGTCGCCTCACAGCAAGAGGTTCTCCCATTCGATTCTCGGCTGGAGCGCCTTCTATGTGGAGTCTGCATGTCCTCCCCACGGTCGAGTGGCATTCGAAAGACATGTGTGAATGGACATGCCTTTGTTGAAGGTTGGGCATTGAGCTGGCACCTTGGCACTGTGAAAATCTACTGCCAATCATTAGCGGACCAGAGTTATGCTGTGACGACCCCTAACCGGGAAAAGCTGAAGGAACAACAACAACATGTTTTTAATAAAAAGCTTTTTTTTATTCAATTCACAGCACAAATAAATTTAAGACTTCCCTCAGTGACGTCAGCAAAGAGCTCTTCCATAGACTTTAATGGCCAAATTTCTACACCTGTGCAAAATGCAGTCAGTAATGCCTATGGACGCATTTCAAGTTTTCACTGAGTTCATGTCACTGAGGTTAAAGATAATCTTTAACTTTCAATGGCATCAGCAATTAAAAACGAATTTAGCAACAACATTTCAAGTTCATAATCTAACAAAAATGTTCTCTAATTGGGTGAAAATTTGATGGTGTTAAAAGGTAATTCACTGAATGTGACAATACACTTCAAGAGTCCTTGTTTTCTTAATGGCTGTGTAGCTAGAATAACTGATATACCCTAACTACTTTGCCAATCTTAGTAGCCATCATGATGTAGGTGACTGACTAGTGCTGCTTTTATTTTAAAAAAAAAAAAACTTTTTTGAAAAGAACTGATTGATATCTGGGGGGTTCTCTATAAAATAAAAAAAAAAAAAAATTAAAAAAAAAAAGAACTGACAAGAATTGTTTTAAAGTTACCGACAAAGAATAAAGAAGTGAATAGGAGAATCTCACAGAACAAGAAGAGGTGCAACAGCACATTGCTAAAGAGAAAATAAGGGACTACCTCAATAATTAGCATAAGTTTAAAAAAGACTGCTGTTAAGCATCTGTTTTTTTTTTTGATAAACTCCACAGCACAAAAGCTTTTAGCACAATGGTTCAGGCAACAGAAAGCAGAAAGGGTTGTTGCCAAGCTTAGGAAGCCTATACCAAGGAAAATAACCAGAAATCTTCCAGAGGTATTAGAAATGCTTTGGAAATGTTATGAATCTCTGTCTACGACAGAGAAATGTGGAAATCAAGACAAAATACAAATGAAAATGCTTATGGAAGAATTAAATATGCCAATGCTAGAGTTAGATGAGTCTCAATTACTAACAGTTAGGACAGGAAGAAATGAGATAAAAATGGTGATGCAGAAGTAGAGTTAACTCTCCAGGAATAGATGGTATTTCTGTGGAAGTTTGGAAGCTAGGAGGGAAGAAAGCGATAAAGATCTGGGAGGATTCATTTAATGGTATTTTAAGGGGAGGAGAAGCAGCCACTTCCTGAAAGAAAGATGTGGTGCCTGTTAATAACTAAAAATGGTAAAGACTCATCAGATCCAGCTTCATACAGGCCCATTTCAATTCTAAACCATAATGTTAAAGTGTTTATGTCTGTAATGGCTGAAATAATGGCAAAGGTGATGTAAAAATAGTGATCAGTGTGGTTTTGTGGTGGGAAGTAAACATTTCACAAACAATGATGATCTACAGTGAAGCAGAATGTAAGAAAATATCACTGCTGTTGGTGGGTCTTGATGCAGAGAAAGCATTCAACCGAGGAAGCTTGGATTTTATGAGTAGAGCAATGAAAGCATTTACATTTGCAATCCCTGATAAAATAATAATGTTGATTAGGAAGATACATGAGGGGTCAGAGGTGAAAATTAAAGTTGGGGGGTTCTTCTATTATAAATTCTGTTTGAGCAGAGGCATATTTTTATCAAACAGGACAGAAGCTCTGGATTGCAATTAATAAAAAGTTGAAGGATTTTATCTGGGAGTGGAAAATGGCAAGAGTCAAGTGGGATAAGTTAATCCTTCTGATAGAATGTACAGCTCTGTGAAACCTTACCATAAAGGTAGATGTCCTTCTCTTCACTGTTGCTTTATTCTTCACTGAAGGGATGTTCTGCCAAGGACAGCCCAACGTCCGGCCAGTATACCAAAGGTGTTGGATTTTATAGGCACCATATGTCACACATAGGGCGTAGGGTATAAAGGTGATGTGCGGATGCAAATACTCAGAAGTGAATTGCCCTAGGAGGAATAAAATACCCCCATGCACAATGTAGAACATGTACATCTAGAAGAAAACGCTCCAATGGGAAAGGAAGTGAGAGCCCCCTGACTAAAAGGGTAACAAAAAATAGGGGCAAGAGCCAGAACTGGGGGGGGACTGAATACTGCAGCAGTGAAGAGAAGTATATCTACTGTTATAGTAACATTTTACAGAACTGTACTATGTCCTTCCATATCACTGCTGCAGTACTCTTAACTGAAGGGAGAGTACACGTGCTAAGAAGGAGACTTGATGGAGGAAGGCACAGAAGAGCCCTCTACAAACCCATGCAGAATAGCCCTGGCAAAATCTGAACTGGCCTTGAAATCAACAAGCAATTTGTAATGATTAGTGAAAGTATGAAGGGAGGACCTAGTAGCAGCTTCAAGGGTGGAATTTGTATCCAAACTCTTGAAAAAGGTACCAGAGGAGGCAACTGCCCTAGTAGAATGTGCCTTTACAAACAAAGTAAGACATTTTCCATGAAAGGAATAATAAAAGGAAATGGCCTTAGAGATCCAGGAGGAGATGGTTTACTTGTAAACAGCTAAACTCAAAGTCCTGGGATGGAAAGAAAAACAAAATTGCTCAGATTTGTGAATAACCTTTGTTTTATCCAAATATTTGAGCTGTCTATGTAGTTCCAAGGTGTGTAGATCCTTCTCACTGGCAGACTGCAGAGAAAGAAGAAACAGGAAGGAACAGCTTAATTAATGGGCAACTCCTTAACCACCTTGGGCATAAAAATAGGATTTGGATTACAGAGACATCCTATCTCTGTGAAAAATTAAAAAAGGAGGAATGAGCATAAGAGTCTAAAGCTCAGACACAGTCTTCCAAGTACAAAGTTGCAAGGAAACTGAACTAGCAAATACAAAAGGAGCTTGAATTAATTTTTCAAGGACAAAACTGAAGTCTCAAGAAGGAGGAATAGGCTTTCTCTGGGGCCTGATATGAAGGATGCCTTTCAGAAATTTCTAGACCTTAAACCTGGATGCCAAAGAAGGGTTCAAGGGCAGATAAGCAGAGATAATTGACAGGTGAGCTTTAGCTGAAGAATATGCCAAGCAATATCACACAAATAAGACAGAACCAGAGGAACCCCTACTGAGAAGGGGTTCTGATGACGAAAGAGCCACCAAACAGAAAATCTTTTCCATTTAGACATATATGATTTTCTAGTAGTGGGTTTTCTGGCCTTCTGCAGAACCTGAAGCACATCCTCAGAAACCATGTGTCTAAAGGGGATCAAAACCTATCAGCCACAGTGTCATTTGAAGAGTGGACAGGTAAGGGTGAAAAAAGAGATCCCTTGTCTTGTGAGAGAAGATCCACCCAGTGAGGTAACTTGTGATGACTGCCCCTGGCCAGATGAAAAAGAAGGGGGAACCGGTGCTGTCTGGGCCAAAAGGGAGTCACCAACAAGAATTTGGGAGAGTCCTGCTTGATCTTGTGCAGAACTCTTGGCAGCAGAAAAAGGGGAGGAAAGGTATAAAGAAATATCCACTTCCAAGGAAAAGACAGAGCATCCACTTTCAAGCCAGATAAGTTGGTGTTTCCACAGAACAGAGGAAGTTTTCTGTTTGGGGGGAGGCAAAAAGATCTACCTGAGGAATAACCAACTGACAGACTATGTCCATAAACACATTACTGTGGGGCATCCATTTATGAGTCTGTGTTCTGGACCTGCTTAGAGAGTCTCCCACTAGATTGTAAGCTGAAGGAATGTAAACTGCCCGAAGAGTCACCTGATAACTGCTAGCCGGTCCCCAGGCCTGAACAGCTAGCCCACAAAGATGATAAGACCTTGTATCTCTCTTATTGATATACCACATCACAGCAGTATTGTCCATGAAGATTTTCAAGGGGCCAAGGGGACAGAAGGGGAATGAAAGGATTGTACAGCCAGAAGCACAGCCCTCATCTCTTTTATTCTGATATGGTCTGACCTCTGATGAAGATGCCAGAGACCTTGAACTTTCAAAGGGCAACAAGTAGCACATCACCTCAGGTCTGAAGCATCTGTGAAAAGTTTTTGTGAAGGAACTTGAGCATAAGAGGGCAATCCCACATTGAGAGAAACTTGCTGAATCTACTACTGGATGTCACGTTTGAGACAAGGATGCATAGGAACAGAGTATTCCAGGAGGTTTCAATGTTAAAGCCACATCAATTTAAGGTACCACTGAAACATCCTCATATGCAGGTTGGCAAGAGGAAGCCCAGGAATGGTGAAAGCCATAAACTTCAGAATCCTGAGAAATTTCCTGGCTGTGAGAGAGAACACGGGTAGAAGAGAATGAAAGAAGGTTGTCAGAGATAAAACCTTGGGAGCAGGAAGAGAAGCCAATATGGGAATGGTCTGAGTTTCACAACTAATAAAAATATGATCCTGGGAGGGCATAAGCACCAACTTCTTGATTGATTGTGAACCCCAGACTTTGTAAAGACAAGAGGTAAAGTGAAGATCTTCTAGAAAACTGCTGGGAAAAGGAGCCTTAATAAGCAGGTCATCCAGATAAGGGAATATCTGTATACCACAAAGCCTCCAAAAGGCAATGATGGCAGTGAGATTTTTAGTGAATATCCTTGGGGCAGTAGAAAGGCCAAGGGCAGGTCAATGAGAGGAAGAAACAGAGAAACTTAAAATTTCCTGAACAGAGGGTGAACAGGGATGGGAAGCAGTCATTCTTGAGGTCTAGACAGACCAAGAAGGCCTGGGGTGGGGGAAGGGACAAAGCCTAAAGAGACAACATCCTAAAAGAAGGGATCTTGAGAAAAGTGTTGAGGAGAGAGAGGTTCGGACTTGGTCTCCAAATCCTCTCCTTCTGAGGAATCAAAAACATTGCAGAGTAAGAATCTCTTCCCACTTGGGTGGCTGGAACAAGTTGCATGGTACACTGACCCAAAAGGGACAGCAAAACCTCAGGGAAAAGAGAAAGTTGGTCTGGAGGAGGCTGAGGAATGCCAGAAAGTGGGGTGGATTTCCAAGTCATGAAATACCCTTGACAAATGACATACAGCCCCCAGGAGTCTGAGGTGATCTTCTGTCAATTTGGCAGAGACAGAGAAAGGAGGAGAGACAAGGGGTCTTGGCTGAGGGGAAGAGGAGGCAAAATGTCAAATAGAAACAGGCTTGTCCTGAAACGAAGGCTTTTGAGAAGGAGGAGTCTGAGTGGACTTAGTGGGAGGAATACACCTGGTCCCCTTCTTACCTTTGGGAGGTTGACAAGTCTATTACAGAGCAAAGGCAAATTTAGAAGGGTAATTTCTCTGAAATATGGGTATGGGGAGACAAACATAAGCTTGACTTCCTGCATGGCCTTATCCTTATCCTGTGGGTAGTTAAAAAGGTCAGCAGCAGCAGCAGCTGTCTCAAAATGATTTTTATTATCCAGAGGAGCATTCAATAGTTATATATCATCACGCAAAGTCTGAAGAAGAGGCCACGAGCAATGCCTCATCACAGAACCAAAAGCAGCAGCTCTTGAAGATGCATCATCAGCATCATAGCTGTATTTTATGGAGTGATGAGCGACCTGGGAAGTGACCCAAGCAAGGAAAGAGCTTTCCTTTCAGAACCAGGCAGCTCAGACACAACCTTAGCTACCTGAGATAGGACTCAGCTGACTGAGATGACACATACCTGGTTATGTGGGTCTGGTAATTAATAGTCTGAAATAACAAGGTGGCAGCAGTGTATACTTTTTTACCCAATCTTTCCATAGCTCTACTATCCTTATCAGAAGAAAGGAGCTTTGAAGAAGACAAACGTATAGAAAAACTTATCAGTTGAGACTGAAACCAAAGAAGGGTCAACAGAAGGACATTTAAACAAGAACTTGCAGTCATCAGGCACCTTGTAGAACCTGGCAGGTTTCTTAGCTGCCAGGGGCTGAAAGTCAGGAGCTAAGGATGCAGCAGACGAGGTATCCAAAGGTGCTGCCAGCACAGGAGGAAATGCAGATGGCTTAGGAGACTCCATTTGTAGATGCTCACAGTATCTTTTTTGAATGTCAGAGATCTGAAAGCAATCCAATTTAATGTACTCCATCATAAGAGCAATACTATCCCCACACGATAATTCTTCCAAGGTGGAATACGGGTTCAAAGAATCCTCTTCTTCTGAAACGTAGTCCAGAGAGAAAAGAATATGAGAGATGTATGCAAGGGATTCCTCCCCAGAATCTAGGTCCTCATATGGGGAATCAAGTTCCCTCATCCTCTTACCTGGCATAGAAGACCAGGGAGGAGAAGGGACAGACAATCCCTGAGGCGGCTTCATGCCTTAAGTTAAATCCTGCCATTCACATTGGGCATTTTTAGCAATAGTGGTAATATGCTTGGTCTTATGCTTTTTCTTAAGCAGGATGTCTTCCCTAACAACCCCTTGTGGCTAAGTCCCTTGGTGGGATTCACTGACCATAGCTGGAATCTCTTCCTGGACTACAATTTGAGAACCCCCCCCCCAGGTTCTTGGAAATAATCAACCATGGTTCCCCTCAATATCCATAGCAGATGTTTGAAAAGCTTCATAGGACATACGAGAACTTGAATCCCTCCAACAGGGTCATGGCAGAGGAATCTGAAGGAAGCACTGGACGTTCTTCGAGGCTTTCACTAGCTTTTACAGAAATGTCTGGTGGAGGCTGGACAGCAACTGGATCAGACCTAGACTTTTTGGCCTTCTTCTTGGAAGGCAGCTGTTCCTCAGGTTGATAAGATTTCCCCATAGTACCCTGAGCCAACAATTTAAGGTAGTATATGAAGAGGGAAGACAAATGACTACAGAGGGTCTTAAGAACAAACACTTGACAGAAAGAGCACTGCATATGGTTGTAAGAAGCACCTAGGCAAAAAAGACACTCGTCATGACAGCCGTTTTGGGGAATCTGCCTCCCACGCTGACATTTTGCCTTCTTGAATAACATGAACGTAAGTAACAATAATATTGACAAAAAAGACAGAGAAGAAACCCCAACAGGGCACTTATCTGAAAATGGCTTGATAATCAACACAGAAAATGGGCATTCAGACTGATGTTCTATAACAGCACAGGCTGGTAGCAAAGACGTTTTGAGTATTTGCTTCCATAAATCATCTTTATGCCCTAATGGTGTATGGCGTCTATAAAATTTAATTGTGGCATCATCCCTTTACTCTGTCTCCTACCAACTATTAAGGGCTGATCTATGCATGACCTAAAAGGCACTCACAATCCAGCCCTGATACACATCTGCAAGTCAAACAGCATGAGGGTCATCACATGTAGGGATTTAAACTTAGTCAACGACTCAGAAAAAAAAAAGTTATGGAAAGGAATATATGTGTCTCAGAGATTGCCGCTTCTTTGGAACAGGCTTCTTAGTCACATTAAGCAGAGCCCTTCTCTGTCCCTTCTTCAAATCCAATTTGGATCAATGCATGGGGTATAGCAAATTAACACTAGTGGTAGTGTCTGTGTCACTTATGGATGGGGCAATCTGTAACATACTCAAGGCATATGCACAGACCCATGGCATCCTCTTGCCCCTAGAGACCATATACTGGGCAAAATCGGGTTATATATTGGCTAGGTTTGTAAGGGCTCTTAAGCTGTTAGCCTAGTAATCTCCTACGAACCTATAAAGGTTTTGTTATACTGGCCAGATGTTGGACTATCCTTGACAGGAGATCCCTTCAGTGAAGAATACTGCAACAGTGATATGGAAGGACATCAAGTTGGCTTGGGATTGCCGGATTTGAAGGTATACACAACACAAGCAGAAAGCTATAATTCAAAGTGGAAAGAGATGAAGATGAAATGGGGGGACCCTCAAGAAATAAGGAGCTAGTTGGATTTTAGATGCAGAACCTTAAGGAGAATAACAATAACCATACAGAATATTATATTCATAAAGTAGCAGAAAGTATTCTAAGAATTAAGCCAACACGAGAATGGAGAAAGGTGATTCTGCCAGTAAGGATGACTGCAATTAGGGGTACAGAGCACAGGCAAGAAGTGGGTTGGAATTTACTGCAGAAAACTGACAAAGGAACCAATGTATTGGGAGCAAATAATTAGAGAAGCAAAGATAACAGAATGGGAAGAGGCCAAGAATTCATTTGGACTACAGGCTAGAGATCACCTTCTCTATCAAAGACTGATATCTCAGTATAGGCATGAGAAAAGAATAGGGGAATCCTAAGTGAAAGACCAGTACTGGCAGAGTCTTTAGTAGAAAGTAGAACAGAATCTGCAGTAAAAGAAGGGGTGATTAGAAGGGCATATATAATATTACATGATAACTATAGGGATCAAAAAAGGGGAGGTTAGAAAGGATTGGGAAGAGAGATTAGATAGGCTATTCACAAAGAAACAATGTGAGGATATAAGTATGGGTCCCAAATATGCAACAAGTACATAAAACGTAGGATCTTTGCTTGGAAGTGTTTGCATTGATATTTTTATACCCCAAGTAGATGCCAGAGAATTTTTATTGTTCTAAGATAGATTGCAAATGCTGGAGGTGTGATGGAGAAGAATGAGGTAACTGGGAACATTTTTTTTTTTTGAGTTTAATGAGCTGGCCGACTTTAAAAATTCCCCACAGAACACTCTGTCAGAATTACTGGGTGAGCAAAATGGTGTAACTAATGAAGTTATTTTTTTGAGCTGTGACACAGAATTGGAATTACCAAGACATGGCAAGGCCTTGCTGAAATTAATTCTGGTAGCTGCTTAAAAGCAATTACTAGAAAATGGAAATCGAAGTCTAAACCAAATGTACTAGAAGTAGTGAATACAGTAACAGAGATAAAAGAACCGGAAGTGGGATCTTTAGAAAAGGGTAGGAGCAAATTACATAGAAAAAATGAGAATTGTGGGACTGATACATGCAGCATGATGTTTTGGAGGAGGAATGAGGATTAACAGAAGGCAGAATTTGAATGTGCTATGTAATCTCCGAAAGACAATGACTGTATAGAAGATTATAAGTGACGTACAATTTTTGCAACTGAAAATACGTCATTATGGTTTGTTTTAAGTTATATAAATATCCCTATGTCATAAGTGATAATTCAATAAAGATGTTTCTTGTTTAAAAAAGAAAAAAAAATTAAAAGCAGAAGTTATTTGGCTACTGTTCAGCCAACCTCAGAAAAAGAAAAAAAAAGTAGCACATTTATCTCAGAGCATCAATGCATGGCTCAGGAGGTCTGTCTGCCGACACCAACATTTTGTCTACTGATTGTTTATAGCATCCCTCTTGATAACATGTGAAACACAGTAGAAACTATGGATATGAAAGATGCTGTGCAAGACAAATAACCTGATATAAATGCAACAATAAAACAAATGGCAGTTAAATCCAAAAATAAAGCAAATAACAGTTAATATAGTCTTCTTTGTTCACATTCACCAATTATAATACTTTAAGAAGATTTCATTAATTTCTACTTTATACCAAGAGATTGCTGGCTAAAAAGAGAGGCATCCACAATCATCTCTGGCATTGTAAATGTCCCATCTATGATCAAAACGTCCAATGCCTTCATATCCCACATGGTGCCTTCCTGTGGCAGAAGCAGTGCCATGCAGCACCATGGGTTAGTGATGCTGAAAACTCTGAGGAAGTGGTCCTTCAATAAAGACAACAGGTCAGCAAAGAAGTCCTTCATTGTCTCCACTGTCTCAGGGTGTGTAGGTGGTTGTTGATGCTACAAAAATGTTTGGGAGACCATCTGTATCAGTGACGTTTTGCTTGGCAAGCTTTCCATTACATCTTCTGGGAAATCCATGCTGTCTCATGACCACCTGACATAGTACGTCACTTGTGTCTGCTGCCTTCCACTGTACACTGTCCAAGACCTCAGCCACTATCACTGCCCTAAGCTTTGGTGGACGAGACTTACTAATCTTCATAACTTCCCTTCCATGAGCTACCTGTACCATTACTGCCCTAACAACACCTATAACTCTTTGTGTATACAGTACCAGCAATTCATTTCAGATGTATACTTTTCCTTGTAATACAGGTATTATCCATCCATATGAATGCCTGCCCCAGCCTCTTGTGATACATGTATGCACTCTCTCTATATTGGTGGCATAATAAAGCTAGTTGATGACTGTCGCTCGTCTAGTCAGGATGTAACAGATGAGTCTTTGTGGGTTCTGTTTAGCTTTATTATGTACAAAGACATCAGGACTGAGGCTTAATAACTTTAACTTAGACAAACATATACACAAACTAGCTATTACATTTATATATGCTCACTCTTTGGCTGCACTCACAAAATGGCACTGAAGCTAGCATGTGCTTGCTATTTATATGCACTTTCAGTCCTTGAAACACTTCTTAAAGATACAGCACACACACACACACACACACACACACACACACACACACACACACACACACACACACACACACACACACTGTTCTACAATGATGATGTCTCCTCCTCAGGGGCACTGCCTGCCACCCTCTTTTACATCTATGCAGGTGCTGGTTCCCACCCCTTGTATTCCTTGGCACATACATCTGACTGGTACATTTTAGATGGTTGGCCACTCCTTAATCCAGCCCATCCATCAAACATTGATGTTTGTGGCTACAGTTCATGTTCCAGGTGGCACCCCTGACTGATTAACAGCATCAGATCTGCACTGTGCAAATTCTTCCTTTGACCATTGCATCTCTGATGGCAGCTGCCCTGCCCTATCCTATGTCGGGTCATACAAGTTTGTTTAACTGAAGTATACGTGTGTGTGTGTGTGTGTTGTTGTTGTGTATATGTCTCCTCTGTTTATACGGGCCATGGCTTGCTGCTGCCTGCACTGTCTGAATGCAGTTTCCCATGCTTGCTTCACCTGTCATCACACACCAGCTGTGTATGTGTGAGTGAAATAATGTTATTATGTTGGTGTGCTGGTCATGCCATCTTACAGATTCTGAGCAGCTTTTGAGAGTAACAGTTTATGCACATTTGTTCTGTTACCAGGTTGGGAGCTTTACTGTTACTTAGTTTTACTTTAGAAAGGCTTGTTTTACTATTGGTGCAGCCACACTGTTTTTGCAGCTACTTGCCAGTTAGATCTTCACTGCATGCACACGCTCGCTCTACATACAGACTATATGTGTATGCTATGTTATTCTGTTAGCCATCTGTGAATGGGTATGCGTCATACAGTCGCATCCAGCCCTTCTGACACTACACTGCTGTGTTACACCAGCTGTTAACTTCCATGTCTGTGGATTCCACCATTCTGTGACTCTATAGATGGAAATTTTACAATATTATCTCAACATATTAAACAGCAAGTAGAATAGGAGCTCCACTTTAACAGTGAGCCAACAGAAAAGAAAATGTGGAAAGTCAAAACAGCCTGTAAAAGGGAGCAAGACACAAGGTCATGCACACCATGGAAATGACAGACATCAAACCTAAGTATGAAAACTGAGCTCAAAATCATAAAATCTAATATCCTATCTACACAGAATAAGATCTGATAATACACAAACCTGCCACAGGAGCAATTAATGAGTTGGTAACAAAGAAACAAAAAACAAAAGAAATGATAACATCTCCAAGGCAGGCACTAGAAAACACTTACAGAAAAAAATTAATGCAGTGAGATCATGGATATGTCCATTCTGTCAGGTACTTCAATGAATAAAATGCTACTGCTTTTATTGGTTAAACAAAATAAAGCCCGGAGTATGACTGGCATGGGCTTTACCTATTACTAGAGGTTCCTTGGCACTTGCAAGCAAGAGTTCATTTTGGCAGCATATCAATACGTTTACATTTTTCTTTCAGACAATAAATATCCAGAGAAACCATCTCTCTGACCTGTACTTTATCATGTGGCAAGAAGTATAATCTTTCAATAAAAGCTGGATATGCTTGTGGCTGGGGGGAGGTGGAGAGTCTTGCCTACTCTAATTTCCTACCCACTGAAGATCAGCTATGTGGAATAATGCCCAAAACGACTTGACTTCCTTAGAAGGAGAAAAGTAATTAAACTTCATTGGCAAGATTTCGAGGCAAGAATAAAGGAGGCATCCAAGTAAGACAAATGTACTTAAAATTTCTTCAGAATATTAAACACGGTAATACAAAATACACTCAGAAATTCATGGTATTTATGAACCATCTAAGCTTTTCTTCTCTACTTGTGTTACATACAGACTAACAGACAGACATTAGAATGCGTAAGCTGAAAAAATGTCATGCGGGTGCTCTATGTCAGATTTTATTTCAAGTATGAGAGGTGCCAAGATTTACAAAATGCTAACCACCACACAGTGCAGAACGCTACATTTTACAGACTTCCTGCTACACAGGACCAAGATGATTTGTCTGTTACTTCTAGTGTTTCACATCCTACCTTCTGCCAGAAGAGTGCTTAACGTAATCATATCCAGATGCTCATGCAAGGATACTGTTACAAACGTGTTTAATTTTAACCTGCCAGCTAGAGTTATACATTTCATTAAATTCTGCAACTTGTCAGAGTTTATGTAACGTAGTTGAATGAAGTGAAATGTATTTAAACATCTAAACAAAATTTTATGTTACAATCTGTTCTGAAAAGCCATGAACATGAAACAGGCCCGAAACAACATTGGTTAATATAATAGGTATCTGAAATATCTTTCTTGCTGCCTTCTAGCAGCATTTTAAATAACACTGTCAAAAAGAAACATTTTAACAGTAATAAGCTGCTCACAGATTAAGGCTGCAAAAATAAGATGGGCGATGAGGCAGTCACAATAAGTAATGTTTTCTTCATTGCACTGCATGCAGTTTAGCGACAAGGGACACAGTGTATAGGACTAATACATAGGAGAAGCCCATATGCAGGCCTGCAGAACACACACAAGAAAGCACACACAGCCTGGTGATTGTGTGAAGAATTTATTTAAATGGACAATTCAACATAAAATTACTAACATAATTCACATACAGGGATAATTCACAGTTGAGAATGCTGTACAATTGCTGGCGCCTGACAGTGTGTTACAGTGCAGGTACACAGGACTACCAACTACAAGGATATCACCAAGGTGTACCACAAATGGCAATACCACAGAAAATGACCTAGGGGCACATGTCAGTCAGTAAATATACACAGGGTCAATCACAAATATCTCATGACTCAGAAAAATGCTGACCACTCATGGTAATCACCTACCAGTAAGGAAATGCAAGTCAGAGGCAACTATGGTTGTAATGAGAAAGACCTCATAACTGACTTATTCACTTGTCACTGAACTGCACTGCAGATAGCAATAGCCCTGCTAGACACTTTGTTAGTGTTCTGTCTAATGGCTCATGTATAGTGTTCATAAAGGGACCCCCTACACTCATAAACACACAGACACACACACACACACACACACACACATACACACACACACACACACACACACACACACACACACACACACACACACACACACACACACACACACACACACACACACACATATCCTCCCAAGATCATCACCCCAGCACCTGTTCACAGTCACAGAAACACTCACCCATTTACCATATGTACACTCCAACACACACATACAGACACACACACACACACACAAACACACACACACACACACACACACACACACACACACACACACACACACACACACACACACACACACACAAACACACACAAAGACCATCTCATAAGCATTCATGCAGCTTCATTTATGCTTCTACAGGCAAGCACACAAACATCCACACACACTAATCAAACCCTCACACCCATATCTTTCCTGAATTTACCTGCACTGGGATTGTTTCAGTAGACATGAAGGAGTGGCTGCCATCTCAGGAACATGTTCACTTTTTCATCTGACAGTGAAATTTTACATATCCGAGTGATTGTACAGACAGAGAGTTACACCCACACAAAGGAGTAATACAACTGTACTACTTAGAGTAATAAACAAAGTTACATAGCAGTATTAGACATATGTCACACCAGAAGGTGTTCAGCTTCTGTTTCACTTTATGCAGGACACTTACAGTTAGTAATACTAACCATGTTATTCCTTCAGACAAGATGTAGCATCAGGGAGCAAGACAAAGGAAAGAGAACTTCACTCCTGAAGAAAACAGTGTCTTCAAGGATGCACTTAAAGACGTATGGAAAATATCTATTTGGAAAAGAAGGTCCCGGACAGGCAGAACAAACTGAGGAGTGGAACCAAGTCTTGGCAGATATAAATGCCACTGGGGGAAGAGACTGTACACAGGCAGAGTGCAGGAAGAGAGCTAATGGCACAGAGTCATGTGCCAAGAGTAAGGCATGGCAGAATGCAACTGTTTGCAATACCTCAGGTTGTGGGGGTCCTTCTGTAACTACTTCTGACATTTGATGAGGAGTACTGAGGTATTCAAAGTGGCAGGGATACCAGCGGCTTGGTATGCCAACAAACAGGTTGACGAATCTGGAATTAATGAGGTCCGCTCACTGATAGCACACCATAATCAAATGTCTTTACCAGAAGGGGATGAATCTCCTTGAAGCTCAACATCTCCTTCAGATGTACAAGTAGAAAATCTGGAATTGCACATGACAATGTTGGAAGTTCTAATACCCACCATGCAGCCTGTCCACGGGTTGCCAGATGAAGGCAACAATCACAATCAGCTCCAGCTAATGATAATCAGGCAGAGATAGAGTCCTGTGAGGAAACACAAGAATACATGGGAATGGTGGGGGCCAGGGACAATGCCAAGATGATCCTCATGTGCAGTACGTTTGTTCACACAGCATCTATATTAGACTCTAACCTCATACTTACAGACTTGTGAGGACTTACCAGTCACATATGGGTGACAGTGGTAACCATGGCAGAGATAAGGTCCACATACATGGTGGCTATGTGAGGCATGATCTACAGCTGGCCCAAGCAGATGCAGCACTGAATATGGATTCCTCCAAGACTCACTAAGATGAAAGTCAGACTTCTATATCATAGGGAAGGACCTCTCTCTGTCAAGGTCTTGCAACTCTGGCCACTCACTTTCAAGAACACCTGCAGCTTCTAGTAGGTTTTCCTATCACAATAACTCAGTACACGTTCTCATGGGCAGCAGTTAGTCTCCAGGACACTGCCCTATGTTATCATTAAGGGACATTATGTATTACACAGGGAACACTTCACAAAGCCGAAATCCCGAAAGATTGAATTTCAGCTGGCCTCTGTCACTATCATTACATGAATAAGGTGCAATTGAGGGAACTGCACAATTGCTAGATACTTCATCTGCTGCTTGTTGTGACAGTGGCACACCAGACTGATAAAGAATCATACTGTACAAAATGCGACAAAGTATAAATATTCTGCATGCAGTAATAGTCTTGGTGAAGGGCCCCCAGTCTCATCCAGGCAGTGGAAACATGCTTTAAGCAGGCTGAACAGATGCACATTGACTATCCATGTCTGGGACAGGGCAGTGTTATAGCTTCTTCGGCATCTCTCTGTGAGTTATGAGCTGATGTCATTAGCAATGGTCTGCATTGATAGCCCAATTCACCTGAAAAAAATAATGGGAAGGTGGTACATGAAGATAGGGTGGTCAATCATTAAGCCTTAGTCAATATATAAAAATAAAACAGCAATAAGGCCACAAAACTGATTTACTGTACAATTTATCAATAAGGTGTCCATGGGATATCCCATCATGCAGGAAATGGAGGTACACAGTTAAATTGTGTGCCATATGTTAGAATCATGGGAAATTTCAGGATGTTGGGCTGATACATTGGTAATACAGCTATCACATACTATGTGGCAGACGATCAAATAATAACCCTTCTTACTATGGTACCTCTCTCTTTCATATTCCAGGCAGGAGTCTGATATAGCTGTAGTCTATAGCAACAAGTGCCATAGGGAAATGTGCAAGCCCACAGAAGGGACACAGTGTAGTGGCTCGGTCCTGTGGTGACACTGGAAAATACATATGCTCATCCACATAGGCAAGGATAACATTAATAAACTGTTGTGGACAGAATCATGGTGGCTACTCTGCACATCGGTAACCTGTGAGCAGTCCCACTTGAAAAACTCCCTCATACATACAAGCAACAGTCACCCCAAAGGTGATGCCTTCACCAGGAGAATCAGTTCCATTGGACTCCTCCTCAGGTGATGCATACTTGGGGGGGGGTGTAATTTGGGCAGACTATGCCAAAGACTCATCCTCTGACGAATCCTCATCCTCAGATAAAACTTGCTCCCTAAATCTTTCCTGAGGGGAAGAAGCAGAAGGCAAGCTAGGATGGAAACATCCGTGGGAGGCTTTAAAGCCATAAAAGTATTAAATAATCCCCATGGGAAGGCCTGCCAGTCAAGAGGAGATTCCTCAGAAGCTGGAAGATGTTTATTTTTTTGTTTCTTTTTAAGGGGCACCTCAGTCTTATGGAAGGTGGAGGGACCCGATGTAGGCCTGCATTCTATAACAGTCATCGGCACTTCCTCCTGAACCAAGATCTGAGGAATACTTTAGAAGGCATTCTGATATAATGAGCCTAGGCTCCCCCTGCTTGTCTGAAATGGATGTCTGCAATACCTCCAAGGACGTGCCAGTGGCTGACTCCCTGACAGCTTCTGCTCCGGTTTCTGCCAAGGAATCCAAGCCAAATTCAAACTTACTGGCCTCAACAGAGACATCCAGAATGGGAGGTACAGGTGAAGGTTCAAGCCTGAGCTTCTTGCCCTTCTTCGCAGGCTCAGTAGAAGGGCCCAATGTTTCCTCCACAGCATCGCATGCTAATCTTTTAAGTATTTGATTCTCTATAAAAATATTATAGTGAAGGCGAATGCGCAGAATTTTGGGAACAAACGCCTGACATACACAGCAAGACTTATGGTCGTGACTAGGGACTACACAAAACAGACAAAGGTGGTGGTCATTTTTATGTGGAATTTGTTTTCCACAATGGCACTTGCCTTTCCTGGAAGAGATGTAGCCTCAGAGAGAAAACCAGTAGTAAAAAAAAAAAAAACAATGAGGCACTTACCTGAACACGCTTGTACAGTAACCAGCTCCTCAGGCAAGGAGACTGACAGTCAAAGATGGCATTAAGACTGGCTGCAGAGAAGTTCTGGGGATGGTACATGCAGACGTCATTTTATGGCCTACACCTGCTTTGGGCGTACGTGCGGCTTTCCATGTACCTAGCAGTGGTAAAAGGCTTTTGTACCCTGGCCAGATGTTGAGATCGTTTACGGCAGGGAATCCCTCATGTAATAAATACTGCAACACAGGAATAGAAGGACATCTGTTGCCATATCCCCAAGACAGAAGCTTAAGCACAACCCAGACAATGAACTGGGAAAAAATTGTTGTTACGGCTGTTTTGCCGGTTCAATGATTAGGGGTTGATGTAACAGCGTTCGATCATCTGATCATTTGCTGTTCTAAAGTAGACCCTGGCTATCATGAGTGGTTGCTGAAATACTGTAAGTTGTTTACAAAATATTACAAACTTAATTTCTATGTTTACTATGACATAAAATCTAGTTTAAATCGTTTGTGCCAAAGATTTTGCCATTTACACTTCTTTAGTAACCCCTATGGTTTCACAGATATAAACATTTTTTGAAATATGAAGACAAAATTTTGATTTTTTTTTTTTAATTAGAAACATCTTCATTGAATTATCACTTATGACACGGGCAATCATACATTTATACTAATGAAAACAAACCATATTGATATATTTTCATTTGTAAACATTATACATCACTTATAATCTTCTGTACAGTCATTGTCATTCAATCATTACATTCTTGCCTTCCCTTAAAACTCATTCCTCCTCCAAAACATTATTCTGCGTGTGTTCTTCATACAATTCCCACAATTTGCTCCTACCCTTTTCTAAAGATCCTACTTCCAGTTTTTTCTCTCTGTTAATATAGTCACTACTTCTATTATGGTTGGTTTAATTAGTTTGGATTGTCAGTGTTGGAGTTTGATGGTTGGTTTAGACTTTGCTTTTCATTTTCTAGTAACTGCTTTTTTGGCAGCCAACAGAATTAAACTCTGCAAGGCCTTACTATGTCTAGGCAATCCCAGTTCTGTATCAAACCTAAAAAAAAAATAATTTCCGTAGTTACACCAATTTGCTCGCCCAGTATTTCTGACAGAGTAGCCTGCCGGGAATTTTTAAAGTCGGCCAACTCATTACACTTCCAGAAAATAATGTTCCTGGTTATCTTTTCTTCCCCATCACACCTCCCAACATTTGCTGTCTACCTGAGTCTGCTTGGGGTATAAAAATACCCATGTAAAACTTCCAAGCCAAAATCCTAAATCTTCAAGACTTTGTGGCATATTTGAAAGCCATACATATGTCCTCCTATTGTTTCTTTGTGAATTGCTTATCCAGACTCACTTCCTAAGCCTTTCTAACCTCCTCTGATTGATTCTTATGGTTATCATGCATCATTTTATATGCCCTACTAATTCTCCTTTTTTAACAGCAGGTTCTGTTCTAGATTCTACTGAAAACTCTAACAGTGCTGTTTTGTTCACATAGGATCCCCCTATTCCTTTCTCTTTACTTACTCTAATACCAGTCCTGATAGCAAAGGCAGTCTCTACCCTATAGGCAAATACATTTTAGGCCTCTTCCCAGTCTACTACCTTTCCCTCTCTAATTATTTGCTCCCAATACCTTGGTTCATTTGTCAGTTTTCTCCAGTAAATTTCATCTCCCTCTTGCCTGTTCTCTGTACCCTAATTGCAATCATCCCTATTGGAAAAAATCTCCTTTCTCTATTCCTGTGTTGGTTTAGTTCTTAGAATACGTTCTACTTTATAAATATAATGTTCTCTGTGGTTATTACCATTCTCCTTAAGGATCTGCATCCAAAATCCCAGTATCTCCTTACTTCTTGCTCTTCTTCCCTGCTTCATCATCATCCCTTTCCACTTTGAATAATAGTTTTCTTCTTGTGCTATGCATAGGAGCCTTAACTGTGCAACTCTGAAATACTCCTTCAAATCAGGTAATCACAAACTACCTAGTTCTACTGGAAGTATCATCTTATCCCATTTGACTCTGGCCCTCTTCCCCACCCTGATAAAATCCTTCAACTCTTTATTAATTGCTATCCACAACTCCTCCTCTGATTGATAAAAATATGCCTAACCTGTGTATAAAAAACTAAAGAGACTAAAAACTTTTTCACTGCTTGTATGTTACCTATAGCCATAAAACAGAGTTTCTAATTTCTCACTTTTTGTATTATCTTTTGTTTAGTCTCTTCCCACATATCCTTAGCTTCCATAACAGAATCCCTTTTAATCCATACTCCTGAGTACTTAATTTTATAATGTCCCCATAAATTTGGGTATTGCTGAATCAATTCATGAGTGGGTAATAGTTTACAGCAGATGTTCCCAAAGTGTGGGATGCAAGCTGATTTTGGGTGTGTCATGTCTGGTCAGAAGACTTCAAATTAAAAAAAAAAATACTTCTTAACACCACGGTGGTGGCATCTTCTACTTTAGGGAGGACCAAGCATGCGTCGTATCCACACACACCAACACAAATGTAAACCCATTCTGCACTTGTGCATGGAATTTAAACTAGCTGTTCCATTTGTAGACAAGGTGTGTGTGTGTGTGTGTGTGTGTTTGTGTGTGTGTATATATATATATATATTTATATAGATATATATATATACATATATAATTTAAACTAGCGGTTTCTTTTATTTCTGTATGGAAGAGAAAGTGTGCATATGTGTATGATATTTAAGCTAGCCATTTTGTTCATATGAGAGAGTGTGTATGTGTATTGCTGTATGAGAGAGAAGGTGTGTTTGTGTGTGTGTATTGCTATGTGAGAAAGTAAGAGTGTGTATGACTACGCTGCTCTGTGACAGCTGACAGAATTAGGTGAGTGTCCATGTGTGTATGAGAAAGAGCAGAAGGAAGGTAGGTGTGTTTGTGTATGTGTGTGTTTAACATACTTCTGAACTGTCCAGATTTAGCCTCATAGTTTTGTTCTGTTTCTCAAAAAATGTGTGGTTTTGTGGCAAATCACAGAAGACTGAAGTCACAAAGTAATGACATATATATGAGTTTCAGACGTCATACCCTTCAGAAGATGCATACTAACACAAATCCTATTATTCTAGCAACTTTCTAAGTTACAAAGAGCAATATTTAAAAATATATCCCTATATTTTGTGCTACTGTATCCACATTATTTTAGGCTTTGTCCAGATTTGTTGCACTAAGAGGTTGAGAGGTACGCATACCTCTCAACTGTCCAGATTTTTGCCTCATTTTTTGGCCTATTCCTCATAAAATTTGTGGTTTTCTGGCAACTCAGTGAGGACTGAAATAACTAAATGTCTTACATTTGAATTTAAGACTTCATTTCCTTCACAAAATACATGCTAAGACAAATGTTATTATTCTAGCAACTTTCTAAGTCTATAAAACAAATACTTATAATCTGTCCCTATTTTGGGGTCTTTGTCTCCCCCCCCCCATTATTTTACGCTTTGTCCACATTTCTTGTGCTAAGAGTCGAGAGGCATGGTATGTAATGTCCTAGTTTTCGATTTGGTGAATTTTAAGGGGGGATAGAGGTTCTGCATTCCTAAGTGTGTCCTCCTTTGTATAAGATGCATAGTAACTATAAATTTGTTGTCAGTTTCTCAGTCATTCCCTATTGCGATATTACCAGCTTACCAATTTTTCGTTAATTTAATGTAGGCAATTAATTCTTCAAGGGCAGTAGGCACTGAATTTGCAAATGAAACACTGACATGGAAAGTTGTTTTACCAGTGGAAGCATATTCACTAGTTAAAATCTCTTTAATGTGGAATTATTTGGATGAATTTTACTTCTGCAAGATTGTCCTTATTGACTGATACTGGTGGATTGTAATGACAGACGTATGAGTCGCCTTTTATGGTTAAATGTTCTGAAATGGGCAGTTTTATCATTATTGGGTCGTACATTTTGTTTCATTGCTTACTGGAAAGATGTTCAGAACAACAAATTTAAAACACACTCTAACAAGTGGTGCTGTATTATACAAGGAGTATAATTTAATACAATCAGGAAGGTGAATCAAAGAACGCATACATGCATGCATGGCTCTAAAAATGTGTGGAAGGAGCCTATAGTTTGAAAATAGCCCAAAGGTAAACTTAATTCTCCATTGGCCAGATGCATTTTACTTGAACATGGGTTTTAATGCTGTTTATATGAATGTCAGTTTCAATCGCAGAGAAGTTTACTGGTCATGCTATTGTTTGTTTTGAAAATGCCTATCAGTGTCTGTGCATTTTATTTCAATATCTGTACTCATTGTAGAAGTAAATAAGAAAACAGTATGCACAGTGATAGGTTTGAACAGTGTTTGTGGTAACTGGGGAGAAATAGCCAAGTAATAGAACACTGGTATGGCTGGGGAGGGTGCTGCTCTGGGGGAGCCCAATCTATTACCCTGCCTGTAGCCCCATTTGATCATGATCCGGCTCTGCTAATAATTAAAGTATGAGAATAGTTTACATGGCCCCTTTAAATCCCCTCAAAAAAACACTTCATGGTGGCAGTGTCTTCTTTAAGGAGGACCATGCTTGCTTCACATGCACGCATGCAGACACAAGTTGTGGGTCATTAAAAATTACCGTTTTTAAAAGTGGGTCTCAGCCAATAACAGTTTGGGAAGTACTGGTTTACAGCTATTGTCTTTGTTTTATCCTCATTAATTTTGCATCCCGAAAAGACTTTAAACTGTCTCAATGTTCCACAACACTGAAATGTCCTTTTCTGGTTTTATCAGGTACAAAATATTATCATCTGCCAATAAAGACAACTTTTATTGATTGCCATATCAATTATATCCTTGAATTTCTGAGTCCTTTATTTTCTTTGCCAATGGTTCTAAATATATGTAACACAAATAACAAAGAAGAAAGAGGACACCAGCAACATTTTGATTCTATCCAAAAGCATAGGCTCCGCCCATTGGAAGTTATAGTGCAAACTGAGTGAGATCCATTGGAGGGAATGAATTAAACATAGCAGATGAAAGATTACAAGTTTTGCTATCACATATTGTAGGAAACAAACTTTATAATATACATAGGGTTAAGTCAGATCTAAATGAGAAGTCTGTAGATGTGCAAGAAACTTTTTTTTGTGTGAAGTCCACTTGTTCTCACTGCATCTGCAAGGGTGTACTATTGTTACCTTGGTTAACTACCAACTCCCTGGAGAAATGCGGTAAGGTAGACTGGCAAATCTAAACTAGTGCGAGGTGTACATGCTATATGCATATGTGACTGAGGAGAAAGGCCTGGCAAAACACTTCCATTCACTTCTTGTCTAGTAAGCTCTTTGGATGGAGTACCTGTCCAGGTGGTCCCTACAGCAGCTGGATGGATGGAAAATAATTTATTTTTCAACTAAGAAAAATGCAACATTTAAACAAGTGCACTTTGCAAAGCTAAAGGCATTATTAAGAAACTTAACTCTTATACACTGAGAAAGTTAAAGATACAAAAAATTCAAAACTAGTTCAGAAAGCATTTCGACTGAGCCAGATCTTTACATCACAAAATATCCTCAGCTTTGCAAGGTCACTTATAAGATAAAAGACTTCAAGGCAAAAAGTATAGATGCATTCTAAAGGGACATTGTTGCATTAAAAAATGAAAATCCAAGCAAAGGAAAGTGACTGATTCACAAACTAGAAATTCAAATTATGCAAACATTAACAACCGCAATGGACAAGGTCTGGTTAAGGGGAAGATGTGCAAATGATAAGGAGTTAAACAATTTTTGTTATAGTATATACAGGTCCGGTAAATTACAAGACATAAAGTGACATGAAAAAGTACTTAAAGTTATAATTATGAAACAGAGGGTACAGAAGACGGCGAAAGTAAGAAAGATAAATGTATGTGTGTATACGCAGTCCACAGATCAGAAGTAACTGCAAAAGTAGTGAAGAATGAAGTGTAGAGGTTAATAACTTTGGTGCTGTAATGTATGTTTATTAGAATGTTCTGTAAACAATAAATAAACTAAAAGGCTTCCCAAGTAAGCAAGGTCACAACTGAGATAAAATCTACACAGTTTGTGGTTGCTTATTTCTACATGTTCTATAAACAACACAGAGGCTGTGAATTAGTTTCTACACACAGACTGACTCTTTAGTAAGAATGTGCATCACAAGACAAGGAACTGTACATAGCTATACATTAGTATACCTAAAGCTACATTCTCTACATACTACATAATGTTTTTAGTATGTGTGTATTCATATATATATATATATATATATATATATATATATATATATATATATATATATATATATATATATATATATATATACACACACACACACACACACACACACACACACACACACACACAATGTCCAAGGAAGAAACTAGTTTGCTTTTGAATAAACCTCCTTTACTGCATACTGTCTCCTGCTCATTTTCTAGGAGCTCAGCAAAGCCTGGAGTCCTAAACTGCATTCCAGAAGCATTTTACCTGTATCCATTACCATCCAGGCAAAGTTAAGACCCTTTCATTGCTAAATTACACTTAAATTATTTTGAGTGATCACTACTGGTTCCTGCTTTGTGTGTGCATTTCACTGTTTTTTTTAAATGTAGGAGGTTGGCATAATGGTTAAGGTGTAAACCTTACAGACACAAGGTGTAGGATTTGATTCTCACATGCAGTAATTAGCTAGGCTTAAAACAGCACATGAGGGCAGTAAACCTAGTAATTCTGTATGAACCTATGAAAAAAATGGTTTTCCTCTTACTGTTACTGCTTTAAGACTGTCTTGAGATCGCCTTCGGCAATGGATTTCCACCTAGCTGTTTAATTTGTTTCTGATAGCACTGCATTTATGGGTCTCCTCTACTGTGTTTTTATATTAGGGGGATTGGGTTTATTCATCTGAGTTTAGGAAACACATAAAAGGACTCATAGTGTAGTGATTTTATTGGACAGAGGGTGCAATGTCTGTTTTTTCTATGGTGTTGTAAATCTGGCACGTTTGTGTGAGTTAGCAGTGCCCTGTACAGGAGCAAACACCTAGAAAGCAAATTTTTCCCCATAGAATGGTCCATAAAATTGTACCCTGTAAAGCAGCAATACAGCGCAAATAGCTGAGAAGCTTAGTGCAGCTAGTTAAGAGCCAAGTGGCAATACCTGTAGATTTAGTAGAATTTAGTATTGTGTAAACATTAAAATTAATAGAATTTAGCACCATTCAGCATAATCTGCTCCAATAAAGCACCCATATTAGTCTGCACCAACAAAGCACCCTTAAAAGCCTTCTAACCCCAATACACAACCCTCTTTTAGCTCACAAATCAAAGGACTGAACAGTATGGATATGGAATTTCCTAACTTCTCTTTACCCAGCTTGGTGGATATTGGCATACTGACACAATGTAGCAATTGCCTCATGTGTTCTAACAACCACTTAATCTTTAAAGAAGCAGACACAGTATGCGAGAGGTTTACTCACACAATGACACTGGAGACTAAACTCTCATATGCAAATGCACATTAGGTTGTTGAAACCACACATACACACACACACACACACACACACACACACACACACACACACACACACACACACACACAAAACTCACATAGCACACAACACACACACATAGACTAATGTATGCTGCGGCATTTAAAAGCAATCTTCATAAACCACAAAGATTGACTAAACCACACATTGTCAGAGCTATGCCTCAACACGTCCAAAGGCACTCAGAAAAAACACCACCTAAACAACACATACTGTCACTCTTAGTGAAACCCCAAACACTAAAACCCTAAGGCAAGCAAAGACACTTCCCAGAGCTCTTGTCATAAGGGACTCCACTCTAAGATATACTGATGCCCTTACAACCAGGATGAACAAGGAGAAGAGAACTGATAGTTGCTTATCTGGGCCAGAATAACCCAAATTATGCATGCACCACAGGTACCACTATGATTCCAAAATAGTCCATGTAGGTGTAAATGATCTGAGATGTACCTCCCGAGACTACATCAAGAGAGACGTCATTATGGAACTTTCAGACTGTGTGTTTCAGGCGGGTATGAGCGTAGCATTAAGCAGTATATTACCATCACCGAGGATGGTACCACAATATGAGCAAAAAAATGACTGACTTCAACAACTGACTCTTTTTCCAGTGTCATTCTAAGGGGATCTAATATTTGTCAGCTTGGGAGGACCTGGTTAACAGACCATGTTGCTTTGTCAAGGATGGTCTGCACGTCTCCCCTCCAATCTTTTGAATACTGGCTAAAATTTTATCCTCCCCCATAGTGCCTTTTTTAGGCAATGTCAAATTGAAAACCTACTGACATAGGAAAATCAACTCAACTGAACCTCAAGGTGTTAATGCTCAGTGCCAGAAGCTTAAATAAACTATACTCCCTTCAAGCTCGCTTCACACTTGAGAATATAGACATCTGTGCAGTTATTGAGATGTGGTTTAAAGCGGCAGAGATTACCCCGGCAGTGCAAGGTTTAACTGCTTTCCACACTTTTAGACCAGTAGCTGTAAGAAAAGGGTTAAAGGAGGTGTCTCAACATGGATCAATAACAAGCATACCTCTAAGATGGTCAAACAGGATGACATGCTGGAGTTCCTCCATGTCCAAATCACCATAAACAAATTCCCACACCATATCCTAGCCAACTATAGGTCACCCTCCATGTCCCAAGAAGATCACAAAACATACCTGGACCTAATGGAGACACTAAGGATCCATCCTAACACCCTACTCATGGAAGACTTTAATATCCCCTCTATAGACTGGGAATCTTACATGGCCTCAAATCTACAGGAACAGAGATTCCTGCACTTTGTAAATACAAACACCCTTGACTAAACAGTGAATACTCCCACTAGAGTTTCCAACATGCTGGACCTCTTGCTTACAAATATGGGAGAATGCTGCATCCTCCCTCCAATGTCTCATCCTCCCTAATAAGGTCCAACCATAGTTTGCCTTGAAAATCAAAATCAAATCTGTAATCCCATTAAAACCAATAACAGTTGTATTAAGTTCATAGGTTGGTACTAGGCTATCAGCCCTAGGGCCTATACAAGCCTAGCCATAACAACTCCCAGGCTATTTCTTCCCACACTATTTACTTCCCTGGACCCCTGTCTAGCAGGGCAACTGACGTGACCCCAGGGTGAATTTCCTTTCTCCCATCCAATCGTCAACGTTCCTTTTGAAGAGGGCCAAACAGGCACTCTGCTTGACATGGATGGGCAATCTATTCCAGAGTCTGTGGAGTCCCTGGGTCAGGAACCTATCCCTCCAGCATATTTTGTTTATTATGATGACAAGGTTTAGATCCCTGGAGCGTGTGGCTCTAAGGGATTGGGATTTCTTTAAGTGTAGCATGTCCAACAGCTCTGGGTTTGACATGGTCTTGTATGTTAAGCAGAGATCGCCTCTGAGTAGACGATATGTGACAGAGTATAGCTGGAGTTTCTTAAGGCGATCAGCGTAGGGCATCTGCTTTAGGCCTGTGATTCTTTTAGTGATGGTTTGTCAAAATTCAGTGCCCCTCTAAACCCAGAGAACACAGCAGCCTATGCTGAATTGCTCTAAGAAACTCTGTACAACCATGTCAATGGCTGCACAGAGGCTGCTGTGCCTACCAGAAGCAAGCCCAGGACTAGCCACAATAACAATCTACCCTGGTGGCATCCCAAATTAGACAGGATATACAACAAAAGGAAAAAATATGGCAAAACTCAGGCAGGGTAATTCCCATAAAGATAGAAACTCTGTCATCAAAGGGAATCGGCAACTAAGAGAACTAAATAGGTCAAGCAATGCCAACTTTGAGGTTAAGTTAGCCTCCCAGTGAAAGAAAACAATAAGGCCTTATACAGCTATGTCAAAAACCTCAACGGCACCTATGACAGTTAATGGTGCCACATTCACAGAGCCTGGTGATACAGCACACCTGTTAGCACACAAATTCAGTTCTAGTTTTAACCCTTTAACCCCCAACTATCCTCTCTAAAATACAATCAGACATAACCCCTCCAACTATAACTAGGGAGCATGTACTGGCTGCATTCCCTAAACCGAAGATCACAGCCTCAGTGGACCCAGATAACATTCTAGGATGCCTCCTGAATAGTCTAAAATATGAGTTATCAGGACCCTGGAGTCATTGTTTAACTAATCTTAAAACAGTTTTTTTGCCACATGAATAGAGGATTGCAATGGTCCTCTCCCTTCTTCAGGGAGGACCTTCGACAGATTCTGAAAATTACAGTCTGATTATTCTGACTAGTCTTATTTACAAAGCCATGGAAAGATTTACCATTGAAATTGTCAATAAGGACATGGGAGACCTCCAAACACTGGACTCACCCCAGTTTGGCTTTGTCTAAGGAAGGTCATACTTACTGAATCCGGTGGATGAGGTGAAAACTGTGCATATTGCTTAATATCCAGTTAAAGCATTTGAAGCAGTACCCCACTCGGACATTGTCAACAAACTTATAGAACTAGGTATAAACCCCTTTATAACACACTAGATAGCCAGCTTGCTCACATATAGGACCAATGAGGTTAGGGTCTGGGAGGTCACCTCCACTGGTGGGTTCTATGCGGGCCCACTCCTCTTTGGCATCTACTTCTTGGATGTCAAAGCCAATGTCAAATACCTTTGGCTAACCAAGTTCATAGATGATTGCAAATTGGAAGCAGCCACTGAATCCCCCCAACATAAGAACATCCTTCAGAAAGGCCTAGTACAGTCAAACGCTTGGTGCCAAAGCCACTGTACTCGGCCTTCATCATATCCATCATAGAGTATAATGCCCCCTTCAGTATGTACCTGACCAGACACATGTAGCAACTGGAACATCCAAAATGGTTCCTTACAAAAAGATTACAGGAAGGAACACAATATCCTTGATTACCTCAAAGCGCTGTCATTTTACTCTGTATCATACAGACTTCTGACAAGTGACCTTGGCCTGGCATACAAGGCATCCCTGGACCTTGTTTTGATGAACTTTTTCCACATCCACAAAGCAAACAGCACCAGAACTACTAGTTAAAAGATCTAATTTTACTTGCAACAACAACAGGAAATGTTGGACAGATAGATATGCTTCTCAAAGAATTCCTGTTCTCTGGAACTGGCTCCCCATCCATGTAAAGCGACGTTCCTCCCTATCCCTATTTAAGTGCAGCTTGGACCAATTGATGAGTAATTGGAAATTCACCTCTGGTCTGGTTCTTATGTCTTTGAAGAATAGAGGTAGTTAGTAAATCACCACTTATATAAATCAAATTTGTGGGTTACATTTGGGTTTCACAGCTACACTTATAAGGACCCTAGAAGTGGTTAGCCTAGTATACACGTGTGTGTGTGTGTGTGTGTGTGTGTGTGTACATATATATATATATATATCTATGTATATATATATATATATATATATATATATATATATATATATATATATATATATATACACACACACACACACACACACACACACACACACACACACACACCCACACACACACACACACACACACACATATATACGATTATATAATGAATGGTTTCATGATCAACATACAAAACGCTGAAAACATTCGCCCCTGCTCCATCTTAGTAATGCTTGTTAACCCTAACCCTGGCCCTGCCCCTGACACTAATGTAGAGCTTATTGTAAAAAATCCCCTCTCATAACACCACCACTACACAAGACAGCTCAGGCACTCATCAGACATGCACACACACACACACCCTCTGGCCAATGGAGAATCAAGTTTATCTTGGGCTATTTTCAAACCAAAGACTCCTTGTACACATTTTTAGGGCCATGCATACATGCTTGTGTTCTTTGATTGACCTTCCTTATTGTATTAAATTATATTCCTTGTATAATACAGCACCACTTGTTACAGTGTGTTTTAAATTTGTAGTTTTGAACATTTTCCCAGTATGCAACAAAACAAAATGGCTTTCGGCTTTTCCCGGTTAGGGGTCACCACAGAGGAGCTCCAGTCCGCTAATGATTGGCAGTTCATTTTTATGGTGCCGAGATGCCAGCCCAACCTTCAAAGAAGGCACGCCCATTCATGCATGCACCTACCTGCATGTCTTTAAACATCACATGCAGACTCCACACAGAAGGAGCTCCACCCGAGAATCGAACCAGAAAACCTTTTGCTGTGAGGTGACAACACTAACTACTGCACCACCGCGGCCTGCTCAAAACAAAATGTATGACCCAATAATGGCAAAACTGCCTATTTCAGAACATTTTAACCATAAAAGGCAACTCAAACTTCTATTGTTACAATCCACCAGTATCAGTCAATAAGCACAATCGCCCATGAAGTAAAATTCATCCAAATAATTCCAGATTAAAGAGATTTGTAACTAATGAAGAGGCAGCTACTGGCAAACAACTTTACATTTCAGTGTTTCATGTACAAATTCAGTGCCTGCTGCCCTTGAAGAATTAATTACCTATGTTACAGTAAAGGAATAATTGGTAAGCTGGTAATACTGCAATAGGGAAGGACTGAGAAACCGACAAAAACTTCATAGTTACTAGGCATCTTATACAAAGAAGGACACGCTCAGGAATGCAGAACCCCTATTACCCCTTAAAAAGCACCAAATAATCAGCAACTAGGGCATTACATACCATGCCTCCATAACTCTCAACCTCTTAGCACATGAAATCTGGACAAGGCCTAAAATTATGGGGGGGGGGGGAACAAAGGCCCCAAAATAGGGGCAGATTATAAATACTGCTCTTATAGTCTTACAAAGTTACTTGAATGACAGCATTTGTCTTAACATGCATTTTTTGAAGGAAATGAATTCTGAAATTCAAACTATGACGTTATTTAGTTATTTCAATGCTCAGTGATTTACCAGAAAACCACAAATTTTAAGAGGGACAGGCCAAAAATATGAGGCAAAAATCTGGACAGTTGAGAGGTATGCACACCTCTCAACCTCTTAGTGCAAGAAATCTGGACAAAGCCTAAAATAATGTGGATATAATGGCCCAAAAATAGGGATATATTTTAAATATTGCTCTTTTTAACTTACAAAGTTAATAGAATAACATGATTTGTGTTAGCATGCATTTTCTGAATGATATGAGGTCGGAACCTCTCTCTCTCTGTATATATATATATATATATATATATATATATATATATATATATATATATATATATATATATATATATATATCATTATTTAGTGACTGCAGATCTCTGTGATTTGCCACAAAAAACACAAATTGTAGAGACTTCCAACATGGCTGCACACTGAGTTACAGCTTAATTCTGGCTCTACTAGTGTGAAAACAGAAACTTAGCAGAGAATGCCAGTGGACCTGGCTTTCTGAGTAAATTACAGTAACTGACTAGTAAGTGCACTGCCTGGATGCCAGGAAAAAGGAAACACAGAGGACCTGAAGGAAAATTAGCTACAAAAGATAATGATAAAACACTGACTGGGAAAAGTACTGTAGCTGTTTGGCAAAAGGAAGTGTAAGCTCCAGACATGACATCCAGTAACCTTGAGAAAAGTATAAAGCAATTATATATAGACCTGACTAAAATAAATTAACTACTGATGGAGTACAGCAACTCAAACAATAAAAAGGCTGGAAAAAATGAAAGAAGCTGTAAACAGATACTCAGATGACATGAAAAAACTGCAAAACTCAGACGTCAAAATAAAGAAAATGCTGTCTGAATATGAGACTGCACAAGAAGAGATGTTTCAAAAACTAAAATACTTACAGGACTGAGCACACAGAAAATATCTTAGATTTTCTGCTGTACCTGAGAAGTTGGAAGGAACAGACTGTATTCCACAACAGGAATTGTTAACTAAAATGGCACATTGTGTGTACACTCCAAACTTGGGTATGAGAAAACAAAACAGACCTTTGATAATATAAATGCAATCTTACCAGCAGAAGGTGTTGATTCTGACATAACTGTGGCAGAAGGACAAAGTACTAAAAGTGGGAAACAGCAGAATGTTTGCGGACAATGACTACTCATTGTACACAAGGCAGAAGAGGGATACATTTATTCCATTACATAGGGAATGTCAAAAAGCATGCATGAAATTCAAACTGCTATACCCGGCTGTCTTCAAAATATTGTTCCCTGGAGGAACAAAAACATTTTTTGATGAAGTACATGCTAAGGAAGAAATATAGAAGTTTGTCCAACAAAAAGTAAGCTGTGACACAGAAGGAGATTCTGCTTCTTGTTCATCTGGTAATAACCTTTCCCAGTGTTTCAATAGAAAATGCTTGAGAGAGGGAAAAAAGCCCAGGAGTTGACTAGAAGAATCAAGAGTACACTGAAGATGAAGCAGAGACAGGATTTGGGAGATGGAAATGAAGAGCAATAGAACAAGAAACTCTGGAAATATTGGAAATTCTTGGACTTTTGTTAAACTTGTAGGGGACTCTAAAGCATAAGCATATGCCCCAATTCATGTTATTAACATTTGGAGACTAAAATCAGTAACGTTCCTCGGAAATTGATAAATGTGGCATTACAAAGCAAAATTATATTTGTGAAACAGGACAGAACAAGAAAATATGGAAATATTGAACTTGTTTGGATTTAGTTAAACTTTTAGAGGACTCCAAAGAATTAATGTTTAGAAAAAATAATCAGGAGAGGGGAAGAGGAGGGAGGGAGTTAACTGTAAATAAAACAATGTTTTCTTAA
This sequence comes from Protopterus annectens, assembly GCF_019279795.1. Classification (NCBI taxonomy): domain Eukaryota; kingdom Metazoa; phylum Chordata; order Ceratodontiformes; family Protopteridae; genus Protopterus; species Protopterus annectens. Next base: position 1,823,318,610 of record NC_056741.1, read on the forward strand.
CAGTATTATTTAAGTGGTGCATGATTTTTTTATTTTCAAGTGTAAATGGAATACTACTGTAAACTTCTGTTTATTCTTTTTGTTTCCTTCTCCCTTCTCTCTTTCACCTTGTTCACTTTTAGGAATTGTAGGCACTGCAATGTAACAAACAAAAAAGGGAACATGACAAAAGAAAAAATAGTGTACTTTTTCTCATTTTTGCATAGGGGAATGACTGAGTTAAGGCCATTAACTTTATATAGTAACATATTTTAATAGAAAGCAAGTAAATGAAAAAGAATATTGGATATGATAAGGTCTTTTTTTCTAATAATCAATCTAATAAACAGGAATGGCTTGGAGAAAATGTTTTCTGAAAGCATTCAAGTGTTTTCCCAAAGAATTGTAAAGATAAGACAAAACCAGACACCACTTAATAGAATCACAGGCTCTAGCATGCATCTAAGCATGGATAATCTTTTTTTTCTGTTTAGCTCAAGTCTGTGTGGCTGTCAGTTTGGAACTTTTGTTCCTATTAAGGGGATAAAACATCAATATTTGAAGATGTGCATAGTTTTGTGTGTTATTATTAAGTAAGTAGGTTTTAGGGTGCACTGGGGTGTGTGTGTGCATTTTTTTTATTTGAAGGTTTTCAATAAAACAAAAAGTTCTGTAAGACATGACATAGGCTCAAATGGAGATGACAAGGAACAATTACATAGACCTGTTAAACAGTGTATGCATGTAACCTCAAGAAAATGATTCTTTCTATAATGTCTTTAAATGTTATGGTCTCACAGATAAATACAAAATAAAACAAAGAGTAGTAAACTATATTTTAAAATGTAGAGTGCAAATAGCTATGCTACAGGAGGCACACCTGGAAAGAAATGAACATGTGAATTTGATAAAGAAAGGTTTTCAGGATGGTTATTCTATGGAATATCTGGTACAAAGGAAAAGAGGAGTACTTATATTAATTGCAAGCGGAGCTCCAATAATGATAGAAGAGGATAAAAAAGATAATAATGGCAGATTTGTAGTGCTAAGGGGCTACTGGCATGGGTGGAGGATTAAAATGGTGTGCATTTACATTCCCCTGAAAACTGGAATAATGGAACTACAGAAAATTCTGGGAGAAATAATCAGTTTTCAGCAGGAATATTACTTATAGTGGGGAGTGGAATTTGATTTGCAACAGTGAAGATATGTCTGGGGGGCCCAGAAAAGGAAATACAACAAAGGAGGGTAGATTTTTTAAAAAAATATGAAAATATTTGGCTTGGAAGATGTGAATTCAGTACTAGGAATTCAGAGTGAATTTATGTATTATTCTCCAAGATACAAAAACTGTGCTAAACTGGACAGAATTTACATTTCACAGGAACATCTGCATTTAAATCAAGGTCTTGATATGCACCCAATAAATATTTCAGATCATGCGCCAATAATAACTAAAATAAAAACATGGGGTAATGAAATAAAAGTCAGACATTGGCACTTTCCCATCTACCTGTTGAAAAGAGAGAAATGTAAGGAATAGGTAGTGGAAATTATTCATTAGCAATTAGAGAAATAGAAACTTCTGAAAATATAAGTATGAAGTGAGATAAAATTAAAGTGGAATTTAAAAACAAGGTGGAAATAAAATAACAGGAGATATGGTTAAGTAATAAGAATTACTTAGAGGGCCTGACAATATTAAAGTATTGCAAAATAGATGGAATCTCACAGAACAATACGATGAGCAACTATGGAATGCTAAACAGAAAATAAGGCATTACCTTGATAATATGCATGAGTTTAGAAAGACTGCTGTTAAGCAACTGTTTTTGGATGATAACTCTAGAGCACAAAAACTTTTAGCACAATGATTCAGGCAACAGAAAGTAGAAAAGGCCATTACCAAGCTTAGGGAGCCTATAACAAGGAAGATAACAAGGGATCCTGTAGAAGTATTAGAAATATTTTGGAAATTCCATGAAAGTCTGCATAACGCAGAGAAAATGGAAATCAAGAAAAGGTGCAACTGGAAATGTTTATGGAAGAATTAAACATGCCAAGGTTAGAGGGAGAGGAGTCTCAATTACCAGTGGTTAGGATAGGAGGAGATGAGAAAAAAATTGTGATGTATAACCAATCTACAGGTAAGTCCCCAAGAATATATGGTATACCTGGAGAAGTTTGGAAGCTAGGAGGGGAAAAACTGGTAAAGATCTAGAAGGTTTTGTTTAACATGATTTTAAGAGGAAGAGAAGTACCAACATCCTAGAAGGAAAGTGGTTGTAGCTGTAATGCCTAAAGAGGGTAAAGATCCATCAGATCCAGCTTCATGCAGGCCCATTCCAATACTAAATAATGATTATAAAGTATTTTTGCCTATAATGACTAAAAGAATGGCAAAAGTAATGCTAAAATTGATAGATATGGATCAATGTGTTTTTGTGGAGGGGACGCAAATGTTTGACAACATAAAAAGAACAACCATGATCCACAGGGAAGCAGAATGTAAGAAAACACCACTGTTGCTGGTGGGTCTTGATGCAGAGAAAGCATTTGATAGACTAACCTGGGATTTTATGAGCAGAGCAATGGAAGCATTTGCATTCCCTGATAAAATCATAAGGTTGATTAGGAGAATATATGAATGATCAAAGGCGAAAACTGAAGTGGGTGAGGTCCTCTCTGATAATCTCTGCTTGAGCAGAGGAACCAGTCAGGGGTGTCCGCTGTCCCCTTTGTTATTTGCATTATATATAGAATCACTGGCAAAGAAAATAAGGGACTCCGAAATGTAAGGATATTATTGGTATGGTAGTCAAGAAAAGCTGGCTCTATTTGCAGATGACATTACTTTATACCTGACAAAACCAGAAAGGGCTATTACAGTGCTGTGGAACATGTTGAGACAGTTGTGCAACTCAAAATACTTTTGACCCATAGATAACTGGTCTGTTCTCTTGTAAAATCACAGCTAGCCACTGGAGTGGAACACATTTGATAAGCATTTACAGCATGTATACTGCAGGATTGATCGTATAGCCAAATAAGCAAAGGTTAATGTATTATATACATTTAAACAGTGTGCAAATATCAGATAATTTATTTACAGTAAGTGCAATGGCTCTCATATACACAATGCTAGTTACAGTCTCAAAAGAAAGCATTTGGAATTTTTGTACAACTGTCCCTTTAATTTACTATTGTTATGGCTCTGTACAGTATTCATGTGACTGTTTCTCTATGTACATTCACTCTTTACTTTTGCACTGTAAAGTAATTTACCATTACTAGCTTCTCACAAGCCAAACCCAAAATATTAGAATTTACTTCGAGTGCTGCAATGTGACGTTCTTATTTTTATATTCATATGCCAGTGAAATCTGACCCAGTAGCTTTCCTTGATATCCTCAATATGTTAATAATGTGACCTACCTTTCCTTGCATTGCCTTTTACCTACAATACTTCAAAGGTATTGTCAAACAAAATGCTCCAGACACTGCATTTCTCAGAATTTCTTCTCAACAGTCTGACATGTACGCTTCTTTCAATGCTTAAATTTCACTATATAAACTCTTTTCACTTGTCTAATACCAACAAACAGCTCATTCTCACATTTCATGTTTCTGTTTAACAGTATGAAAATTATGTTAAGAACACTTGTCTTTTCTTTTTACACACTTTACAAATTGATTCTTTCTAGAACAGAATTTATAAAACTGATTAAAAGCAGGATGCATGTTCTTCTTGTGATTATAGATATGTTAAATAAAGTACATGAGGTTTAAATTTCAACTACACCATATTTTCAGTGCACCTTCTGGCCCTCCTTATGTTCCTTATGTCCATCACTGTTATAATGCATTCTCACTTTATTTCTCACATTTACCACTTTGACCCATTTTATCTTACTAATTTTCTCGGTTAATTCTTTTAGCTGTGCATTTTTTAGTTTCACTTATTCTACATACATTCACACAACTGATAAGGTCAAGTCTGTTTCTCCTAACAGCTTGCTGTTGTTTTGGCCATTTCTAACATAACAAACCTATTCTGTCTTTGGGGAAGGTGATATGGTCTGGCAGTGAAAGGCTCATCGAATCGCACCATGCTTCATGGCCCAGTGAGAAAAAATCCATCCGTCCATCCTCAAACCCTTTTCCATAACATTGCTAAATACTTTCAAGGCTTCTTGTTCAATATCCAAGAAAACCAAAGACACAGTCACAAAACAGAAAAATGTACTGGCTTGGAATGAAAATCCCCATTTATTTAAGTAATTCAATTAAAATGTTAAGCGCTATTGTCTTTAACAATAATCAGACTTCATCAGAACAATATACAAAACGGTGGGCAAATTACCTTTAACCTTTTCAGATTTTGCAACGTTTCCATTCAAAATGTGTAATAAACCACATTTCAGTACCCAAATCTTCTAGTTGCTGAATAATATAGGTCAGATAAGTGCAAACATTATTTCCTGTACCCACCTGATGGAGGCTTCAGTCCCATACCTTTTTACTTTTATGTGCTAGTTCCATTTACATAACTGAAAAGGATAAACAGAAAAGTGTAAAAAAGAAAAAAAAATAGCTTGCATGGCTGCAAAGAGTTGACAGGTAATGCAACCGTACAGGAATTTAAACTTTGGAGAATTGGAATCAGGAAGACTGCAATGTGCCAGCTGTCATCTGTTGAATGATAGACTTCCCACTAGAGATGAGAGTAACAAACAAGGCCATTCAGACATAGACGCACAGAGAAAGAGACATTCAGTTTCAAAACTGATGACATCTTAAGTAAACCTCATGAAAGCAAAATGCTCTTCAATATTAATTAAAGGTCAAGCTATTCTCAAATATTATTACACTCAGTCAGCAGAAGAAGGAAGTATAAAAGACTGATTTTCATTGTACGTTTAGCATCACAAATATTCCAGCACACAATCTAAGTCAACCAAAGGATTAAGAATGTGAAGACCCTTCAGAGCCAGGTTCATATACACCCCTTTCAAATCATTATCTTAAAGTGCTGATGTCTACAATAGCTAAGATAATAAAAAAGGTGTTGACAAAAGTGATAGATATGGATGAATGTGGTTTTGTTGAGGGAGAGGCAAGCATTTAACAGCATTGATAAAACGATGATCCAGAGTGAAGGAGAGTGTAAGAAAAAGCTGACATTTTTTGGGTCTTGATGAAGGGGAAAGCCTTCAAAAGAGTCAGATGAGATTTTATGAGCATGGCAATGGCAGCATTTTATTTCCCAATAAAATAATATGGTTAATAAGAAGGACTTATGAAGGGTCAGAGGTAAGAATTAAGGTGAGAGGATTATTTTCTGAAAGCTATGTTTGAACAGAGGAATCGGGCAGAGATGTCCTATTTGTTCTTTTCCTTACATTAAAAATCATTAGCAAAGAAAATAAAAGAGTCATAGGATATAACTGGCATGGTAATGAAGCAAAGTTAGCTTTATTTGCAGATGATATTATTTTGTACTGGCTAAATCAAAAGAAGGACATGTCGGTGCATATCAAAATTAACATGTAGGAGATAGGCATACAAACATTAACACAAAAGAAAAACTACTTTAATATTTTTTCATTTATATACACTATGTTCTGGAACAGTTTCAAGTCTTTTCAGGATATAAAATAAATGAAGATAAAATGAAGGTTATAGTGGCAAATTATATACCCATACATAAACTGATTCAACAATACCCATAGTTATGAGGACGTGATAAGATGAAAAAATTAGATATATGGATTAAGAAAGGTTTTGTTATGACAGATAATGATATGTGGGAAGAGTCTAGACAAAAGAGAATGCCAAAAATGTGAAGCTGGAAGATCTTGTTTATGGCTATGCATAGTAAGAAATAAGCAATAGAAATGTTTTTAGTCCCTTTAGTTTTATACACAGGTCAAGACATATTTTTATCAACCAGAGGAGAGTTTTTTGATGATAGTTGAACAGTTGAAGGAATTTATTTGTGAGAATAAGAATTGTGTGTATTAATGTGATTATTCTTACAGAACAAGGTGGTTTAGGATTACCTGCTTTGAAAGAATATTTTAGAGCTACACATTAAAGGGTCAAGCAGAAGGTTGTAAATCAGAGTGGAAAGGAATGATGAGACAAGGTTCTCAGACATAAGGATATTAGGATTTTGGATGCAGGTCCTTAAGGAGAATAACAATAACCATACAAATTATATTCATAAGGTAGCAGAAGTATTCTAAAAACTAAGCTGACAAGGGAATGGAGAGAGGAGATTTTAACAATAGGAATGACTGCAAGTAGAGGCACTGAAAATAGGGGCCTGGAATTTATTGGAGAAAATTAGAAAAGGAATCAATGCATTTGGAACAAAAAATATCTAGCGAAAGAAAGATAAGAGAGTGGGTTCAGGCCAAGCATAATTTTATACTGTGGGTTACAGACCACTTTCTCTGCCATGGACTGATAATAGAGTCTATATAGACAGAATGGGGGATATGGGAGTACTAAGTGAAAGACCATCTCTGGTAGAGGTTTTAGATGTGTAAAAAAGGGATAATTAGTAGGACATAATAAATATTGCATAATAACTGTAAGAATCAATCAGAGGAGGTTAGCAAAGATTGGGAAGAGATTGGGAAAAGAGAATGGAAAAGCAGTTTTCAAAGGTGCAATGACAGTACATCAATATGGCTGCCAGGTATGCAAAACAGTCCAGAAGGTTTAGGATTTTTCCATGAAAATGTCTGCATAGGCATTTTTATACCTCCAAGCAGACTTCCTTAAGTAGACAGCAAATGTTGGAGCTATGATGGGAAAGAAGAGGTCATTGGGAACAAGTTTTTGGACAAGAAATGAGTTAGCAGATTTAAAAAAATCCGTATAGAGTACTTTGCCAGAAATCTTGGGGAAGCCAAAAATAGTAACTAAGGAAGCAATTCTTTAAAACTGGGATATATGATCTGAATTGCGTGGACATAGTAAGGCCATACTAAGTTGAAGACTATTGACTGCCAGAAGACCATTACTTGAAAATGGAATTCACAACCAAAATTAATCATAACTGAAGTAATGAATACTGTAAAATAGCTAAAAAGAACTGGAGGTGGGATTATTTGTTGAGAATAATGTTCAGGAGGACCATATGAGCAATTTATGCAATGTTGGAATGAATGATACTTGTTAAAAAAGAAAACATATATGTATATTGTGTAACAATAACAATGGAAATGTTATGTTTTTTCTTTTTTATTAATGTAAGTGCACATATGTCACCTTTTAAAATACCGCACTTTAATAAAGATGTAAAAAAAGAATGTGAAGAATTATACTGATAAATATTTTTGCAAAATGTAAAAAGGACATAATGGCATCCGAGGAAACATGCTCTAAAGACTCAGAAAATGGATTAATTAAACAGAGAGAGAGTGTGAATATGTCTACATTTCACATTTTCAGACAAGGGAATGTCACTTGGTCCAAACAAAGTTAAGGCAGTGCATAGCATAGCCTATCAAATAATAGAAAACAAGTAAGCTGTTTAGTAGATAGAATGAACTACAGCTGCATATTCATTAAAGACATCAGTGCAATAAAAGCACCATCAAAGAAATTAATGAAAAAGAATACTCTCACTGAATGGAAAGAGACGTCAAAAAGCACTTGGGCAATTAAAATAAGGTTTAAGCACAGAGACAGTGACATCACACTGCAGCAATTTTTGAGAGTGATAGAGGTTGATGCCAGTTCAGTGGAGTTAAGAGAAATCCAAAACCAAGTGCAAAAAGCCAGATGAAACTAAGAGCTTACGGAAGGCTGCTGTCACATGCAGAAAATAGATATAAAGAAACAGATTAGGAGCACTAGCTATAATGTTGCAGTATAAATATTTTCATATATATTTGCTTTGGAAAAGTCTTTACAGTAACTGAAAACCACAGAACACTGGAGGCAAAAATAACACCAAATCAATATCACCTCACAAAACTCAAATAATTACTGAGATTACACTCCTATCATTTGACACTATAATGTAAAAGAGGAACAGGAAATGTACTTTATACACTGATATACCCAACAGGTGCACTACAAAAAGCACGGAGCTGTGATAAAATTGCAGAAAGGTGTGCGACCATGATAAAAGAAAGTACAGTATCAAGAACCCTGATTCTAAAATAAACAGAGATACAAAAGAATGAAGTATTACACCAAGTGGAATAATTTCATATGAAAAATACATGCAAAGAAAAATAAAAAAACTGATATGACGACACTGTTAAAAGGTATGAGAAATGCAATGATACATCACCAGTTTTTGCAGATAGTAGCTATTTGTTAAATAGAAAAGAATGACAACTGAAAACAATATTGTAAAAAGGTGGAAAACTGCACATGAAGCAAATATGGAAGACAAAAAGAATATGTTACATAACTGTTTAATTTGCAGAGCAAAACAAGAAGTGGTATTGTACGGATATCAGCACTACTCAATACACTCTAGGCAAACAAAGTAACTTGCTCATCGCCTCCAAGGCCAAAAACAATGCAGGAGAATATTTACTTTCCAGCTATATATCTCATATATGGAGCTCCCTTCCTACCTCCATGCACTCAATCTGTTCCACTAACCCCTTAAAGCCATCACTTAAAGCTTATCTAAAAAATAAGTGACTATGTTCCTGTACTAACCCCTCATGAATGCTTTAATACATCACAGTATACTGTTTAGTAGATAGAATGAACTACAGCTGCAGATTCATTAAAGACATCAGTGCAATAAAAGCACCATCAAAGAAATTAATGAAAAAGAATACTTTCACTGAATGGAAAGAGACATCAAAAAGCACTTGGGCAATAAAAATAAGGTTGAGAGGGTGGCCTGATGGTTAAGGTGTTTGCCTTGCAAGCACAAGGTGCAGGTTTGAGTCTAACAAGGGATAATTGGCTAGGCTTAAAATGGCTTGCAAGGGCAGTTAGCTTAATACTAATCTATGAACCTATGAACCCCAACCATATCCATCTTCTTCCCCCGTGTTTAATCTTTTATTCCGACCAGCCTGTCTTAACATAGGTACATAGGTACATAGATTAATACTAGGCTAATTGCCCTTGTGGGCCATTTCAAGCCTAGCCAATTTCCCCATGTGAGAATCAAACCCTGCACCTTGTGTCTGCAAGGTAAACACCTTAACCATTCTGCCATCTCCCCACCCTCAGGCTAACCTGGGGGGGCATGGCCTGATATTAAACAGGAGAGTAACACCTGGGATCGTAAGTACAGAGATGTTGGCATGATCCTGTCAAACAGCATTTTACAATGCAGTCATGTTGAGCTCACAGATGCAAATACACATATGCCCCTGAATCAGTACTATAAGCCCAACCTTGACACAATGCACATCAGGCTAATAGACAGAGGCATTAGGAATGTTGTTTGTCTTTTCGGCTTTTCCCGGTTAGGGGTCGCCACAGCGGAACTCCGGTCCGCTAATGATTGGGAGTCGATTTTTATGGTAATGAGTTGCCAGCCCGACACCCAACCTTCAGCGAAGGCATGCCCATCCACATATGTCTTTCGGAGGCCACTCGACAACTCCAGTAAACTGTTGTTGATGATACCATACCAGCCACCTTTAAACAAAAGTCTCTGTCCCTGGGATCCTCTTTCCTGGGACTGGCCCCAGTATGGGAGTGTAAGATGGACACTCTGGCCTGGGGAAGATGGTTTCTGTGATGTGGTTAATGACCAGACCATAGGGAGGGCCAAAGAAAGGTACATAAAAAAACCTGATTGAATGAAATTGTGGAGTGTGTGACAAGCAATTTGAACCTAATAATAATAGGCCTTATCACTTTCTTTCTTCCATAATATGTATTAGCACTTGAATGCAGAAGTGACAAATGGCAATCAGATCAAACTTCCTCTATATCAGGATGACTAAAGTACACAACTGATGCTGGAAGTGGCATCCATATGGAACTATCAACAGTTCAGGCCAAAAATACCAGTTGGTAACTTCCAAGATGGCTGCATACTGATTAACAGCTTAATTTCAGCTCACTTAGTGTAAAAACAGAAACACAGAAAAGAGAGCCAATGAACTCTTCTTTTTGAGCAGATTTCAATAACTGGTTAGTAAGTGCACTGGCTGGATGCCAGCAAAACAGAACTTTTGAGAACCTGAAAGAAAATCAATCATAAAAGTTGAGGAAAAAATAGTGACTGAGAAAGATTCTGCAGCTGTTCAGCAAAAAGCAGTGCAAGCTCCAGTTTTGGTGTAAGACATGACTTCCAGTAACATAGAAGAAAAATAAGTCAAATGTACTCAGAGCTGATAAAAATAAATGAAACACTGAAGGAGTATATCAACTCAAATAACAAAAGGTTAGAAAAAATGGAGGAAGCTTTAAACAGATATCCAGATGAGGTGATTAAACTGCAAAAATCAGAGGTCGAAATGAAGAAAAGACTGACTGAATATGGGACTGCTCAAGAAGAGATGTTTAAAAAAGGAAACATAATGAGAGGACAGAGCACATAAGGAAAATGAGATTTTCTTCCATACCAGAGGAGTTGGAATGAACAGACTGTATAAAGTTGATGAAAGCACAAATAAGCAACTGGACTGGTATTCACAGCAAGAGTTGTTAACTGAAAGAGCACACTTTATGTATGCTTCAAACCTGACCATGAGAAAGCAACCTACACCTTTAGTAGTAAATATGCAATCTTACCAGCAGAAGGGAGTTGATTCTGAAAAAAACTGTGGCAAGACAAAGTACTAAAAAGGGGAGACAGTAGAGAGTTTGTGGAAAATGATTATTCACTGTACACCAGGCAGAAGAGAAGTAAATGTATTCCTCTAAGCAGGGAATGTCAATAAGCAGGAGTGAGATTCTAGCTGCTGTATCCAGCTATTTTCAGAATATTCTTTCCTGAAGGGACAAAATCAATTTTGATACAGAACATGCTAAAGAGGAAATACAAAAGTTTGTTCAACAAAACGTGAGCTATGAAAAGGAAGGAGATTCTGCTTCTTGTTCTTCTGGTAATAAAGCACATAGAGAGACAATACCAGTGAAACCTTTTCCAGTGTTTCAAAGCAAAATGCTTGAGAGACAGAAAAAAGTACAAGAGCTGACTAGAAGAACCAGGAGTCCAACTTGACAAATAAATGTGGGATTACAAAGCATTCGTTATATTTATTAAACATGACAGAACAAGGAAAGCTGGAAATATTGGACTTTTTTAACTTTGTTAAATTCGTAGGGGACTCCAAAGCATATGCCCTAATTCATGTCATTAATTTTTGGAAGAACATTTAAGAGAGGAGAAGAGAAAGGAAAGAGTTAACTGTAAATAAAACAAAATTATGTTTTAACACTAGCATTTTTATAATGCACAACATAATTTGGATGCAATAAAGTAAAGCTTTTTCAGCTATTTTGAGTGTAATAGGGATACTAAAGTAAACAGCTGCCCCTGTTTTTTTACCTTCTTCTTTCCTTCTCCTTGTTCAGTTTTAACTGTAGGCACTGAAACGTAAAAAAAAAAAAAGAAGAAAAGTCTGGTGACAAGAGCATGATACAAGAAAAAATTATGTGATTTTTCTTATTCTTACATAGGGGAATGGCTAGATTAAGGCCTTTGATTTGATCTAGTAACATTTTTTAAGGGAAAGCAAATAAAAAAGAACACTGAATAGAAAAAAAGTTTTCCTCTAGCAAATAAATGACTGCTTGTAAAGGCAACTGTGTATCTGGTTGTCATGTCTCCATGGAGGCAACCTGATAAGGGGCAACTAAAACAGAATATTTCTTTCTTTCAATGGCTAGGAGATAATGTTTTCTGAAAACATTCTACTGTTTTTCCAGTCTGGGAGAAAAATAAAGAAAAACAGACAGCACTTAGTAGAAGCACAGGCTGTACCATGTGTCTTTGCATGGATAACCTCCCTTATAGGTTAATCCAAGTCTGTCAGTGTGGTTGTCAGTCTGGGAGAACTGTTCCTATTAGGAGAGTTCAACTTCAATATTTAAAGATATACATAGTTTTGTGTTTTAGTATTAAGTTAACAGGTTTTAGGGGTGTTTGGGGGTGTTTACCTTTTTCCAAGTTTACAACTAAAAATATGTCAATATAGTTTGTTTTCATTTATATAAATATATGATTGCCTACATCATAAGTGATCATTTAATAATGATTTTTTTTTGTTTTAAAAAAAAAGTACCAGTTGGCCTACAGACTTTCTACCGACCTCCAGACAATTATGGTTTAATAATGTACCAGACTGCTGTCTTCATGAATGACCATATCAATGCTCAAACAATGGAAGACTGTCAGCATACTCTTAGAAGGATGGGTGTCTGTGACTAGGGTCTGAGAAAGATAGTTGGCCTGGTCCATACCATAGAAAAGGAATGTTTGTGAACATACTCAAAGAAAGATGCATGTCTGCAAGCATATATTTAGAAGGATAGATGGCCAGGTCTATACCTCAGGAAGAGGAATGGCTGTGAGCATACCCAAAGTGGATGCATGCTTGTAAGCACATTCAAAAAAGGATGTATGTCTGTGAGCACTCTCAAAGGAGGATGCATGTCTGTCAGCATACTTAAAGAACAATGCATGTCTGCAAGCCCACTCAAAGAAGGATACATGTCTGTGAGCACACTCAAAGAAGGATACATGTCTGTGAGCACACTCAAAGAAGGATTCATGTTTGTAAGCACATTCAAAGAAGGATGCATGTTTGTGAACATAATCAAAGAAGGATAGAAGCCTGGGAAGGATGAATGACCAACTTAGAAGACTGTGATCATTCTCTGGGGAAGGAAGAATGACTGGGTTTGCATTTATTAACGTAGTTTGCTTGTTAACTGTGGAGGTGCAGTGGCTCAAAGAATCATTTCAGCCATGCTGTGTGCTCAAAGAGCAAAACGATATCTGAAGAGTGATATAGTTTTACCAAAGTCAGCAAGATACAGCTACAGAAAGCAAACATTACATTAGAGAACAAAATATAGTACAGGACAGACATTTTACAAACTTTAAAAAGGAAAATCTAAGGTTTAAACAAGGACTGAATAAATATTTTTTAAAATTTCCACAGCTAAATGATATATGAAATGTGTACAGACTCTAGAATGATCTTCTGAGAAATGTGAAAATATAAGAGAAGTAAAAAATCTCTGAAAAGTTGAATTAATACTTCATATTAGTGTAGTAAAGAAATAAAATACGTCGCAGAAGTACAGTTATACCATAAAGGCAGCTTAAAAACAATGTCAGCAGAATATTAAAGCCAATATTTACAGCAAGTTTTATTACAACCTTGGTATTAATTATATTAACTAAGACAGGAGGATGTTACCCATATTCTCTGAAACAAATAATAACTGTAAAAGATAAGCAATGATTTTATTTATTTATTTTTCAAGTACTAGACCTGAATGTTCCATAGGAAGGTGGAGTTCAGCTGGCTGGAGCTAGGCTGCTAAATGCTTTCTCCCCTGTGGTTAATTTTTAGCGGATCTTGTTAGCCTTAGAATAAGTAACTAGAAGAGCTGTAAAGAATCTGACAGAAAAGATAAGTTCTTAAGTAAATTTATTTAGTGACAACCATCAAACACACTAGCCCAAGTGCGTAGCAACAATTTGTGACAGCAAAGTAACTTTATTCGCAAAAAATTAAACATCATAGATGAATCTCTACAGGGACCCAGGACAGTCTGTCCCCCCAAAAAAGGTGTCTGATAAGCGCTTTGCAGAGCTAACCTGACTGGACAAATATATTTTAAGGTAAAAAAAAAATAATGACAATCCACAAAACCACAAGTCCTAGCACCTAGCCACAAGTTCTGACTGAAAAGTAACACTTTTTTTATTTTAAAAATCAATTACAAAGGCATTTCATGCAGAGAGGTTATGGTGTGTGTGTGTGTGTCTGAAAACCACAAAAACACCAGTTCTGGGCTTCAGCAAATATTTATGACAGAAAAGGACAACTTTTCTTCACAAAAAATGAATAGGCGGAAGGTATTCCCCAACAGGGAACTTATCTCACTTGCCTTGATGAAGTACTTGCCAAATGTCAACCATATGAAGCCGCAGGTAAGAGCACACCTTGATGGCAAGAAAGTACTCTAGCCACTGAATTTATAATGCTCTCCATCAAGTGTACAGTGGCCAGGGTAAATTGAAAGTGCCCTACAGCTTTGGTAGCTGTCCAGCTACTCCGAGCCTAGGTAGAATGACCCATATAGCTTAGGCTACTATAAGAAACATCTACTTTAACATCTACTATTACAGTAAGTTTACTTAAACAATCATTCTTTCCAGGAAGGTCAGTTACTGTGATACAGACAAGCTGGTGCTTTACACTTGTTGCAAAAAGCATGCAGGCTGTTTTGTTGGTGTTAATACTCAGAAGATTCTTGGAGATCAAGTTCTACGCAAATAGTTTTTACCATACATATATCTATCAATGTATTTTTAATGGATACACCTTCATGTTACAGTGACTACAATACAATTATGTGGGGGGCTGTGCCCTCCACACCTCCCCTTACTTAATGTTCTCACTATAATTTATTTTGAAGACTTAAAGTAGATTTGTCAATATTCAGGGCAAGTATGTCATCTGCTCACAGGATGTTGTTTAAAGAAGAAAGAGTTAATGCGTGGTAGAGGAGGAAAGTTATAGAGCCCAGCAGTAACCCCTGTGGAACACTGTTATTTAGGGAACATGTATCCCACATGTTCAACCTTGTAACAATGAAGCATTTAGAAAAAATATTTTAAAGATATTACTAAGTTTACTTACTTGAGCTAAGACAGTAATTCAAGTGAGACAGAGTACAATTTGTTTCTGTGTGCACACTCCAAGAATAGTAAATTCCTTATGTAGTACAACCTAGGAAATTTACAAGTAAAAGCTTCCTCTGGCTTGGTGTGTTTTATTTGGGAGTCAATTATTTGACTAACCTGAACTCCATTTACTACGTTATTTCATCAGTTTTTTTACTGAAACTCTAAGACAGTAAAGGAAGGGCTTTCCCTGGCTCCAAACTGTACAGACTTTTGGTAAGAATTAGGGGAGGTCATTGTTTATTTAAATGTTAATCAATTAGGTGGACTAGTCCTAAGAGCATTTTCAGCCACAACTCAGGCCAAAGCCAAGTTTAAGTAGTAACACATTTACAGTTTACTAGCTTAATGGACACGACAAAAAAAAGTAAAAATAAGCAAATTACACATTCAAAAAGAGTAAAAATAAATAAGGAAGTAAACAAATAACATAGTTTACTAAGGCTATAAAATGAATAACAGCAAACAATAGAGCTTCTCGGCACATATAAAAATTGATCACTTATATAAAATATATTAAGATGAAAAAGTAAAAATCCAGCTAGTAAAACTGCAGTTAGATTGTAGGTAAAGTAGAAAAATACCTACAGATCATAGGTGAAAATTCATCTTTCCACTTATTAACATTTGCTTAGTAGTATAAATATATTTCATATATATATATATATATATATATATATATATATATATATATATATATATATATATATATATATATATACACACACACACATACATATACAGACAACACACACACACACACACACACACACATATATATATATATATACACACACACACACACACACACATATATATATATATATATATATATATATATATATGTATGTATATATGGGTCTACTGTATTTGGTCGAATTTCATTTGGTCGAAAATGATTTCAGGCAGCCTACTACTGAAAGCCCATTTGACTGAAAGCACATTTGATCGAATTTCATTTAGTCGAAAATGAAATATAACCCTTTACCCACTGCAGTAAGACCCTGGAGTGAGAATATTAAGTAAGGGGGGAGTGTGGGGGGCACCCCCCACATTTTGCAAATAGTTTTTATCTTATATATATATATATATATATATATATATATATATATATATATATATCAATGTAGTTTTAATGGATACACCTTCATATAACAGTGAATACAATACAATTATGTGGGGGGCTACACACCCCCCCCCTTACTTAATATTCTCACTTCAGGGTTGCACTGCAGTGGGGCAGGGGCTATATTTCATTCTCGACTAAATAAAATTTGACCAAATGTGCTTTCAGTGAATTGGGCTGCCTAAAATCATTTTCAACCAAATGAAATTCGACCAAATAGATGGGATCCATATATATATATATATATATATATATATATATATATATATATATATATAAATAAGTCTAGTCCCAAGCAACACAGCAGAGCTAGAATAATGAATATGACTGGAAATATTACAGAATATCAATAGAACTAGCCATTATCAAGAGAGCAACAGCACTTATATTTATCTTTTAAATGGTTAACTAGTTTACTTTTCCTGAAGAAATAATCTGTCTGTACTCTAATCATCGTCACCCCCTTTTTCCCATTTTCTACATGGGATTGGGGTGTTGTACCACCTATCATCATCTCTTTCAATTCAATGTCACTCTCCTACCTTCCTCAACAGTCAAGCCTGACTTCACAGGTCTTCTCTTGCACAATCTATCCATCTCTTTGCTGGCACCCTCATTTCCTTATGCCTTCTTCCTGTCTGTCCCAAATCTTCTTCAACACAATTGTCTTATGTTTTTCTGCACATGTGCCCAAACCATCGTAATCTGTTCTTTTTGACACTCTCTTCAACTGGAGCAACTTGGGCTTCTGCTCTGAAGACCTAATTTCTTCATCTGTCCCATGGTCTGCATCCTGCCGCCCATCTCAGGTACTTCAGCTCTATATCCTGAAGCTTCAACTGCTCTACCTTCACAACCCAGGTTTCTGTACCATACAGTAGTGCTGTTTATACCATTGTTTAGTAAGCCTTACTTTTCAGCTTGTCATTCTTCTTTCATAGTCCCTGACACATCTGGCGATTGGCTTAGAGGATTAAGGAACCGTTAACAAGCTGCTTCCTATGGTCCAGGGTGTAAGGTTTGTTTCCCTCAGCCTTCATTGCAAGTCACTTAAACAGACACTGCTCCCAGGTTGAGTCTGAAAATGGTTTATGGAGATCAGTGCTCTACCACAGAAAACAAATGCAAAAAAAATAAACACATCTGCAGTAATTCTGAATAATACAGTGCTTGCTAGATTGTGTAATTAGATAGGCAGGAGGTTCTGTGCTCAGTGTGGGAATTGAGTATGTTTGTGATGAGGAAATATAGACAGTCAAGTGAGCATGTCCTCCAACACAGTTGTGCTCAGCCAAGTTCCACTCTGAAGAAACATTTTAGACTTCTACAGTGTCACTTACGAATAATACTTTGTGCCAGTTGGCTGAAGCCCATCTGATTCTAGCTTTGACCTCTCATTCAGACTTCTCTTCTCCTCAACTACCCCCTCCTAGATACTTGAAGCTGTTAACCTGTTCCACTAATTTCTCTTCTGCATCAATTTTCAACTTCTGATTCACCCCATTTGCTGTCATGGCAACAGTCTTGTCTGTGTTAGGTTTCATCACATGTGCCTTCAGTTTTGCATTTCATTCCCCTTATAGTTTGATGAAGTTCTTCTTCAAAGTCTGCCTTTAATACCACATCATCTACTTACAGCAATTTTGTTGCTCTCTTCCTCTTACCTGTATGAACAGCAGTGGGCTCACAGCTGAACCCTGATGCACACCTACTCCCACCAGGAGCCCCTGTGTGAGACCAAACACTGTATGTAATTGCATAACTGGGTCTTTGTACGTAGTCTGCATTAATTTTCTCAATGTTTCTGGGACTTCAAACCATTGCAAGACTACCAAATCAGCTTTCTTATAACCTTGGCATATGGTTTCTTCAATTCTAGGAATGCCCGGTTGGCCTCTTTCCTTAACTCTAGCTTCTCCACAGCTATTTGCCTCACTGTAAATATTAGATCGATTGTGTTATAATGTGATCTGAATCCTAACTGCCCATACAATCTTACTGTGTTGTACTGTGCGTTTTCACTTATCAGTCACCTATTATAGAACTTTCATGCAGTGTGACATGACTTTGATACCTCTATACTGCCCACAGTTTTGGATGTCTCCTTTGTTCTCGTACATTGGCACTACTAAGCTTATTCTCCAGTCACCTGGGATGCACGTTTCTGTCCATATTGCTATGAGTACTCTCATGGGCTATTTCTTCCCTAACTCACCCAACATCTTGATATCTTTTGTGGCCTCATCTGAGATTGGTGCTTTCCCTGACATGATTTTCCTTAGTGCTATTTGTATTTCTTTTAGGGTGGGCTCCTCTTCTTCTTTCACTGTAGGCTTTGTCTGGGGCAGAACAGCTTCTGTGGGGTTTAATTTATTCAGAAGCTGCTGGAAGAACTCCTTCCTTGCCTTGATGTTCTGTGGACTTGTGAGAAAGTTATTATTGGCATCCCTTATGAAGGGTATCTGAAGAATGTCTTCTTTATCTTTCTGTCTCTGAATTGCAACCTGACAGAGATGCTTTGTGCTACCTACTCAGACACTTTCCAGAAGCTGGTAGAGTGCCCCTGATGTCTTGTTCTTTGCTATTGCATCTGGATTCTTAGTTTGTTTGTTAGACAACCAGTATTCCTTCTTGCCCTAATCCATCTTTTTATCTACCACTCTTTGCTGCACTCCTCCTTTCTTTTGTTGACTTCTTGGACTTCTGCATGCCACCACAGCTTTCCTTATGTACCTTATTTCCATACCTGTCTTGAACACATATCAGTTCTTCAGTTCTCACACATGCCATTTGGAGGTGTTGCCATTCTTCAGCTCCACCTAGTACTTTTTTTTCTACTTTTTCTTCCTAAGGTCCTAGAACCCTGAGTATTTCCTTGAACTTTTGTGCTTTCTCTCAAGTCAACTTTCAGGTCTTCAACTTAGTCTGTTTACATTAGAGCTTTCTCTGACCACACCTGTTTTGCTGGGACTGACTTTGCAATTGTTGATTCTACCTCAGTGCCCTTTCCTTACTAGGAGGAAGTCTACCCAAGCTGCATGATGGCCACTCCTGTATGTGATCTTGTGACTGTCTCTCTTGCTGAACCAAGTGTTGGCCACCCTCAAGCCATTTGCCATACAGACGTCTAGAATGCCCTCTCCTTTATTTCTACTGCCCCACCCATTTGAACCCAGGCAGTCCTCACAGTCTGCTATGTCTGTCCCAATATGTGCATTCAGGTCCCACATTATTAACACCAGTTCATGTTGTCCTGAGTTATCTAGTAGGTCCTGCAACTGCTGCCTGAATATACTATTTTCCTCTTGATCACAACCCTGCTGTGTGGCATATGCTGAGATTCAGAATACTGTCCTATCATTACACAGGAATCTAACTGCCATGAATCTCTCACCAATTCTGATGACAT